>NC_091443.1:81399908-81714352 GCF_964237555.1 Oryctolagus cuniculus
GATGTAGGTACCAAGTGTGAGTACAGCAACTCTGGGAAACCAAAATTCAGGTGGACAAGTGACTGTCACTTGTCACTGTCACAGTCACAAGTGACTGTCACACAGCTGGCCAGAGCAGTGATTAAAGCCCAGTTTGAAGGCTCTTTCATTGCTTCACGCAGGCCGCATGAGTTTAAAAGAAAAGGAGCATGATTGGGATGGGTTAGTTTGGGGTTTCCAGATAATATACAAGATGTCCAGTTAAATTTGAATTTCAGACAAAAAGGTATAATAATGTCCCAAAAGATTCATGGAATATACTGAATCTAGAAGAGAGTGTATTGGTTCTCTGAAATTCAAGTCTTACTGGGTGTGCTGTATGTTGATTTACCAACCTGGACAACCCTATCAATCACCTGGATGTGGGCTTCTCTCCCTTCCCACCATTCTTCACTTTTGGAAGTCCGTGTAGTTACCATTTCTCTCTTTTCAAATCAAATTTTCTCTAAGTCAGGAATTCTTCTATAGTCCACGAGTCTTCTGGGTCTCTGAGCCTTCAGGGAGGTCCATGAACTTGGGTGGGAAAAATTAGCTCTTCCCTCACCTCCCACTGGAATATAACATTTCTTTGGAGTATGAATCTAAACATGAAAACACAGTTGATCACATTCTAGTTGTCACAGATATGTCAAAATGTCATTTACACTTACAACTACTTCGAAATCACAGTTGCGATTAGATTGGTGGATGGATCTTGTTTTAACCTGTAATGCAGTTTGAATTCCCCAGGAGCAGATGCTTAGACAGAGTTTGGGGTCCAAGAGGTTTATTAGGGGCACCTTAGGGATTACACTTATAGAAGGGTAGGGAGAGGAAACAGGTGTGGGCAGAGAGAGAAGCCCAACTGTTGTGCAGGCCCAGGAGCCATGCCAAACCTAGAGCCAGCTCCATATCGGAACTGTCCTGTAGTGGGACAAGATGGCTTGGTCTTTTACTCTGACTTGAACCCCAAGGTGGCTCTCTGCAGCCGAAATAGACCCTTGAAGGATGAAGCTGAAGGCCACTGACCACACTCCCAGCACCCAGGCCAGCAAGGCCTTCCTTGAAGGGGATCTAGGCAGTGCATTGCCATGACCACAACCACCCTGATGAAGGTGGCACTGTGGCTTTTCTTCTTTGACACTCTTACTTGAACATAATAGAAATGCTTGAGTAATGCCAAACTTGCACTCAAGCTGTGCCACCTACTCCACGCACCATTCCTACTGCCACACTTATAGAAAGGTCTAACAGGACCTGGTCTCTGTGGTTGGTACTCAGAAGCAGTGAAATGGCCAACAAGGCATCAGAAAAGAAACGAAGATTCAGACGATTCATGGCCAACTCACAAACTGAAATCACCAATCCCTACAGATTCAAAGGAACGGCATTTACTCGGACCAAATGGCATCACACCATAGAAGCTCACTCTTAAGATTCTTCTGGAATCAGAAGACCAGAGTTGGACTCCGGATGCTTGCAGTGCCTGGCCACAGGACACTGGACAAATCCCTGAGCCCCCACTCCTGCGTGTGTTCAAGTGCAACACTAATGCTTTTAAAGCAACACTGTTGGGGGTTGAATGAAACTACTTTGCAAAGTGCCTGGCTCTCAACAGCCCTCACTGAAGGGTGGTTTCTTCTATCTCTGTCTTCCAAATTGGCCCTGCTCTGCAAGACAGCACAGACACACCGCACAAAGGACAGGCAGTACTGCCTTTGGCTCACAGCTTCTCCAGTTTCCTAAGCAGAGGCTTGCCTGGCAATTTTAATTTTTCTCCTGGCCAAATATCTAACAGCCACGTGGCACAACGAAGTGCCCATAGTATGAGTACCCTCCCAACCTGTGAGAGACATTTGGGGAGCAAAGGAAGAACCTCTCTTTGAGGCATCACCACATGGTCATTCTCCAGCCCATGCCTTGTCTGTGGCTCAGGCAGGCCTTTAAACAGCAGAGAGGACTGACCTCCCAGGAAGTTTGTCTCTTTCCTCTCAGCATTTATGTTAAAGAGAGACAAATGCCCATAGCTTCCCCGGGATCTCCTCTCTGTCCCAGATATAGGAAAACTGACACTGGCTTCTTCAATCTACAACTCCAGCTCCACAAAACAACAAAACTCTGCAGCAGCCACTGCACTTAGGATTCTTATTTATTACTAGAATTACTTGTTATAAGGCCATGAGCACTAACCTTGTCTATCTTATTTCTTATTTGATTCCTAGCATCTTGCCTGGTACATAATAAGCTGTTTTAAAGAAAAAATAAAATATACACAAATAGATATAGATATATTAGAATCAAACAATGAATGGATGGAGAATATCCTTACGGAATACCTGGCACACAGTGGCACTCAATAAATAATAGCTTCTCTCAATTTTTTTTTTTTTAATTTCCAACATGGCCCAGCCTCAGCAGGAAATCTGGGCATCCCCTACAGAATGCAAGACTGGATTCATTTAGCCATATCAGTCCCCTCTGAAGATGAAGAGATGAAGATCAGAGGAGGTTAAAGGATTTGGACAAGTTCACAAGAGCTCTGGGCAACCATACCTGTAACTGAGTCTACCCTATCAGAAATCTGTCTGCAGAAATGACTATGCTAAGACCTGCAAAATAAAGGGGGTGTCCTTGTTCATGCCCTTTAGCCTAGTTTCTGATGATCTGCTCCAGGCAGGTGCAAACTCAGGTGCCCAAAGGCCCACAAATAGCTGTCCTGAAACTCAACAAGAGCAACAGCTTGCACAGTACAGCACTCGTTCCAGGTGGAGCTGGTGAGGCTTAGATAGTAGCACTTGCCTTGGATGTATTTCAGCATACAAAGTGCTGACTCAAGTGCTTACTCATGATGCCTGGGCTCAGCATCTCAACACCCACACCTCGAAGGCATTATTTTGGGGTATATTTTACAGAAGAGGAGACTGAGGTTCACATGGCTTAAGAGGTTTCCCCAGGATCTCTCAGTTAATGCCTGGAGAGGCCAAAACTAGAACTTGGGACTCCTAACTCCACATCCTATGATTTTGTTTCTGTAGTACACACGAAATAGTGCAAAACACAAATTAAATGACTAGCCATGGTCTTCTGGAATTCTGGCATGTTATCAGCTAAGACTTCTCAGCTGCAGATCCAATTTGAAGGTGCCCTAAAGTCCTCACCCCTAATTCTTCCTCTGCCCTTGGATTCTGTCTGGGGAGGGAGTACAGTGAAAGGGGAGTAACTGAATCCTCACTAAATTAACACCCTGACTCAAGGAGACACAGACAATAAATCATTCTATTGCATTTCCATGGGGCCCTCCAGGAATCATGGCAGATGCCTCAAGAATGACAAACACCACACTTCCAAGGATTAGTTCCAGGCAGCTTCTCACAGGAGAGCTGCATATACGGTGGGCAAGACCCAGTGCATTCAGAGGGACAAGAGACCCTGTCTTTGGTTTGCATGAGAAGAGGCTGGGCTGGTTTGACAAACAACTGACAATACAAATTAAGAGTCTCTTAAAAGTTTGGTTTGGGGGAGGACCTATAGTACAGCAGTTAAGATGCCCTTGGAATGTCCACACCCCATATCTGAGAACCTGGAGTCAAGTCCTAGATGGGCCCCACATTCCAGCTTCCTGCTAATGCACACCCTAGAAAGCAGCAGGTGATGGCTCAGGTATCTGGGTCCCTGCCACCCATATGGCAGACCCAGATGGAGTTCCTGCCTTCTGGCTTCAACCTGCACAGCCCAGCTGTTGAGTTCAGGAAATGAATTAGCAGATACAAGAGATACAAGATCTTTCCCTCTCCCCCTCCCCAACTCCCTCTCCCCCCCTCTTCCTCCTTTCTCTCTAATATACAATATATGTTGCAAAAAAAAAATTTTTTTCAGGGAGCCAGTGCTGTGGTGCAGCAGGTTAAAGCCCTAGCCTGCAGCACTGGCATCCATATGGTTGCAAATTTGAGTCCTAGCTGCTCCACTTCTGATCTAGCTCCCTACTAATGTGCCTGGGAAAGTAGCAGAAGATGGCCCAAGTGCTTGGGCTCCTGCACCCATGAGGGAGACCCAAAAGAAGCTCCTGGCTTCTACCTGGCCATTTTGGCCATTTGGGGAATGAACCAGTGGATGGAAGACCTCTCTCTCTCTCTCTCTCTCTCTCTCTGTCTCTACCTGTATCTGTAACTCTGCCTTTCAAATAAATAAATCTTTTTAAAAATTTTTTCAGGTCACTTAATCTAATAATTCTACTTCCAGAAATTTATTCAAAAACATACTGTAGAAAGATCTGCAAACAGGATACATCACAGTGTTGTTTACATTTGCAAAAAAAAAAAAAAAGATTCAATTTAAATTGCAACAGAAGATTGATCAAATAATTTTGGTATAATCACATGTCAGAATTTTCTCTGGCTGTTAAAACCAATTATTGATTTTTTTTTTTTTGACAGGCAGAGTTAGGCAGTGAGAGAGAGACAGAAAGAAAGGTCTTCTTTTTTTCCATTGGTTCACCCCCTAAATGGCCCCTCGGCCAGTACGCTGCGCCAATCCGAAGCCAGGAACCAGGTGCTTCCTCCTGGTCTCCTATGCGGGTGCAGGGCCCAAGCACTTGGGCCATCCTCCACTGCACTCCTGGCCACAGCAGAGAGCTGGACTGGAAGAGGGGCAACCAGGACAGAATCCAGCGCCCTGACCGGGAGTAGAACCCAGGATGCCAGCACCACAGGCAGAGGATTAGCCTAGTGAGCCGTGGCGCCGGCCACCAATTATTGATTTGATAGGGAAATGTCTAAGACATTTTATAACATTGCTATAAAATCAGGACTCTACATGAGATACATATATGAGGGTATTTAAAAAGTTTGCAGGCTCTTAAATGCATGATATGAAAAAGAAAAAAAAGTTTGTAGGAAAATAAATTAAAAGCTAAGTTTATTTTGGTAACAAGAATATCTTGAAACCCACACATAGTTTTTCCATTGTTCACATCTTCCATGAACTCTTTAAAAACAGTTTTATGCATGCATTACTTATATTTAAGTACACACACGTATTACATTTTAAAAACTATAAAGAAATCACAATATAATGATGTCACTGATTATGGTTTGGTGCTTTATGTTTTGGTGCTTTTCTCCATTTTTTGAAGTTTTACACAATGAGAATTCATTCCTTTTTTAATTTCATACAAAGTTTGGTTTGGCTCAGGGGCTTGTTTTATTTTGCTTTTGAAGGCAGAAAAGGCCATTTAAGTCTTAAGCAGGGACAGATGCAAAAACCAAGCTTGGGGCTTTGAACCAGGAGCCGGGTCCGGCTGGAGAGAGAACTCCTTAGGCACGCAGGCCCTGCTAGACTGTTCAGAAAAGCCCCAGGGACCAAAGCCAAGGAGGTGACTTCTCTTGCTCTGACAGTCTTTTAAGAATGGAGTCTTGGACCTGTTCCACCTCATCTTAAAATGGCCTGTCTGATATCAGAGCCTCAGCAGGTATGTGTGCCCTGGACCAATGCACCAAGTATAAACTAGTCATCCGCTGCCCTGGACACAAGATGTGATGGCAGGGCAGGAGAGGGGAGAAAGGTAAAACCTTGGCCCCTTTCCACAAGGTCCTGGCAGACTCTGTGAGGGAGGATGCCAGCCCTACAGTGAGAGCCAGTCCACACACATCCTCCATACTCCAGTGCAAAAGCCCTACCAGCACCAACCAAAAATGAAAAGTACCTGTAAGGGAGGCACAGAGGAACATAGAAAAGCAAAAGTCTGCTCCAAACTGGCGAACAGTTCACCCCAAAGGACACACAACCTTTCTGAGGCACCTGCCACCAAGGAACTTAATTATTCACAGCCCACAGTCCAAAGATTCCACTCAGCACAGTCTGGAATGAAGGAGTACATTTAATGGAAGCTTAACAGATTCAGATTTCTCTAAAGTTCCACATCTCTTTCTGCCAAGAAGCTGTTTTGAAAGATGACACTCCCTTGATGTGGATTTGCAGCCTGCCCCATTAATATGGCTTCACTCAGAAAACATTTTTAGATCAACCCCGTTCCAGACACTTGCTCCCAAGGACAAACCAGGAGAAACTCCGCACCAGCAAAAACCTTTCCGAGCTCTTTGATGATCAGAAACGAGCGGGAATATGAGGACGAGTGTTATTAACCCAAATATTCTCAAGAATCTTCAAAGCAAACCTGAACCCTCAGTGCTCCTGGAAGCAAACCTCATGCAGAGAGCCAGCCCCTCTGGCCTGGACTCCCATTAGCCAGGCTAGCTCCTTAAACACAAACGGACCTCAGAACAACAGGAGGAAACATTAAAAATCAAAGGTGAGGAAAGGACAAAGGAAGAGGAAGTAGGTAAATGAGAGGAGGGGGGTGAAGATTGGAACCCAACTATGATCACTAATGGAGGAGGTGCTCCAATGACGCAGCCCCCCCCCCCCCCGAGAGAAGCCCCCTTAGTTCGCTGCTGTGCATCTGGGAAGTCTGGCAAGACCCTGAAGCCACCAGCGTCCGCATGCTGGCTCCACTCCCAGCCGGCTGCGCACACCAGATCTCTCCTCCCCCTGTGCAGTGCATTTCTCCCGGGTGTGGCAGGAGGGGTGTTTCCGTTTCCAAACCTCAGAGCCATTTGCTCTCAGATAAACAAACATCTCCTCAGCCTTTGCCAACTTCGCCCAGCCAGGAAGTCGTAATGCTGAATTAGTAGCAGTTCCATCACGTCTGTGACAAGCTGGTGACAGGCTGGAATTTGATGAGAGGAGCCATCCGGTATTTTTCCAACAGAGAGGTCTGAAGACAGAATAGTAACTAAATGATTCAGTCATCATCACCATCACCATCCTCTTCACCACGACCCTCGTTTACCTCAAATGTGTAATTGCCAGTGTAACAAAATGGACAACAGCACCTGTTGGTAGTCAGACAGAAATTCTGCTCCTTCGCTTGCTACTGTGTGACCCTGAGCAAATGTCTTGACCTTTCTGAGCCTTGTTTCTCCATCTAGTAAAGGTGCATAACAATCTCTACTTAAAAACATTTAAGCAAAGGTTTGAATGAGACAATGTATGTAAGGCATTTGCCCAGCATTGGGAGTACTAATAGTAGTAGAAATAGTATTTTCTGTTATTTCAACTAGTATTAGGTACTATGTCATTTTACCCTTACTTCGTCTAGGAGAAATTTTATTATTATTATTATTATTATTAGAAAGACAGGGAAATAGAGACAGATCCCTCTCTACTGGTCCTCTCTCCAAATGCTCACAACAATGAGGGCGAGGGCCAGGTCAAAGCCAGGAGCCAGGAACCCAATCTAGGATCCCCACGTGGGTTGCTGGAACCCAACGACTTAAACTATCACCTGCTTCCTCCCAGGATGTACATCAGCAGGAAGCTGCAATCGGGAGCCAGAGCCAGCACTCACACCCAGGACTTCAACAAGGGATGCAGGTATCCCAAGTGCATCTTAACCACTGTGCCAAATACCCACCCAGGAAAGATGTCTTTAGCTCTGAAAGTGAAACAGAGGACTCAGAAAGGTCACGTCTGGCTTGGTAAATATAGAAGTACACAGGGAAACAAGGTGAGCCTATCAGCTTCCCACTGCTTCTGTAACAGAATACTGCAGACCTGACAACTTGAATCAACTCAGGTTGTATTCTCACTGCTTTGGAAGCCCGAAGTCCTAGAACCAAGGTGACAGCAGGGTTGGGTGCCTTCTGGAGACTGAGGAGAGGATCCACTTCCTTGCCTTCTGCAGCCCCTGGAGGCTGCCTGTGTTCTGGGGCCCATGGTCCCCGCTTACATCTTCCAAGCTGGCAGCACAGCTTCTTCCCCTCTCTCTCCCTCTCCTCTCCCTCCTGTAAGGAAGCTTGGGATTACACTGAACCCGCCTGGACAATCTCCACCTCTCGAGATGCTGGGCATAACCACATCTGCAAAGTCCCCTCTACCATGTGAGGTGGCATGCTCAGAGCTACTGAAGGTTAGGATGTGGACATCTTTGGTGCAGAGTGGGTGGCATGATTCAGCCTGTTATTTGGGGTTGGGTCAGGTTTTCTTACTTGTTGTTTTGTTTTAAACCCCTTCACTCATTTATTCAGAAAATACTATAGCTGCTATGTGCTGGGCACATTTACAATTCTAACCCTAGAAGACTCAGGGTATAACCACATCAGAATCAGGCTTCATTAGTGTGAAATAAAAGAGATCTGTGTGTGCACATACATACTCTAAAATATCACTGAAATCCAGACTTTAAAAGCAAAAAGAGCCTTGGGAGATCATTAGCCAATCCCCTTATTCTATAAAGGTAAAAACTCAGACCCAGAGGAGTAAAATGACTTCCCCAATGTCAAATAGTGAATTTGTGAGAGGTTGTGAGGCCTCAATCTGGACTGGAAGAAGAAAAGTAAACTAAGAGGCATTTTGGAGACAAAAATCAGTGGGTTTTAGTAATGGACCCAAAATGAAGTAAAAGAGTTGTAAGGGTCAAAGGTGCCCGAAGTTCATGAGTTGAGGATGCCATTCACTGAGCCAGGAACAGATAACAGAGAAAGGACACCTCCTAGGGAAAATAATGTATTTAACGTGTTCTGGTGCTCGGGCCTCTTTTGGTAGAACTGGCTAAGCACCACTGTGGAATTTTTCCATAACTCTTTTCTCCTCTCGCTTCCTACCTTCCCATGGTATTGGACGTGAGTTGTGATCTTTATGGGACCAATGCCTGTCTAGGCTTTAAGGATGAGTTTGTCCCAACACTTACCCACTTGCACTGGACACCGAGGCAAGGGGATTTAAACGTGCTGCCTTGCCGTCTTCTGGTCTGCACTACTTCTGGGGAGATGTTTTCCAACAGTGGGCAATCAGCAGCATATGACAGAGAGAGGGAGACAAATGAGAAGTGTTATAATTGCCACAGTTTGCTAGCTGGAGAGAATGTTCAGACCCTTGCTCCCCACCACCACCCCGTAGCCAGGAAGACAGAGATGACAGAGAGCTGGACAGCAGAGATCTCTGGAGGTCTGCAAAAAGCCCCTGAGTTTTCAGCTGAGTCTCAGAGATCAGTGCAAGCATATAAGGAAACTGTGGCTGGGGAAAGGGAGCAGGTGGAGCAATCCCCTGGTACTCACATAGGGATACAAAGGGTTTTTTGTGTCCTCACCAACAGGAATGAAAGAGCCGTGTAGGCATATGGCATAGAATATTCAAAAGGGAAGCACCTCAGGAGCGGGGTAAATTAGCCCTCGACTAAAAGCAGTTACAGTCCCACCTAACAAAGCTTTAAGGCAAGTCTCAAAAGGATTAAACTACTCCACGTAATTTAAAAGCATCCCAGAATAAAGCCAAAAAAAAAAGACATTTTAAATAATTCAAGAATATCCAGCACCAACAAGGTAAAATTACAATGCCTGGTACCTAATCAAAAATTACGGGGCATACAAAGAAGCAGGAAAATGCAACCCATAAAGAGGGAAAAATCAGTCAGTCAAAACCAACCTGGAAATGAGACATATACTAAAATTAGTAGATGAGAACATTAAGAATTCTTATAAATATATTTTATAAAGTATAGGAAAGTATAAACACGTTAAGTAGAAATGTGGAAGATTTTTTTATTCTAAATTGAACCTCTAGAGAATAAAAAAATGTCTGAGATAAATACATTGGGTAGAACTAGTAACAGATTAGACATAATAGAAGAAAAGTTTAGTGACCTTAAAGGCATGCCAATGGAAACTACCCAAATGAAACACAGAGAGAACACAGATGGGAAAAAATTAACAGAGCATCAGGGAGCTATGGGGGAAATTTTAAGAAGCCTCATAGATGTGCAATTGAAAATTCCAAAGGAGAAAGAAAAGGACAAAAAATTATTTGAAATAATGGCAGAAAAATATCTGATTTTTATGAGGACTATAAATATATAGATCTAAGAAGTCCCATGATCCCTAAGTATAAAAAAAAAATGAAGAAAACTACAAGGCACCACACAAATTTTTTAAAACCCACAATAAACAGAAAATCTTCAAAGGAGCCAGAATTGAAGACCACATTACACACACAAAAAAAGGCAGGGGGTGAGATTTTAACAAACACGTTGTGCATATATCTTGTCCAGTTGTTTAAGTGAGAAAATAGATCTGAACCCTGCTCCATCCTGGCCGGATGCAGGTGTGCTCTGCACATTGCGTGCACTAGGATCAGGCCAGCTTGCTGACCAAGATCGCACGTACCTCAGTCCTGTTCAATCACTTGGCAACACTTTGATCCCTTTGAGACTTGCTTTAAAACTGAGTTAGGTGGAACCAGAACAGCCTCTAGCCCAAAGCCACCTTGTCCCTAGAATCCAAACAACACTGTCAGCATAGTGACAAAACACCAGTATCCCACCCCATGATTGCTAAGTCTCTACATAATGACTGTGTTTGAGTGGATCTGCTTCCTGCCTCACTCCATTCCTTTATTTACTCACAGGGCAAAGTTCCCCAGTGTTTGAATACATACCTAACATTTCTTTCATGCTAGCTGTGCACATCCCCAGGGCTCAAGCCTCTCACTCATAGACAGCTGTACCCTCCCTGTACTACATGACACAGCAGCTGGAGCTCAGCGATGTTCTGTAAGACCAACATGGTCACAACATCAGCACTAAAAATACCTTGCTTTTCTGGAGAAAACCCCTTTAGAGGTTTCACAAGAATTGAAAAGAGAATTTCTAACCCACAAGCTCCATGTCAAGAACCGCAGTGTTGGTGAATTGCAGGGACGTTTGAAGCCGTGCCATGGTTCCAGGAAACACCTTTTGTGTGGGAGCTGTTTTCCCACACTAATGGGAGAGTGAGGCCATGCCCCTGGAAACTGAACACCGGAAAACAAAAACTCTGCTCATACTATTCATGCCCTGACTATAGACACAAATACCACGTAAGCTTGATTTTCTATCACAGTTAAATAAAATAATAGCACGTAAGCATTTTAAAGAGATTCAGCAACTTGCTTGCCTGTGATCCAAACAGCAGCCTGAAGTGGGAGAAGGAATCAGTCCCAAGTGAGAGAAGGAAAGAAGCCCCACGGTGGTTAAGTGATTTGAACAGGCCACACAGCTGGCTGGTGGCCCTGGTCTTCTAACCCTCGGTCAAGAGCTCTTTTCAGGGCAGCTGTCTGGCACAGTGGTTCAGACCCCACTTGGGATGCCTGCATTCCATATTGGAGCATCTGGGTTTGAGTCCTGGCTTGTCTTTCTATTCCAGCACTCCTGATGCACAACCAGAGAGAGAACAGGTAAACTGGCCCAAGTGCTTGGGTCTCGGCCATCCACATGGGAGACCTGGATTGAGTTCCAGGATCCTGGCCACAGTATGGGCCAGCCCCAGTTGCACGGGCATTTGGCAAGTGAATCAGTGGATGGGAGATTGGGAGATTCATTTTCTTCCTCTCCACCCCAACCCCTAGCCCTCTCTCTCCCTCTGTGTGTCTGCCTTTCAAATAAATGAAAAATATTTTTTTTTTGACAGGCAGAGTGGACAGTGAGAGAGAGAGACAGAGAGAAAGGTCTTCCTTTGCCGTTGGTTCACCCTCCAATGGCCGCCGCGGCCGGAGCGCTGCGCCGGCGCACCGCGCTGATCCGATGGCAGGAGCCAGGTGCTTCTCCTGGTCTCCCATGGGGTGCAGGGCCCAAGCACCTGGGCCATCCTCCACTGCACTCCCTGGCCACAGCAGAGAGCTGGCCTGGAAGAGGGGCAACCGGGACAGAATCCGGCGCCCCGACCGGGACTAGAACCCGGTGTGCCGGCACCGCAAGGCGGAGGATTAGCCTAGTGAGCCACGGCGCCGGCTGAAAAATAATTTTTTTAAAAAAGAGCTCTTCCATTCTGCCCTGTTTCCTCCCTTCCTGTATCAGAAACAAGAAGAGCCACCAACTTCCTTGTGTGATCCCAGCCAGGGTTTCTCAACAGCAGCCTGAATGGATTTGCAGGCTGGAGAATTCTTTGTTGTAAGGAGCTGTGCTGTGCACTGCAGGATGCTTAGCAGTGCCTTTGGCTTCTACTCACTAGATGCCAATAGTACCCCTTTGCCTTAAGTGTTGATCACCAAAAATGTCCTTAGATGTTGCTAAGTATCTCTGGAGTTTGCAAGGAGCAAACATCTCAGTTGAAACTGCTGCCCTAAATGGTGCTCAGGAATGTTGTCCACATGTTTGAGAAAGCCACAGCAATAAAGTTTGTCTGAAAAGACAAAAACAAAATCAAAAGAGGAACTTGTGCATACACCAATGAGTCTTGGACCCTGGAACTCATCTGTGAGAGCCAGAGTCACACTGTACCAGTCACATGGCATGACCTCAAAGGTTCTCGGCACTCCCTCTGAACGTAACCTTTTATGTCCCCACTCCACCCCTTCAGGCTGAGCTAACTCGGTCAGCTGTTTCTGAACAGCAGCATAGAATTAGGTTAATGCACTAAGAGGACATGGGACACAGTAATTAGGGTGCAGGCTCTGCACATGCAGTAGTGTGGTGAGCCTACTGTGTGCAGCAGCACCAATGAGTCTCAATGGTAAGAGGAGCCAGGCACACAAGATCCCTGGGGTTGGAAGTCAGAATAGCAATGAGGTCTTGGTGTTGTCTGGAGATAGATTGGGGGTGGGGGTGGGGGGCTTGGAGAATGGAAGTGTTCTTTTTTTAATTAGTATTTATTTGAAAGGCAGAGTTAGAGAGAGAGAGAAAGAGAATCTTCCACCTGCTGGTTCACTCCACAAATGGCCGCAATGGTAGGGACTGGGCCAGACTGATGCCAGGAGCCAGAGCTTCTTCCAGGTCTCCCACATAAGTAGCAGAGCCCCAAGTACTTGGGCCATTTTGCACTGCTTTCCTAGGCACGTTAGCAGGGAACTAGATGGAAAGTGGAGCACCCGGGTCTCAAACAGGCACTCATATGGAATGCAAGCATCACAGGTAGCAGTTTTACTGGCTATGCCACAACGCAGGCAGCAGAAGTGTTCTGTCTTGATCTTGGTAGTGGCTACACTGGTTGCAAAATATGGAGAAACTCTCATAGTTACACATTTAGGATTTGTGTGCCCTCCTGTGTGTGAACTACACTTCACATAAATAAATAAGCTTCATCACCTTGAGAGGGAGAGAGAATGAATATGTTGACTCTGGGACCAAAGTGCCTGGGTTGGAGTCGCAGCCCCAGTATGCTGCTCAGAGCCCTGGGGAGAAGTTAATGAACAGTGCAGGGCAGCCAGGAAGTGCACAATAAGCATGCTGGAAAGGAATCACACTTGTAAGGAGCCAGGCAAACCAAAGGGTTAAAAGAGAAGCTTCTGAACCCTCCAGGTCCCCCTCTGGCACACCCACTGCTGCTGCACAGAGTACAGAAGTCAGCTCAGCCCAGCCCCAGCTCTGTGGGTGCCCCCACCCCAACAGCAGGACAAGCACATCTGCCATTATTCTCTGTCTCTTTTAGTTCCTCCCCGTTCTCTCTGGAGGCCTGCCTAGGAGCTGCTCCTATTTGCAGAGCTCTTCATCAATAGACGGAATATTTACGGAATACGGTAGCTTTGATTAAACAGTTCATTTCGCTGGAGGCTGGGGTATTGTACTGTGTCTCCTCCTGAGTTATTCTTGGCATAAGCAGCCCCTGCTCTTAGCATGCATTTCTTTACATTTTAAGGCCCAGCCTACCAAGAACGCTGTAAACAGAGCAAATGGGATTTTTTTCCCTACCTTTCCCCCAACCTTTTCTCCTTGGATTTACCACTGCATCTCCGCTGCTATTTGCTCCTTGCTATCTTTTGTTCTCTTTGGAAACTGGCTGAATAAGAAGGAAAAAACAAACAAACACAAACAATTAGATGGCACGTCAGGAAACCTGGATTTGAGATCCAGGAGCCACTTATTGACTGACTGGCTGACGTGTGTTTTAACATTTCTGCGCTTCAGTTTGGTTGGGGTCTGCTTTTTTGAATCCCTCCAATTAATGACTTGTCTTGATTTGTGGGCTTTGAACATATGTCAACCATGAAATCCTTCTTATGGACAGAATCTCAAGCAGAAAATGCTAAAACCTACACGCAGTACTGTCTGGGTTGAAACAGAAGTGGACACTCGGGAGCCTGCCCTCTCATTTTCTGCATTCTCTTCGCCTCTCCCACAGCAGCCCCCAGAGTACCCCCACAGGATCCTTGCGCTTGGGATCCTAGAAGCACCATCTGTAAACCACTAAAAATAACTTCCCAGCCAGCTAAAACACTGCCTCCTTTCTATTTATTCCATACATTTTAATCACCAGGCCCTTAAGAAAATCCACAAAGGTGAGCACTTAGCCTAGCAGTTAAGGTGACTGCGTCCCATGTTGAAATACCTGGGTTTGATTCCCAGCTCCAGCTTCCTGCTAATGTGGAAGACAGCAGGTGATGGCTCGATTGGCTGAGCCCCTGCCATCCATGTGGGAGATCTGGATTGGGTTCCTGGCTCCCCACTTCACCCCACCCTGGCCACTGCAGGCATCTGAGAAGTGAACCACCAGATGGGAGCCCTCTCACTCTCTCTTTGTCTCTTTCTCTCTCTGTCCCTCTGCCTCGCAAATAAATTTTGAAACAGAAGGAACCGTCATAAGTAAATCCTATGTGACATATATGACAGCACTGAAAAAGTTCATGAAAAATGGAATTAACAGACAAGTTTGTTTGGTAAAAAAAAAAAATTGAAATTCACATATATGTCTTCAAAAAGTCTTTGGAAATGCATATTATGAAAAATATATGCATGGATGTCAAAAAATTTTTGTGCCAAAATAGCCCTATCTTTTCCTTCTATTTTCCACAAATGTTTTGAAATAGCCCCATATCTGTGTGGAAAAACTAGAAGGCACTCTTCCATATACACACATTCCTTCCACAATGCCATTCACCAGGCTTTGACACAAGCCCAGCAGACACCTCCACCATGCTCTTGGACCTCCAGAGCTGTGAGATAAATAAGTTTCCTTTTTACAGATTTTTAAAAAAGAAAAAAAAACAAGAAGGAAATACACAAGAAAGTGAAGAGAGCTGACCCCTGGGTGACAGAAATACAGCAATGGTAACCACTGTGTGTGATGTTATGTGTTTTTCATGTTCCTGCATCACCACCAATAACAAACGTCTTTCAAAGGACCCAGGTCTGGGTCCTACACAGAAGGCTTGCCCCTTCGTTAGCACAGCGAAGGCTTGCCTTTGGGATAACAACACAGAGAATGGAGCAAGATTGCAACTGTACAGCACACAAGTGTGATGGAAACCTATCCACAAATAGGATTTCCTCCACTGTATCCCATGGAATATCAGTCCCAGAAATGTTGGCCAATAAAGGAATGCAGGCAGTGGGGAGGGGGTGGGCAGGACCAGTGACGGTGTCTCCTGTGCCCCTGCTAGAGCGTAAAGGTGCTGCGGCTTCCTAGGTTCTCTCTAGCCAGCAAGAAGCTTGATTAATGTTGCTGAGTACAGCATCTCCCAAATTTATTTGGCCACAAAATCTCTTTCCCCCATAATTCCTATTAATATCCAAAAAAGTCTGGGGTTAGAAAAGACTTCAGAAAAGCAATTTTTAAAAACTGAATTGCAAGGCTAGAAAGAAACAGGGAATTACAGAAGAGAGGGATGGGAATTGAATTGGAGTCAGGAGGACTTTGAGAACAGGACAAAACCAGGACCACCCATGATGGCAAGGAACACTTGGAATTTTCTTCCTGGCTGTTAAGTGCCTTTCTTTCCAGCTCATTCCTTCAGAGTAGTCAGAGGCAAGGATGGCTGCTGTCAGTACTCTAATAGCTCCTGACCATGGGAAGGGGACTAGGGGTGTCAGAAGTGAATAGTGGGGTCAGCACTGTGGCTTAGCAGGTAAAACTGCCGCCTAAATGTGGGCTTCCCAAACAGGCACCAGTTCAAGTCCCAGCAGCTTCACTTCCTACCTGGCTCTCTGCTCTTGTGCCTGGGAAAGCAGTGGAAGATGGCCCAAGTCCTTGGGTCCCTGCATCCACATGGGAGACCTGGAAGAAGCTCCTGGCTCCTGGCTTCAGCCCTGGCCATTACAGCCATTTGGGGAGTGAACCAGCAAATGGAAAATCTCTCTCTCGCTCTCGCTCTCACTCTAGCTGTGTGTGTGTGTGTGTGCACATGTGTAACTCTGCCTTAAAGAAAAAAAGCGAAACAGTGCAGGCTTCTGCCTCAAGTCTCCCATTCTCCCAGCACTGTCTCATTGTGACCATCTTTCCCTAGGAAGAGCAGAAAAATCAAAGTGTTCTGTTAATTCAACAAATAGCCTGCTTCTCTGCAGGCCTATGCCAGGTACTGGGGCCACATGAGTGTGTCAGACACATAGAGCTGAGAGCCTGGTTGTGAAGTCAGCAAGTAAACCAATAGCCCCCAACCCTGGAGGTCTGCATGGGGGACTGGGGAGCACAGAGGCAGGCCCCACCTCTGGTCCCTCAGGGTGGAAGGGCGAGGTATAGGAGCAGGAGAGCAGAGCCAAGCAGAGGGACTTAACTGCAGGAGCAGGGGCACTTAGGCAGGATAGCAGGGGCTACCAGGGACAGCAGGAGGGGAGCAAGTAGAAGGCAGAGTGGGGGATGAGTCAGTGGGAGTGAGCAGGCATCTATCTGGAGGAAGAGGGATATGCTTGCAGAATGAGGAAGTCAGCGAGAGCTGGCAGGGGTGGGAGGTGAAAAGACAAGTTCAATGTGCAACAAGGTAAGCAGGTTATGTAAGTCCAGGCAAGGATGACGAGGCTGATGGTGATGATGACAAAGATGAATGTGAACTCGCTCCTTTCCCACTTTCTCTCCCGGCTGTGGGAGTTTGGGGGAGGGGGTGCAGGAAGGGAGACAAAGTACAATGATCAGATGAGTTGCCGTAGAAAACACATGTGCAGGTAGAGTTGGTGGCAGCTTCTCCATTCATCCTCACCCCACCCCCACCCCATTCATTCTTCTGCTGGGCCCTGCACCACCATAGCCCTAGAACTCTGACTCTCCTCCCTCCCCATGATTCGTCTAAGCCTGACCCTCCAGTCCCGCCCCAGCCGCTGCCTCAGCTCCCCTCAGCTTCTAGGCAGCCTGGAATGGGCCACCTCCCTGCACACAGAGGCCCAGTGACACAACATGGAAAGCAAGGGCATGCTGAAAACACATCTCTTCCCATGCGTTATCTTTGGGGCAGATGCTGAATTCTGGTAACGTGCTTCCCGGGGTGTCCTGAAATCCGGACCCACAGCAGTTAGTTGCAGCCTCACTGTAGGCCAAGGCCCTGGGCTCACTTCCAGCCCTGGACTGGCTCCTGCTGCCCCTTCTAAGTTCTGGTGGGCAGCACTCAATGGGCCCAGATGCAGCCCCCAGCACTGCAGGCTGTAAGCTCTGCTGACTGCAGCCTTGGGTCCCTGCTTGCCTGCTTCTATTCTGGTCACTCTTGCTGTCTCCTGCCCCCTCTGTCTTGTGGAACACCACCTCTTTCTCCCAGGACCTTAGGCACTTCCACAGCCAGCCCCATCTTAACTGATCTCACGTTTCCCTGTCCCCTTGTAGTACCCATTCCATTGCCATCTATGTCTGTGATAGGCATCTGCGAAATACTTGTTTTAATTGTTTTTTTATAGACAGACAGACATAGCTCCCATCTATATTGGTTCACTCTCCAAATGTCTGCAACAGCCAGGGCTGGGCCATGTCTACAGCCAGGAGCCAGGAACACAAATCCAGGTCCCCCACATGGTGGCTGGAACCCAATTACTTGCCATCACCAGCACTGCCTCTCAGGATCTATCTCGACAGGAAGCTAGACTCAGAAGCCAGAGTCAGGAGGCAAGCCCAGGTTTCAGTGTGGGAGGCAAGCGTCTTAGCTGCCAGGCTAAATGTCTGCTCGAGATGCCTGTTTTGAAGTCTTTTCAATTTCCTGCAGAGCCGGTTTCTTCCAAAGAGCCTGGCACGTCTCTGCTGCCGGTGTGAACTGTGAGTTCCCAGAGACGCCAATGGCACTCTCTAACATTCGTCACTTCTGACACTTTTAAAATATCCTCACTCCCAAGCACTCATGAGCACCAACCCAGATGGACTGGGAGCTGGGGAAGCATCAGCCCCTCAGAGGCCTCAGAAAATCCTAGGGCTGAAGGCAAGTGTCTAACAAAGAGCGCCTGCTTCCCTCCCGCTCCCTTTACCCCTTCCAAAGCTGAGCCAACAGAGTGGGCATCTCAGGTTCCAGTTCAGCCCTCTCTCCAAGCCAGCCTCCTGCCGCTGAATTCTCTGCCCCTTGGCTGCCATGGTTTGGAGCACCTTGCCATCTGCCAGATTCAGTTAGGCCAGAGAAGATGCCTGGGCAGGCAGTTCCCTGCAGGGCCACCTTTACTCTCTCAGGTCAGTCTCAGAACGAGAATGACCCCCTGACCTATTCAACAGCCAAAGTCAAGGGCCAAAGTGGATGAAGGTGTAGCAAAATGAATGACAGTCATCTAGCTAAGCTGAGAAGACAGATGAGGCTGAGTGGAACATTTGACCCTACAGTCAGGCTGTGAGAGGTCAGATCCCAGGGTCCTCTGTAGCAAATGAAGCAGGATCAAGGGGTAAATGGGTAAAACCCAAACAAATGAATCTCATGGAAAGTGCAAGATGAGGTCTCACAATGTGAGACCTTGGGGACCAGTTCTAGTCCTAACTGCTCCACTTCCAATTCAGCTCCCTTAAATACCCCTGGGAAAGCAGCAGAAGATGGTCCAAGGACTTGGTCCCCTGCACCCATGTGGGAGACCCGGAAGAATCTCCTGGCTCCTGGCTTCTGCCTGGCCCAGCCCTGGCCACTGCAGTCATTTGAGAGTGAACTAGCAGATGGAAGGTGTGTCTTTCTCTCTTTCTCTCTCTCTCTCTCTCCCCCCCTCCTTCTCCCTCTCTCCCTCTCTCTGTATCTCTTTCAAATAAATACAATAAATACTTAAAATATGATAATAATGAGGCAAATGCTTACATGACATAAATGAAAAGAACACAAAACAGAATGGATTTACCAACTCTTACCGTGTGTCCTCCCCCTGCCCCCACCAAGAGTAACCTTTTTTTTTTAGTTTAATCTGTATCTTTCCACATTTTCTTTATGAAGATAAAAGCAATATGAACTTATCTGCTTATACCCCACAACTTCTACAAAGGCAACTACACTCCAGGTACCATTGTGTCTCTTGTTTGTGCCATTTAGCAGTGATCTTTCCAAATCAGAACACAGCGTTCTCTCGGTGGAGCTGGAAGTATTCCACTGAGGGACGTGTCCCAGTTTAGATATCTGCTCTCTAGATGGACGCTTGGGATGTGTCCAGTAGTTTACAGTTACAGATGATACCACAATGAATGACCTTGGACTCATTTCATGTGTGTGCAGATATAGATCCACAGGGTAACTTCCCAGGAAGGGAGTGCAGAGCAGAGAGTAAATGCATTTATAACATTCATGGCTCTTATCAAATCTCTCTCCAGTAGCTGTATGATTTTGCAATCCTGCCTGCCTTCCTATCAAGGTGTGTGGTCAAATTTGTTCATGTTTATTAATCTAGCAGGTGAGACTTGTGTCTTGAGATTCTTTTAATTTGTAGTTTTCATCTTAGGAGTGAGGTTGAGGATCTTTTCATGTGACTGGGCTGTTTGTATTCCCTTTTCTGTGCAATGTCTGTTCATGTCCTTGACCCATTTTTCTAGTTTGCTGGTCTTGTTCCACTTGATTTCTACAAATTCTTTAGCTATCAGGGAGATTAGCCCTTTACGCTAGAAGTTGCAATTATTTTTTTCTCACGTTATTATTCATCTTTTGATTTTTGGTTTTGGTGTTTTTTTATTTACTTATCAGCAAATGCAGAAGGGTTTTGTTTGCTTTAATGCAATTTAAACTTAACAGTCTTATAGCTTCTGAATTTTGAGTCACAGAGATCGTTCCTCAAAAGGTTACAAAGGCATATACCCATAATTTTCCCAGGTATTTTATGGTTTCCACTGTTTTATTCACAAATTTGATCCATTTGGGATTTACCTGGTATAGGATATGAGGTATGGATTCAACTTGTATCTTTCTCTCTTTTCCTAAGTCTCCCAATATTTTTTTTCAGTCCATCATTTCCTCACCTCAGTAATTGGAGATTCTCCTTTATTAAATACTAAATTCAAATATTAAGGTACTTCAAAAATTCAAGGAAATGGAATTAAAAGATAAACTTATTTTGATGCAAAAAAAATTTTGAAATACAAGCACATGAAGGGTCTTCAGAAAGCTCACAAAGGGACTGGCCTGTGGCATAGTGGGTAAAACCACCTCCTGCGATACCAGCATCCTCTATGGGTTCCAGTTCCTGTCTCAGCTGCTCCACTTCACATCCAACTCCCTATTAATGACCTGGGAAAAGTAGCAGAAAGATGCCCAAGTGTTTAGGCCCCTGCCATATATGTTGGAGACTCAAATGAAGCCCCTGCTCTTGGGTTTGCCAAAGCCCAGTGCTGGCTGTTGCGGCCATCTGCTGAGTGAACCAGTGGATGGACAATCTCTTTCTCTCTCTCTCTCTCTCTCTCTCTCTCTATGTGTGTGTGTGTAACTCTTTCAAAATAAATATTTTTTGAAAAGTTCACAGAAAAGTACACTGTGAAAAAACTTTGCATGGATTTCAATTTTTTTGCACCAAAAAAAAGCCTATTTCCATTTTCCATCAATTTTTGCAGTACCCTTATATATGTATTTTTGGTGTTCTAGGTTTCTATTTGCTTCTTTGGCATGCACTCCATGCCCAGTGTGCAGTTTGGATTACTGAATCTTTGTGCTGTTTCCATACCAAACAGGGTACATCTTCTCCATAGTCCTTGAAAGAAAGTGAAATGCTGTATTGAATGGCAAGCTCTGGACTAGACCTGTCATCAAGCTTCTTCCTGTTCTCACAACAGCCTGTGAGATGGACCTTTGTATTCCCAACTTAGGAGATGGAAATTGAGGCTCCCACACATTAAATGAGCTTCTAAGGTCACACAGATAATAAGTGCTAAACAATCAATGCAGATCTCTGGCTCTAAATCCAGCACTTTTCCACTATCCTGCCCTGCCATTGCTCCCCTAAGTGACCTGGAATGTGTTTGAAGCACATGTCCGTGGCTCAGAGGGGACAGGCAGCTGTCAGGCGGGCCTCCAGGCACAGGCAGTGAGGGGAGGGCACTGGACCAAAAGGCTATCTTAGGGGATGTGATGCACATGCCAGAAAAGCTTTACAGCTTCAGAACCCAGACATATGGAAAGGGAGGTAGGGAAATGGAATTCCAATCCAGGTTTCATATTCACTGAACCCCTCTTTACTTCTTCATTGGGAAATGAAACTGTAGGGGAGGGGACCAGCCATGCTGCAGACCTCATGATCAGGCAGGTCTCCAAGGAGACAAAAGGCACCAGGGGTCTTGGGAAAGCTGCAGGCCCAGGGTGCAGCCTGCAGCTCTGATTCAAGCTCTGGGGCCACACACGGGCTCATCCCCTCCCACATTTCATTGTCTGAGCTCCCATTTGTGCCAGGCTTGGCTAGAATCCCCAAGATGATCTGAAGAGCTGGTAGCACTACCCACCAATGGGGTTCTTCTGCCTGCCTTCCCACCAGCCACCCTTTGGGTGGGTAGCTGCTCTCCTACTCTCCAAACACCTCAACACTTACCAAACTGCATCAGCAGTGTCTCATTACTTGCCTCCACCAGAAGACCATGAACTTATTAAAAGCATAGTCTGGGGGCCGGCGCCATGGCTCACTTGGTTAATCCTCCGCCTGCGGAACCAGCATCCCATATGGGTGCCGGGTTCTAGTCCCGGGTGCTCCTCTTCCAGTCCAGCTCTCTGCTGTGGCCCGGGAAGGCAATGGAGGATGGCCCAAGTGCTTGGGTGCCTGCACCTACGTGGGAGACCAGGAGGAAGCACCTGGCTCCTGGCTTCAAATCGGCACAGCGCCGGCTGTAGCGGCCATTTGGGGGGTGAAGCAACGGAAGGAAGACTCTCTCTGTCTCTCTCTCACTATCTAACTCTGCCTGTCAAATTAAAAAAAAAAAAAAGCATAGTCTGTCTTAGCCACTGTTTTTTCACCATGTCGAGCACAGTCCCTGCTACATAGCAGGTGCTCAATAAACATTCGGTAGATGAATGAAAGAAGAAAAAAATGAATGGTATCCAGTGGGCCCTCAACCTCTGACAGCAGACCCCATAACCAGGGCATAAGGCCCTATCCAAGAAAGCCCTAGGAAGGTTCAGGGGCTAGGTTAGGCCCATTTTCTCATCAGGTGGTCCCCAGACCACTGAGCACATCCTGTATGCCTCAGCTCACACCCCCTACCCACAGTTTACTTTTGCCTTAAAGAGTAACCTTGGGGCTGGTTGGTCAGTTAATCTTAAAGCTTTTCCCTTGCTGCAAATGTTTATCTGTGCAAAGCATGATCAGGCCAGACCCCAGCTCAGCAGAGGGAAGCCCCTCTCCCCTGCAGAACTGAGCCAGGAAGTTCCAGGTCACCCGCTCTGCTTCCCACTCTTCATTGGGCCTGATGAGCTCTGGCTTCAAAAATAATTCTTGGTGGTAACTTTCACTGACTGAGATAGGAAGGTCTTAGAACTCGCATCTGTCAGAACCAGAGGGGCCTTGAAGCAACTCTTGGTTTTCCAGAGGCAGAAACAGGCCCAGGTGGTTTTGGAGAAAACTCAGGACTAGACTCCTGATCCAGCTGACTGAAGAGCTGAGGATGTTTCACTCCACCATCAGAGAGACTTCAGAGACGGTGGTCCAAGGCCCTCGCCGTCCAGATGAGCAAATAAGGGCCTAGAAAGTGCAACGACTTGCTCAAGGTCAGTGGGATGAGTTTAGGAACAACTAGGAGCACATGGACGTCTCCCAACGCACAATCCCACACATCCCACCAGTGCTGCCTGGGAGTGACTGAGCTCTGAAAGTCTCGAGCCACATTACCTGTCAAAGAACTGGCTCAGTCGCTTCCCTCTTGGGAAACACCTTCATGTGAGGCTTCAGCTTCCTCACTCTCTCCTATGTGGCCACACACACAATCCAACACAGTCACACTTTTCTACCATGACACAATGCCAACGGGACTAAGTTCAATAGAGCATGGTCAGTGAGCCTCCTGCAAGGTTCTGATGGTCTGTCTCAGTGGGTAACTTAATCTCCCAAATTGAAAAGGAGCCACCTTCAGCTTCAAATGGTATTGGGTTGTGCTTAGCACACAGACTCAAGGACTGGGTTTCCTGGGTTCAAACCCTGCCTCTGCCCCGCCCCCATTCCCCAGCCCCAGGCATTGAACCCCTCTAAGGGTCAGTGAAGTGTCAGCAGCTTCCTCTATAAAAAGACAATAAAATGAGCAGCTACCATCCAGCACTGTGAGGATCAAATGGGATGTCCATGCAAGTTGTTTAACTCCGTGCCTGGCACCTGCTAAGTGATCCAAAATTGTTAGCTACTGAGAAGTAATGGAGTGAGAAGTTGGAGTACCTCTGAGTCAAACTGGCTGGGCTTGAGGCCCAGCTCAACTACTTCCTGTGTGCCCTTGATCAAACTTCTCTGAGATCCAGTTTCCTTTTGGGCTAAGCACCTGTCTCATAGGGGAGTGGTGAGGACTGGATAAAAGAGAGTGTGCCGACTGACTAGCAAAAAGTAAATGAAAGCCAGACCAAGAGTACTTTCACTTGAATGGAGCCCTGATTCAGTCATTCTACCCACTCTCCAGCACCCCATCCTCACCTTTAATGAGGCTTCTTAGTGTCTGCATGGCGTTCTCTGGGTTGAGTGTGTGTGTGGCTTATACCCTGCGGGGCACTTATCTGTAAGATGACTTCAAGTGCTATGCCAGAAAAATGATCATCATTTAACCAAGTAATCCCACACCAGATAATTCATCCTAGTGGAAATCATTCTCTGAGAGGAGAAGTTCTTCCTATGAAGTTCACTGCCGCTTTGTTTATAAAGGTGAAATATTGGAAGCATACTGCCTGTCCCATGGTAGGGAAATAGAGAGATAAATCACATCACAACGCCTCAGTGGAATATTACTCAGCCTTTAAAAGTGATGAGCATGAACCCCGCAGGAACACAGAGAGGTGTTTATTATGTCATGTGAAAGCAAAAAACAGTTAGAGCCACACTGTTATGTGAAAAATATATTTGCTTCTGGATACGGAATAGAAATACAGAAAAATAAAGTCAGTCCATGAGGATGATGACACAGTGAGTACATTTTTTAAAACTGTGTTCTCTACTATTACTCTGTTTTGTGCAACATTGAAGTTTCTGAAAGAATATGGAGGAAATCCTGATGCTTGCCCAAAAAAAACAGCTTGATCAGTGCTTCTAGGCTGCTCCTGCAGAAGGCAGAGGGTGCTGCCACCAACCTCAGAGGCTGGCCCACACCTCAAACACAAGCCCACCACGCCCAGTGTCTGAAGCGACTGTGTGGCTGGCACTGCAGGCTTTTTAGCCGTCAGACCTGATGGAAAGTGGCTGGTACAGAAGCATCTTTGCACAAAGTCAGGGTGCAAGAACTTCGACTAAAGCTGTACAGAATTCTCTGCTAGTGCAGTGGGATGGGGCCTCAAAGCCACAGTTAAGCTGACAAACAAAATAAAGAAATGTGCTGCTTACTGCTCTATGTCAGTTCTGTAAGTTAAGATCTCATTCAGTGGTGAACTTGTCTTCTAACTGGCACTCTCTCTCCAAAACAATTAATTTAATTTAAAACCTGATTTTCAGCCTTTGCCAACTTTTGTCCTGTAAATACTTCCACAAATACTACCAACACTGAGTTACTAAATGTGGATATTTAGGAAAAGATGTGTACCCAGCACACCATTGGGAGTCACATAATATAAGGGTTTTGTCTAGAAAGCTCTCAAAAGTCTCTCCTAGCACTAAAATTCCAGGATGAGTCTGGGGTTAATAATGGTCAAAGTCATTTACTTTATCAAGTGTGGTCAGCTAATTTTATTGAAATCTGATTAGTGGAAATTTGGATACTCCTGCCCTGAAGAACATGCTTCCCACAAATGATCCAACCCCTTATCTATCAATAAATAACAGTTCAGGCTGAATCTATCTTTTCCTTTGAATAAATGGCCTTATGACCAAGAGCAAATCAGGTATTGTCCTTAAGGGTCACTGAGAAGAAATCCATAAATCTTATCTTCAAGTTGTTTTGAAACAACATATTTTAACCTATAACTCATGATAGTCTTGCAAGATAGGTGCTCCTGTTAGTCTTATTTTATAGTTTAGACACAGAGCAGTTAAGTAACTAGCCCAGGGCCATATCATCAATAAGTAGCAAAGCTGGGATTCCAGTCAGGCAATCTGGACCCAGAGCTCAGGTTCCTACCCTCTCCTCAGCACCACGTCCTGCTACGTGGAACAAGCCAAGCAGAGGGTATATGGGTCTATCTTGGCCTCTTCCTTCCATGGGGCTAGGTTGCAAAGGAGCTAGCCATCTTCTCTTCTTTCCTTACTTGAGTACAAGCACCAGATTCATTTCTGGCAGTGTGCTCTGTCCTTTTACAGGCACAAACACTGCCAAGACAAAAGCAGTACCTGTCCCCACCTGCCAAGATACCCAGTTTACTCATCTTCAACAGGTGGGTGGCTCTGGGCAGAGGCAGGATCCACTGTGCTCCTAGACCCTCTGACCGTGAGACCATCTGCCAATGACCCAAATGCCATAATTAGGGCTAACGTCCTCCTCCCAACCCCCAGCCCTCCTCCTATTCCTTGTAAGCCTGGTGTGGTAGTTGTGTAGGTCACACATGACACAGGGGATGGGGAATAAGGTTAAATGAAGTTCAAGGAGCTACACCATCAATATACATCCAAGAAGGGCCAGCTGACATGCTCTAAACCATGCATCAAATGAATAGCAAAATCAGAATAAGAGGTTCTCCTGACATTCAGGCCACTATCTTTCTGTACCCACCTTGCTGCTACTTGGGGACCCTTTCTTCACTGTGTAAAGTTCAGAGGGTTTCCACTCTGCACCTTCTAGTGGCTGGTACCTCCAAGTAGGGCCCCTGGAAACAGTCTTGAGCCACAGAAGACATGTCTGGGGTATCCTGGGGGAAATATCCCATAGCAATTGGGGTAACTAAAGTAAAAAACTGAAAGTCCCACAATACCTACCACTCAAACACCTGGCAGAACTTTTGTCAGGTAGGTTTTTTGCCCCTCCCCACCAGCAGTAACTTGGGAAAATTGTTAGCCAGTGAAAGAGCTGTGCTGCTATTATCCAACCACAGGCCACGGGAGAGCTTGACAGGAGCTGAACAATTACAGCTCCTTCATCTGCTCTTGGAATGAGAGGTCTTGGCTTAAAGTCAGGTTGCAAAGTAATGTTTTGTTTGGCAAATGAAATCAATTGTGTTCCCATTCAAAATTTTTATTTGGATGAATAATGACTAATTCCTGACTTTGAGCTTCATTGGACCTCATTCCTCATCCCCGTCTCAGTCATGAACTACACAGTTGCCAAGTGAGGCTTACTAGGAACAGAAGGAAGGATAGGGTAGAGAGCCCTAGACCTAATTATGGAGTTCGGATGCACAAGGCTACTGAATACTGAGCTTCTTTGCTTTATGCTGGCACAGTCTGCTTGGCCTAGTAACACTGATTCTCTCCAGGAGACTGGGAACACAGATTGGAGGTTTGGAGGTTTGATCGACATCATTTATTGATAAGAAAAATACTGTTGTTTGAAAGGCACAGAGGAGAACTAAAAGCTGAGTCTAACAATGCTGGGTGCCGCAACAATACAGGGTTGCCAAGTTCCTCTCATCGCTAACCCTCTCTGAAAGGATGACTTGGTTTCCCAAGGATAGCCCCTCCATCCCAGGCACCCCTGTCCATCTCTGGCCTAAAGGAGCCTAGGAGGGCCTTCCAGACATGCCCAGACTCCCCAAAAACTGCTTAATCCCTGACTCTTTGAGTTCCAAGTCAGTGCTGAAACCATCACTGGCAATTGACTCCAACACCAGAGGACTCAGGCAGCTTTGTCCTTCAGACATGAAAATTGGGAGCAACCAGGCCCAGCCCAGACCTGTCACAAGTAACAGACACAGAAAGGCAGCTGTGCCATCCACAATCCTGTCCTGGAGAAACCATGCTATTACTTGACTGCATGTCATTCTCCCGACAGTAAGTTCAAATGAACATCTATGTTATCATTATCATCATCAAAATATAGAATACTTCAATCCCTCCCAAAAATGTCCTTTTGCCCTTTCCTTTTGCCTTTTGCCCTTTGCCTTTTGCCCTACTGATCCACTCTTGGCCATTTTAGTTTTGCCTTTTCCAGAATGTCATATAAACTGAATCACATAGTTGTAACCTTTTAAGTATGGCTTCCTTCACTCAGTGTAATGCATTTTAGATTCATCCTTGTTGTTTCTGGTATCAGTAATCTTACTGTTTTTATTGCTGAGTAATATCCCACTTAGTGTTCATGGCACAGCTTGTCTATTCATTTACCAGTTGATAGATATCTGAGTTATCTCCAGTTGGAGCAATTATAAACAAAGCTGCTGTAAATATCTGCATCTTTGTGTGGACATATGTTTGAATTTCCCTTGGGTAAACTCCCAGGCTAGAATGGCTGGTTCCTATTGTTAAGTGCACATTTGGCTTTATAAAAAATATTTGGGGGGCCGGTGCTGTGGCTCACTTGGTTAATCCTCCGCCTGCGGCACCAGCATCTCATATGGGCACCAGGTTCTAGTCCCAGTTGTTCCTCTTCCAGTCCAGCTCTCTGCTGTGGCCCTGGAAGGCAGTGAAGGATGGCCCAAGTGCTTGGGTGCCTGTACCCACGTGGGAGACCAGGAAAAGCGCCTGGCTCCTGGCTTCAGATCGGCGTAGCTTTGGCCGTAGTGGCCATTTGGGGGGTGAACCAATGGAAGGAAGACCTTTCTCTCTGTCTCTCTCTAACTGTCTAACTCTGTCAAATAAAAATTTAAAAAAAAAAAGAAATATTCTATTTTTCAAAGAGCCTACAGCATTTTTCATTCCTACCAGCAATCTATGACGAGTTCTAGGTGCTCCACATCCTCACCAACACTTGACTTTGTCGGTCTTTTTCATTTTAGCCATTCTAGAGAAGGACCAACAGTATGCCATTGTGCTTTAAATTTTTATTTCCCTCTTGCCTAATAGGTTAACACATCATTTCATGTGTTAATGTATCATGTGTGCATCTTCTCCTGATGATGTCATCATTGAGTTCTTTGTATTCTTGAGTGCTATTTATATACTTTGATAAAATCCTTAGTCAGGTATATGCTTTCTGTTTATAGTCCGCTAGTCCAGCTTGGCTTTTTATATACTAATGAGATCATTCAAAGAGCAGGAACATTTGTAACATTTTTTTCTTTCATGATTTTTGTGTTTGGTGCCCTAAAAAGAACTTGGCCCTCCCCAATGCCACAGATTTTCCCCTGTTTTCTTCTAGAAGTTCTATCATTCTTTATTTTAAATTTAGGTCTGTGATCCATTTCAAGAGGATTTTCATCTCTCCAACAAATATTTTTCGGTCATAATACTGAGCATGTATAGAGCACATACTTCACCTGCTCCTGTTACAGCATCCCACATGAATATCAACTTGTCAGACACTCAGAACAATCCTGTGAGGAAGTGCCAAGGTTTGAATGTTCCCTGCAGAAGTCATATGGAAACCTCAATTGCTATTGCAAGGTTATTAAGAAGTGGGATCTTCAAGAGCCATGAGGGCTCTGCCCCTGTGAATGGATTAAAGCTGTTAGCATGGGAGTCAGTTCACTATCACAGAAGCAGAATCCTTGTAAAAGAATGCGGCTGGTCCATCCTTGTTGCTCCCACTTGCCTGTTCTCTCTTGCTTGCTCTCTCTTGCCGTCTCTCTCACCCTCTTTGCCTCTTCACTTTCTGCCACAGGATAACACAGAAAGAAGGCCCTCCCAGATACAACCACTCAATCTTGAGACTTCCAGCCTCCAGAACTACAAGGAAATAAATTCCTGTTCTTACAGCCACTCTGTGCTTCTCTGTCATAGTGGAGATGGAGAGTACTATTATTATCCATTGTACAGATGTTAAGAACATTGAGGTCCATAGAGGTTGAGTCACCCCAAGTTCACATAAGTGGTAACTGTTGGAGACGGGCCTCAAACCCAACAAGCATGGCTCCAAGGCTGAGTGTCTAACCCCTAAACTCTACAGCCCCTTGCTTTGCTAAGTAGTTCAATGTGAGCAAAACTTGATCCAAATCCTGCCCTAATGGAGCTTACTTCCTAATAGAGATTTCTGTAGTGAGCATTCTAATATAAAATTACAATGATGAGAACACCTAAGAAAGCAAATAATTAGGAGATATGACCAAGTTTTCCCTGAGGAAATGAAGATAGAGTTTAGAAGGAAGAGTGATATTAATTAGACAAATAAAAGAAGACAACACACATGTCAGGGCAAAGGAGCATGCAACAAAAGCCAAGGCAGGTAGCTACACTGCTGGGTTAGTTGTTGAAAATCTCCAGGGGGAGATTTTCAGCCACCACCTGAAGTGCTGGCATCCCATGTGAATGCCGGTTCGAGTCCCAGCATCCCATATGCACACTGATTCGAGTCCTGGCTGCTCCAATTCCGACCCAGCTATTTGCTAGGGCATGGGAAAGCAGTAGAAGATGGCCCTAGTCCTTGGGCCCCTGCACCCACATGGGAGACCCAGAAGAAGCTCCTGGCTCCTGGCTTCGGATCGGCACAGCTCCAGCCGTTGCAGCCGATTGGGGAGTGAACTAGTGGATGGAAGATCTCTCTCCTCTGTGTAACTATGACTTTCAAATAAATAAATAAATAAATATTAAAAAAGAAAAGAAAGAACAGAAAATCTCCAGGATGGTTTATCACCAATGGAGATCAATTTCTATCATCCTATCTCTCTACTAATTCATTGACTCTTACCCTTGAACTATAGAGACCAATTCATCCTAGTTTACCTGGAACTTCCATATGTTAGCATGAAAGATCAGCATCCCAGGAAACTCCTTAGCTTGGGACAGTTGGTGACAGTTGATCACCCTACATCAAATCTGGAGCCACTTCAGGGAAATAAAGCCCTATTGTCCCTAGATGGTCCCAATACAAAAGGAAAGTGTTTCTGAATGGCATACTCATTCATACCACATTTCTTGGGGAAAAAATCTCATTCTGATTCTAGCTGGAGTTTCAGGGCAGCGCTGCTTAAGAGAAAGATTTCCAAGAGGAGAAAGAAACCAATAAACAAGCAAAACTTTTCTGACAGAAAACACAGCCTCTCATTACCGCTGTTCCTGAAATCCCCAAGGCTATAGGATGGCTAGCAAAATCATACCAAATGGACTAATCGAATACATCAGGAAAATAGCTTTCTTCCCACTCTTGACCTCATCTTATTTTATAGCAAAATGGTAAAAATATATGCATAAATAAGCAACAACAACAGCAAATATAGGTAAAACGGGGATTAAAAAGATGACAGCGGGGCCAGCGCTGTGGTGTGGCAGGTTAAAGCCCTGGCTGTAGCATCAGCATCCCATATGGAGGCCGGTTTGAGTCCCAGCTGCTCCTCTTCCAATCTAGCTCTCTGCTATGGCCTGGGAAAGCAGTGGAAGATGGTCCAAGTCCTTGGCCCCTGCACCTGTGTGGGAGACCCAGAAGGAGTTCCTGGCTCTTGGCTTTGGATCAGCGCAGCTCTGGCCATTGTGGCCTTTTGGGGAGTGAACCAGTGAAAGGAAGACCATCCTCTCTGTCTCTCCTTCTCAGTTGTCTGTAACTCTACCTCTCAAATAAATAAATAAAATCTTAAAAAAAAAAAAAAAAAAGATGACAGCAAAATAGCAGCTTCCAGAAGTTAACAAATTATCTTGGCGGCTCTAGAACCCACCACTGTTTTTTAAAAACAACTAGAGAATAAATCCACTCAAGACAAATTTAGTTCACAGCAATGTCTTAAGGACCAGAAAGTTACCACAGCTGACAGAGTACCTCATTCACTTCTTACATGACTGAGGTTCAAAATTATAGATGTCACAGGAGGTGGGAGATATTATAAAGATTCACAACTCTATTGTCCAAACTGAGAAACTTAAGCAGAGGAATACTTTCAATGAGAGAGAGAGACAGGGCCAAGTCAGGACGAAATTCAAGGTGGCGAGGGGAGAAGTATCCTCCACCACGGCCTTGGGAAGAGTCTGCCCATCATCACACACAGCTCAGCCACAGCCGGAGCTGAATCAGTAAGGCCCAGCAGCGACTACGTTCTCATACAAATGTTTCCAGACTGATAGAATCCAAGCAATTCTGAAGTCCACATTGCCCATCTTCCAACATCAGCCTGACCATGGCAGCCAGGGACAGAACTGCAGCTACACTTATCTCATAGAATTGTTCCATCCTGAGCAGCCAACGTAGCCTGCGGAGTTTTCAGGGCCATTGTGAAATTCTGGTCCTAAAGAACCCCTGCCAGGCCTGGGGATATTTTCGGCACCAATCAAAAGCATTCACAAGTTAGTCAATTAGATAATGGACACAAAGATGTTTCACAAACAACTCTGTGATGGACAGAACACCTACGGCTCCTGGCTTATACACTCACATCATCGACCTCTGGCAACACTTGATAAGCACTCCAAAAACACTGACCTGGGCAGACACCTCCAATCCAGACTTCCTGGCCACAAAGCCAAGGCTGACCCCACTCGGGGTCCCCTACTGAGGAATCCTTGGTGCTCTCCTGTGCTGGGTGGCCCAGCTCTGTTGCCTATAGTCACCTACCTGGTGGGTATCCTTACTCAGAGAAAAATGAAATAATTTGTTCTTGGATGAAATATTAGGAGCCCTCAAACCTGGAGGCTCCCTTAGGAATAGAGAAATCACTTGCTTCAAGGAAGCTAATATTAGAAATGCAATGGCTGGGGCCAGCCTCTCTCTGATTAATTTTGAGGATAGTTGTGCTTGCCCAGAACTTGCTGTCTATCTGGGGTGACCCCAAGCCTCCCCAACCCATCCACTTCTTATCTGGGTTCCAGGGGATGATTCCTTTGAAGGATGTGACTGCTCACCTGCGTTCATATTCCCTTCTCAAAACCCCAGACTCTCATCACTGGTGCACCTTTATCACTCCCGAAGACATGACAAACTGACAATTTCAGAAGATCTGCTTGGAGCAGGTGCTGCTCTTATCTCATGCAATATGGAAGCAATTTCTTTGCTCATAACTGAATCATGTGTTTCCCTCACAGCTTATCAGAGAGTTGCTGAGAGGTTTAAATGAGTCAATATAAATAAGATTGTTACAAAGGGGCTGGGCACAAAGAAAGCACTCAATAAATAATAGCTTAAAAAGGCCTGAAAAACAATTTGGTTATATGTATTTATATACAGAGATACGACTAAGGCCATACCTCAGGAATAAATGATTCTACTTCTAGGAACTTATAATAAGGAAATCATCATAGATACAGACAAAAACTTATGGATAAAAATGGTTACAATGGGACTGCTCATAATACAACTAAAAAAAAAAAAGAAACCTGTAACCAACCAAAATTTCCAACAATAAAGGAACAAAGACATTATGTTATTTTTCAAAAGCATATTTTTGAAAAATTTTTGATTCTAGAATAAAACTATCATGATATAAAAAGAGGGATATAAAATCATTCATAGAATATGATCTCGATTATAAATACTCCAAATATAAATTTATGGGACAAATATGTCCATAAGGAAATATTGGAAGGAAATACTCCAAATTGAGCATTTTTTTCCCAGTAATAGATTCCTTATTCATTCAGTATTTTCTAAACTGACTATGTGCAATGAGCATGTATTAACTCTACAAACAAAAATAAATTAAAAAATAGTTAAGAGTCTATTGCAATATCACAATTAAATAAAAAAGATGAGATGCTGGACTGGGCCACTGGCAGAGACAGCAAAGCATTCTGATATGGTGGCTCAACAGCAAGAGAGGGCATAAGCACCAAACTTTCTAGCTAAAGCAACAGCAAGGATGAGCAATGGTGTTACAAACCACAACAGGATATGTGGCAGGAAGGGTGGGGTGGGCTAGGGACTCCTAAAAGACAGAGGTCAGGCCCTATCTGCCTCTAAAAAGTATCTGGCCAATACCTGGGACACAATAGATACTTAGTGTTTCCTGAAATGATGAATGAATGAATGAGCAAGCATATACCTATAAATGAGGGTAGGTCAAAAAGCTCATATGAAAATGAAACTACAAGGCTGGCATTGTAACGTAGTGGGTAAAGTGGCCGCCTGTGATGCCAGTATCCCATATGGGCACCAGTTTGAGTCTTGGCTGCGCTATTTCTGATCCAGTTCCCTGCTAATGCACCTGGAAAAGCAGCAGAGATTGGCCCAAATGCTTGGGCCCCTGCAACCACATGGGAGACCTGGAAGAAGCTCCTGGCTTCAACGTGGCCCAGCCCCAACCATTGTGGTTATTTGGGGAGTGAACCAGTGGATGGAAGATCTCTGTCTCTCCCTCTCTCTCTGTAACTCTGCCTTTCAAAGAAATAAATAAATCTCTATCTTAAAAAAAAAAAAGAGGAAATTACAAGCTAAGTTTATTTTGGTACAAAAATTTTTGAAATCCATGCATACAAAGGAGAGTTTTCAAAAAGTTCACAGGGAGCATACATTTAGCCTAGCAGTTAAGACAACTGTGTCCTGTATCAGACTGTCAGGGTTCCATTTCACAGCTCCTGACTGTAGCCTCCCACCAATGCAGACCCTGGGACGCAATGGTTGCCTGTAGTTGGGTTCCTGTCACCCACATGGGAGACCTACATTGCATCACTGGTGCCCAGCTCTGGCCCCAGTCTAGCCTTGGCCACTGCATGTGGGGAATATACCAGTAGATGGAAGTTCTGTCTCTCTGTGTGTGTTTGTATGTCTAGTATGTGTCTGTCTCAAACAAAACATAGTAAGTGAATTTTTCAGGAAGTGTGTATAATGATAAAGCAATGCATAAATTTCAATTTTGATGCACCAAAATAAAATTTATCTTTCATCGCTCATATGCATGTTAAAGAGAGCCTCCAGGAGGGAGGAAGGAGGAAGGGGAGAGAGAGCCCCTTCCAATCCTGTTGGTGCTGGCTTTTCCATCTGACAACTCTTTCCTACGGTCTTGTCTGAACAGCCTGGAGGCCCCAGGCACCTGACTGGACTTATTCTTGCACCTAAATCCAGAATAAATATACTCAGGAGAGAACAGGTCCTGTGACAGCAATGGGGGAGGGTGTAAATTTCCACACAAAGAAGAAATTTTGCAGATCAAAAATGCAAGATGCTGGACGCTCTAATCAGGGCTTATTTTCCCAACACACCCTTATAGAGGTGCTAATTATGTGCCAGGCATTGTTCTGTGCTCGGTGCAAATATTCAGTCCTCATAAGAACCTCATGGGATGGGTGCTATTTTTATTGCCATTTTATTTTCATACGATCCTCTCAGCATTCAGTGTAGCTACCTGGAAATGAAGAAAGGTGTAGTTCTTCAGTCACTAAGGAAAATTAGCGACCTTAGGCACCAGGTGTAGACGGCAGCCTCAGAGAACACTGCGCTGCTCGCTCTGCATTTCCTAAGCACCTACCACGTGCCCCCTGCTGCCCCTGCCCTCAGCGATCACACAACCTGATGGAGACCCATACCTGAACGACTGAATGACCGGGTGACAAGACAAGTTTGCTAGAATCAGAGTCAAGCACAGTTTTGACAGCAAGAGGACGTCCTTATCTCTGGCTGGATAAGAAGGCTTCCTAGAGGGCATGAGGTCTCAGTTCCACCTTATTGGGTAGGGTGGAGTTCATGGTGGAGCAGCAGGACGGAGGGGGTAGCAAAATGGCCATTTGGGGAGCCATTGGTAGCTAGGGAGTGCAGAGCAGGAGAAGGTAAGGGATTATCACTCAGGTGGTGGCTTGGCTACAATACTAAGAACCTCACAGCCATCAAAGAGACTAGTCATTGCTGTTCCAGAAGGACCCCTGGAGCAGCTGTGTGCGGGAAGGAGGCTGTTGGAAGAAACCTGGGAAGAAGCTCTGATTGGAGTGGGCTGGGGTGGACATGCAGGTGACAGCCCAGCTTCTGACATGGCCAGGAGAGCAGCACTTCCATGCACGAGGCAGCCAGTGAGGGGTACAAACTTGCAGGAGGAGAGGACAAACTTACATGGTCTACACACTTAGGAAAGCCCTGCTGCACAGTAGAAATTCTCTTCATTGTCTCAAAACAGTTCCTCAGATTCGTGCTCGTATTGCCTTTTAATAAATATGATGCATTTCATTGTGTCATTGCAGTGAAATCACTGCCCTTTGCTGCACATTAATAACCTTTTGAATTATAACCTTTGGGCAGGAAAATGGGTTTCATTCATCTCCCCTTGCACTTTGTAGATTCATCATCTCTCAATCCTGCTGTCCCCTGAAACCAACAGCCCAAGACTTACTGTTAGAGAAGTCTGAATGGTTTGGTGCTCAACAAGAATGATCAAGGCCCTCAGTCACTGGGCTGGACTGACTACAAATGTCAGTGTGGCCTTATGTCTGCCCCTCAGCCATGGGGGAGCTCCCCTCTACTGGAAGGGAGGGTCAGAGCTTGCTCCCCCAGCCCTTGGCCTGATCCCTAAACCCGGCAGAAAGATGGCACCCATCTCGAGGTGCCACCCCATGGAAACTGGGTGCCTCCTTTGAGCCAAGACCTACCCCTTTGGTGTGGCTTTTGGCCCTGGCAGCTGTTGGGCTGCCTTGCAGAGATGGATAACAACCCAATTCCTCTTTGAAGTGGCCATGGTCAGGGTGACACTCCCCCACAAAGAGCAGCTGTAAGGCCGGACAGCAAAACAACATGGTAAAATCTAAACAGCAGTCTCCTCTTCCACCCTCCACCGTCTTGAAAGAATCAGAGGACACTCATCCACCCTTTTCTGCTGAAAACCTCTTGACCAGTGGCCCGTCACCTACAGCATCAAGTCCAGACTCTTCAGTATACAGGGCCCTTAATGCAGGTGCCTGCCCAGCCTTGTCTCCTACCTCCTAAGACATAAGCTTTCACACCTCTGCACCTGTCTACATGTTGTTCCCTCAGTTCAAACAGCCCCACTCCTAAGTGCAGGTGCACACACACAGCAGACAAACATACACGCAAGCCTCCATCATCCTTTAAGGCAAAGATCAGCATCACTTTCCCTGAACAGCCCTCCGAGTGGAGTGCCCCCACCCCGACCAAGCAGAATCCAGCACCCCTCTGTGATCTCCCCAACCCACACCTTGCCCAGGCAAGGCGTGCATGACAGAATGTGTCTGCAAGTGGGCACAGGTTGAATCACACGAGTTAACAACACTGCAGCACCTAAGGAAGATGTTCTATTCACTGTTTCCCCAGCACAGGAAGTCAGAAACACCTGGGCTCAAATACTGACTCTACCGCCTATCACAGTATGATTAGGGAAAGGGACCTACCCTCTCGCAGCCTCCAAAATCACGTCTCCTACGATCCTCAGCCCAGCTTTGCTCCAGTGTCTCACTTGCTGGCCTGGGGATGGCAGGAGGGAGGGAAAGAGGACATGATCTACTTGGCCTCTGTGCTGTGTCCTCCCAGGTCTCCCTCCGTCACCAGGCCATTCCACCAGAAATGCTCCTCAGGGCTCCCAGAGTCCCAGCTGATGCTGCCTTGGGGCACTCCAGGCCTGGCAGAGGCGGAAGAGGGGCCAGGCTAAGCGCCATTCCCCATCTTCTATTCCAGAGCCATTCGGAAGAAGAGCTCGAGTTACAGCAACAAAGAAAACACTGCTGGAGACAGAAACCAGGTTCCTGCTCTTCAAAGACAAAGCCAATAAGGGCTGTCAGATTCGGCTCCATCACGCAGACACGCTTCAGGAGTGCGGCTTCAACTCGTCGCTGCCTTTGGTGATGATTGTCCACGGGTGGTCGGTAGGCAGTGCTGACTTGCCCTTTTCCTCTCTGCTTTCACCGTTTCTTTTTTTTTTTTTTTTCATCTTCTTCTTCCTAGTGTACACAATCTTAATAAAAAGATAGGGAGTGGATGATAACAATGCCACGCATAATGTTTCTAAAGTACATTCGTGCTTTCCAAGTGCCTCCCCACACATTATCTCAGTGGTTATCTCAAGTCCATGGGTATGCAGGGCAGGGAAAAATAATCATCGCCATGTTTCTGATAAAATGTGGCTCAAAGAGGGTTCACAGCTCATTTGGCCCCATAGGGGACTGCAGTCCCAGCAGGAAGGAGGCACCTGCCTGAATCCGTGTGTGTCACAAGAGGAAATAGGAAGCCAGAAGACATGGGCTTCCCGTGAAATGCTGTATTAGGAGGGATTAAATTCAGCTGCAAACAAAAGAGAGCCCCAAATTAGTGATGGTCCAAATAAAACAGAACTTCGTTTCCATTTCACACAATGGTCCAGGAATCCATCATCCCACACTGGCCAGACAGTGGATCAGGGAAGTCCTCGAGGCCCCGGCTCCTCTAGCTCAGTGCTCTCCCATCCTGAGTAGGGCCCTCATTCTTACAGGCTAAGATGGTAGCTAAAGCGCCAGCCATCCCATATTTATTCTAGGCAATGCAATGTAATAAAGGACATTCACAAAAGGGCCAAAAAGCAAGGTTTAAAAAAAAAGACAGCTTTATTGAAATGCAACTCATATAGCACACAATTCACTTAGTTACAGTGTACAATTCAATGGCTTGTGGTTTAAAAGTGTTCTTTAGATTAGCTTCCCAGAGCATTTGTGAAAGAATTGCTTCCTATTACCTCCACTGACCATGCGTAAGTGGAAAGGTGGCTAGGCAGTGTGGCCTCTTAAAGAAAGTGTAGCCTTTTGGGGATGCTCCCAATTCCATTACTGTGGAAGGAGAGGAAGGATCCTGTGGGCACTGAGTGAAGTCTGACTATGCAAGCACTGCTCTTAGAGGGAATTCTGCCTTCCTGGTCTCCAACCCACCCTTGACTTGCAGGGTGGTCTCAGCTGAAACCCCCTTGAGAGTCTGGCATCTATTTGATGACTTGACAACCTCCCTCTGCCATCTAGTGAAGCATTCTCTTGAGACCTCCATCTGGCTGGTCCTGTCCAGCCACCCTGTCCCCCTCACGGCTCCCTGCTCCCTCCACTCCTCCCTGCTCCCCTCATCTCTTCCTTGCCACCCTCCCTCCCACTTCACATTCCCGCGACACTCAATTACTTGTAGCACCTCCACACGCCATGAGATTTCTCTCTTCTTGGCCATCACTCAGCTGTGCCCTTCACCTCAAATGTCCTTTCTCCTCATCTCCTAATTAACTGCTACTTTTCCTGTAGGACGCGTGCCCAGTGCGGTCCTCCTGCAGGCCATGGCTGCTGCAGTCCAGCCCACCCCCAGGGCATGGCGTGCCCCAGAGTTCCCCCGGCCCGGAGCACCCTGACAGCTGCTCTCCTCTGGGCTTGGCTGTTGCCTGCCTGCCTGCCTTTCTCTGCTCTGCTAGGCTGCAAGCTCCTTACTAAAAAGAATTCGGTCCTGTTCTCAACTGGTTGACCACCATGGGACAGCATTCATGATATCCCAGCTGCTCCAAAATGTTTGTTAACTGAATTAATAATGAAAGAGTGAATCTTGTTTACAAATGCAACAAGGAGATAGCAGGGTCCTTTTACCAAAGTCCACTCTGCATTCTCAAAATCCTCGCAGCATGGACTACATCTAACACTACCACTGCCAGTACTACTGCTACCACCAACAGCAGCAGCAGCTGGCTCCTTGCTGTGTGCCAGGCTGTTCTAACGCTTTACATCCATCCACTTATTTCTTCTTCACAACAATCCTGGAAGAAGGGCATTATTACCCCTATTTTCCAGACGAGAAAACTAAGGCACAGAGATGTTAAATAACTTGCTCAAGGTCACCCAGCTAATAAGGGAGAGGCTGAATTTGAACTCAAGACCCTGGGAGCACACAGAGGCACTTGGTAGAGCCTGACTCAGTGACTGCCTCTCACCTGAATGACATGCCCAGCTGCCAGTCGAGCTCTCCAGCTTCACCTGCTGTAGTCCAGCCTTCAACACAGCCAGCTGCTCTGCTCTCCCCACCATCCCCCGGGTACACCACACAGCCTTTTCATGACTCTGCACTTCTATATATGCTGTTCCTTCTGCATGGAACATCTAGGTCCCACCAGGACCACACTCCATGCCTACCTTCTTCTTCTTGCCAAACTCAGGACACAGCGCAGATGTCCTTGCTCCATGAGCCCACTCAGAGCGCCCTACAAGCTGATTCTCAAACAAGGCCCGCCCGCAGAACAATTCTCCCCAAACATTTACTGAGCACCTACTGCGTCCAGGCCTGTGTGCTAGTCTCACCCAAGCCAGGAGAACACAGTGAGGATTGGACAAAGGCTGCGGGAGGCAGAGAGGTGGGAGAGTAGCCCCGCGGCGGAGGTGGCTGATTGACATGGATGTTCCCACTGTCCTGAGACCCAGAAAGTCCCAAAGTAGGGGAAGGTTCAGAAGATGGCTCTCAAGTAGGGGACATTTGGCAACGCCTGGTGACATCTGGTGCTGGCACGGATTTGGTGGAGCCAGGGTTGCTGTTAACCCATGCACAGGGCAGCTCCTACTACCAGAATGTTCTGGCCCCAAATGTTAATAGTGCCAGGGCTGAGAAAACCCCTTTCTCTTTGGAGAGAAGGAGCCAGCATTATCCAAGAATTGGAGCAGGAGGAGGGCTGAGCGGAGAGAAAGGAGACCACGCAGCCTGCCCTCCCTCCGTTCCCTCCGTGGAACTGACCACCCGTGGCTCACCCTCAGGTGGACGGCCTGCTGGAAAGCTGGATCTGGCAGATGGTGGCGGCGCTGAAATCACAGCCGGCCCGGCCAGTGAACGTGGGGCTGGTAGACTGGATCTCCCTGGCACACAGCCACTATGCCGTCGCGGTGCGCAATGCCCGCCTGGTGGGCCAGGAGGTGGCGGCTCTTCTTCAGTGGCTGGAGGTAAGACGTCCCCCACCGCTCTCTGCCCTGCCCTGCCCTCATCTCCCTTCCTCTAAGAGCAAGGGAAGTCAGCTGGTCCCTAACATCAACCCAGGGAGGAGAACCCCTGTACTGGTCAGCTTTGCATTACCCAATACAATACCTGAGGCGACTCACCTGGTAGCAGATTTACTTAGCTCACAGCTTACCAGGTTCAATTCCAAGGTCAGGCAGCCCCACTGTCTTGGCATCTGGTGAGGGTGGCAGATGGCAACAGTGGCAGAGGCCATGTGGAGGAAAGAGCACACGCCAAGCCAGAAAGCAGAGAGGGTACCTGGCACAAACTGCGGCTCTGGGAACAGCCTTCTGGCAAAAACTTGTGAGGTCGTGAGAGAACCGTGAGGTCACGCAAGTTCACGAGAAAATTCGTGAGGTCGCGCGAGAGCTCATGAGGTTAGGCGAGAACTACTTGCCCAGGGCACTGTTCCCAATGACTTAAGGACCTCCCACTAGGTAAAGCGTCCACCACCTCCCAGTGGCACCTCTCTGGGGACCAGTCCTTTAACACAGACTTTTGAGGGAAACTCCAACTGATATGCAAACCACAGTAGCCCTTAGTACTAAGCTTTCAGGACCCAGGGCGCTCTCAGATGCCTCCCCTGAACTTCTACTTTGTAGAACCGTCTTCACACCCTCACTGTCCACTGCTCCTGTGTTCACCGCCTTGGACATGCTGAGGGATCTAAACACGCCCCGTAAACCATCAAACACACACCCACACACAAATGAAAGGATCGCTGTGTAGGGCATCCATGTGCAGGGGAAGACAGGCAGGCAGGAGGCAGTGGCCACGATGCAGGGTCCCAGGTAGCTAAGCCTCAAAGGAGGGCCAGCCTCTGAGAGGACAGAATCAGCGAGATGAGCAAGCTGTCTCAGCTTGGGGTGGGAATAAAGCCCTTCATTTGCAAGCCGATGCAAAGAATGGGTGCCTCGAGCAAGCTGGATCCTCCAAGACTTTCATTCCGGCCGCCCTTGTCCTCCTGCAACCCTCCCGCTGCTGTCTTCCAGGAATCTGCTCCTTTTTCTCGAAGCAATGTTCACCTAATTGGGTACAGCCTGGGTGCTCATGTCGCCGGATTTGCTGGCAGCTACATCAGCGGAAAGCACAAGATTGGAAGAATTACAGGTAAGCGTGGCTGGGAGCAGATATCCTGTAATCGCCACAGCTGCACAGGCCCAGCCAGCAAGGAGCTGTTTTTCCAACAGTTTTATCATTAAAACGCCCCGATCTCTTTCATGATGTATTAGAGTTCATGAGCGGCCTTGTAACACTCTCTCAAACACGACCACTGTCGGGGTTGCTGTTCCAAGAGAATTCAAAGCAAATTATAGCCTCAATTCCTATTGCCTTTCCTGGAACAAATGCCTGTTGTACATGTGCCAACTAGGACTAAAAAGTGCCCTTTCTATATGCTTGTGTAGCAAAAAAGAATCTCTTTTGTTGACGTAGGTATAGACCCACAGACAGACAACCCAGAAAGAGCAACGTTTTGCTGGTTCCCTTCCCAAATGCCTGCAATGGCCTGAGCCAGTGCGGGGACTGGGAGTGCAATCCAGGTCTCCCACGTGGGTGGCAGGGACCCAACTACTTCAGCAGATACTGCTGCTCCCCAGGGTCTGCACTGCCAGGAGGCTGGAATCAGGAGGAAGAACCAGAAATCAACAGAGGAGACATCTCCCTTTCTCTCTGTCTATCTGTCTGTCTGTCTCTCTCTGGGGCTGGGGGAAGGGGTGTCTCTCTGCCTTTCAAGTAAGCTTTCAGGTAAGTTAAAAAAATAAATAATTTTTTTAAAAAAACTATTACGATTCCTTCAAAAAAGAAGAGATTTATTTTTACTGTGACAAAGGCTAGGGAACATGGCAGATCATGATGAGAACTTGAGAACTCATTTCCTCACCCTTCATTTTTGCATCTTGCTGGTGACTGGAAAGGCCTGGTCCATACACCAGCTTTTACCCTCCCCCACTGTTGTAACCCTCGGCAGCACAGAGGGAACATAACCTCCCCCCAAGAAGCTTCCAGAAAAGCCACAGAGTCCACGCCGGAGGAAGCAGGGCAGAGGCCGAGTCAGAACCACAAGGAGGCAGCCTCAGGCCTGAGGCCCCCAGGCCTCGCTGGTCTGGCTGGTGCTGTGGGTCACATCGGGCACTGTCAGCCAGGCACACACACACACACACACACACACACACGTCAGGGGCAGCAGGAGGGCTCATTACTGTGTTGTCAGCCTGATGAACAGAATCTGAATCACTCCCAGACCTCTTTCATTCGTCACTGTGGGGAGGACTGGAGAAGAGGGCTTCCCATACCCACATTCCAGTCCTTCACCCCAGGAGGGATGGAAACCAGGGCCTGAGAAGGCCACCTCTAAGTAAAGACTGGGAAGAAACATAAGAAGAAAAAAAAAAAAAGACTGAGAGAAAGAGAGATCTTCAACCTGCCACTTCACTCAAATGGCTGCAATGGCAGGGGTTGGGCCAAGCCAAAGCCAGGAGCCAGGAACTCCATCTGGGTCTCCCACATGAGTGGCAGGGACCCAAGCACTTGAGCCAGCATCTACTGCTTCCCAGGTGCATTAGCAGGGAGCTGCACCAGAAGCTGAGCAGCCAGGACACGAACGGGTTCTTCCATATGGGATGCCAGCATTGCAGGCGGCTGCTTAACCTGCTGTGACACAACCCGCACCCCTGGAAGAAACCTTGAGTGCATGACTATTCCCTAGCAGCAGCCTCTTGCCTCATGCAAGCACCTGTGTCACTAAGGCCAAGTGGTTGGAGCAACCCTGTTGGCTCCCCTTTTCATCCCGAAACAGTGATGTCCTAAGGCTGCTCTGGACATGCCAATGGAATGACATTAGTGAAGGAGAAAACCTTGTTCAGGGAAATTATGGACAACATGCAGACAAATAAATTCTTTGATGGGTAGGCTAGCACTTCATATAATTAGCACATGGCTTTTCTTTTTTTAATGCAAACAGATGCTCTTCAAAGTAGCTTGAGAGGTACTTAACATTGATTTGCTTAAATGAATCCAGCATTCCCTCAAAACCTTTATTTCGACCACTGGATAGCTCTTGCAAACCTCCTTCCCCCCCACCCCCACTAAATAATGCCCAACCTGCGTATGATCTTCAGCACCATAAATTACTGCGGTTTTAATGCAAAAAGTTCGGATGAGGTTTTCTACAGAAAGATCATGCCCTAGGTTTCTCGTCTTCCTGTGAGCTCATGAATGTGTAACCATAGCAGAAAGCCAAAAAGCCCACTTCTCCTCCCCTCCCCTGGCTCCCGCTTAACTCTTCACCTGACTTTCTGATTAGGGCTGGATGCTGCAGGCCCTCTGTTCGAGGGGACGTCCGCCAGTGACCGTCTTTCTCCAGATGATGCCAACTTTGTGGATGCCATTCACACCTTTACCCGGGAACACATGGGCCTCAGTGTGGGCATCAAACAGCCCGTAGGCCACTATGACTTCTACCCCAACGGGGGCTCCTTCCAGCCTGGCTGTCACTTCCTGGAGCTCTACAAACACATCGCCCAGCACGGCTTAAACGGTGAGAAAGAAGGTGCCGGGCCTCGGGAGTCCGCTGGCATCTACCCATTCTGCGGCACCTGGGATGAGTTTAGCAAGGGTAGGGGCCCAGGGTACACGGCCACTGAGTCCACAAAGAGAGAAGGCTTCTGGGAGTGGGGAATGAGGAGATCCCTGGCAGGTGGCTCTTAGAACAGGCAGAAGTCCTTGGAGCCCGAGTCCTGAGCAGCAGCGTCAGAATCCCACCATGTGCCCAAGCACAGCCTCCCTGGGAATGCCGGTCCTCCCAAGCACCGAGTCCTGATGCTTCTCCGGAAGTCTCCTCACTCAAGGGGCTTCACTAACGCTGAGCCACACCAGGATCCATCCACTGAATAGGTCATGGCTTCTTGGTTGTTTGTCCCCCAAGAACGGAAAGAATTCCTTACCTCACCTCCATGAGGTTTGATCAGCTGACCCCACAGGAAGTGACAGATTTTCCCAAAGTGATGTTCGGCTACACACATGCCCTTGCTACTTCCTATTTTGCAGAAACCATGTGGGTGTGGCATTTTCTGAGTTTGGAGGCCCCCAGGCCTTGCTGGTCTGGCTGGTGGTGTGGGTCACATCGGGCACTGTCAGCCAGGCACACACACACACACACACACACACGTCAGGGGCAGCAGGAGGGCTCATTACTGTGTTGTCAGCCTGATGAAGAACAGAATTTCTTGCCCAAAGCTCAAAACCCAAGTGGGAATGTGCACATTGATAACACAGAATTAAAGAACAAAAACATCCACAGAAAGTGCACATTCCACAGGTATGCCACATTTCTGGCTGTTATAAAATGCCATCCTGATTAAAATACAGCAACTCCGTCCCAGCCCACTGGAGGCCCCCACCCCCACCCCCTGCACACCGCCTTCTCAGCCCAGTCTTCCAAAGCTGAGCCCAGCCCACACTTCCTGTGATTACATCACTGCCCTCACCTCTCCAGTATCAGGATGACCTTCACACACCACCACCTCTCATTCTGGCTGCACTCCCAGCCTCCAGCTGCCCACGCCCGAAAAAGCCTTCTGGGAACTTCCCTCTTATCACTGCTTCCATTCTCCCACCAAGCCCAGGTCGGCCCCGCCCCTCAGGCTACTGGCAGTTTCTGCTCACCGTCCAGCCCTCCTCCCACATCTACACCCTCAAAAAGCTCCACTCCGACCACCAGGCCCGGGTTTCCAATTTGCCTCTTCATGCATCTCTGGCCAGTGTCTCCTATGTGTTGTCTCATGCTATACTTCCAAGTGACGCAACCAACTATGTGTGTTCAGCCTGCCTGGGCTTGGGGTGGTTTTTCTCAGCTTTTTGGCCCCTGCTTGAAAGGGTGCTAGGTCTGGGGTCATTCTCCCCAGCACAACTGAACAGAAGGGCATTAGATAACTACTTCCTCATACACACACACACACACACACACACACCACACCCCAGCTCCTAGTGAGCTCACAGGAGGCAGTGAGGGCCCAGGGAAGGACTGGGAGGAAAGCGCTCAGCATCCACCTGCCTCCTAGTAGATGCTCAACAAATGTGGGCACCGGGGACCCAGAACAGCAATGACCAGCCTTGGCCTTTAGCCTTCAGACATGGGCCAGTGGCCTTTGGAAAGTCACCTGTACTCTCTCCTTACATGGGGTACTTTACCTGTCTCATACTGGTTCCTCAACATTCCTTGAGAATAATTTGCTGCAGTATAGGTTAACATTTGGACAGCTTAAAAAAAAAAAAAGTTAAAGGTCAAGATTCACGGACGATTAACATTGTAAGCTTGCTTTCTTTGAGTTAGGCCTGTTCAGAGCTGGTTACTGGGGTATGTGTCCTTCTGAATCCTATATCCCTGCTGTTACGCTGTCTTCATGGGCCTGTGACCCACGGGATGCACTGGTGCTCCGCATGCTGAGAAGGCACACGCATGAGAGGTCTCAGCTTATGCCACGCCATCAGTGTGCCCTGGGGATGCCTCATTTCCCCAGCTTCATTAAGAACACAGACATCCCACACAGGCCCTTTCCAGCCAGCCTACCCTCCAGCCATCAGCACCAGGACATTTTTAACCATTTGAGAGACATTTCGACAATGAATTCCCTACCTTGCTTTCTTAAATACTTTGATCTTTTCCCAGTGACTTGGGGTGCCCATTAAATCACAGCCCCTGTCACATGCTAGAGGAGAAGGGTGCCTTTAAGAGCCCAGCAGAGTCTGGGATGTTTGCCAGCCAAAGGGGTCTACTTTCCTATGTTCTCTGTCATTCGCTACACCTGCTGTTGTCCATGGGTTGGCCTCGGTGACCCCCTCCCTCCCTTCCCAGCGCAATTCTGGGAGCTGAGAAGCGAGATGATCCTGTGAACAGAGCGGAGGTTACTCTGGGCTCTGGGGTGGTGACGCCCTTCTTGCCTTGTGTCGCAGCCCTCTCGCAGACCATCAAGTGCGCCCACGAGCGGTCGGTGCACCTCTTCATTGACTCCCTGCTGCACCCCAGCATGCAGAGCACGGCCTACCAGTGCAGCGACATGGACAGCTTCAGCCAGGGCCTGTGCCTGGGCTGCACCAAGGGCCGCTGCAACACACTGGGCTACCACATCCGCCAGGAGCCCCTGAGCAAGGGCAAGCGGCTCTTCCTCGTGACCCAGGCCCAGTCGCCCTTCAGAGGTGAGTGCCCGGGGGCCTGGAGCCTGCAGGCGGGTGCGACGCAGTGACCTGTGTGAAAGCTTCGGAGGCGCCCACCGTGCTGTTCCTGGAGGGACTGTGACTCTGCCTGGGCTCGGAGAGCAAGGTCAATGCAGCCTTGTCTCTCCCCCAGGAAAGGAGCCTCCTTGCTGCTGAGGGCTAGGAAACACCTTGATACCTTCTGGAACAATCCTTGGTTGACCTGTCTCCACTTCCGTGACTCCCTAGAATGTTAGACCTGGAAGGCCTCAAGCAGTTACCAGGACCACCCAGGATCCTTAAAGATCTTTTACCTCCGTTCATGGCCCCCCAAACACCCCTGGGTTCTAGACGGCAGGTGCAGCTCCCTGTGCCCCCAAGACTTGAGTCAGCTGCTCTTCCAGCTCTGACTGTCCTATCGAGGCCCTCCCAAGATGAGATTCTGTCTCCAGTGTTCCCTAAGCTAAGTTCTTAATAACCTCAGGGCACAGGGCGAGGCCACGGGCTTCCCTGACTTGAACAAAAGGTCACAGAAAGGGCTATGGCCACATCTTGGGTGGAGGCCAACAGAGAAATCCTCCACTGAAGCTTAAATCCTCCTGGAGGGAACAAGCTGACATCTGTTGCCATTAGCATGTGTGCCTAATCCCAAAAACAGCTCGGGAGTGATTAGCATCTGACTGTGTCGCAGCACACCGTCCCTGAGGCGGGGATGGGGTGGGGGTGGGGGTGGGGGCAGGAGAAGGCATTTGCTGTGGGGCTCTTTGCTGAGTGCAGAGCAGATCCTGTGTCTGCAGCCCAGGACAGGCCAGCACTGCCACTTCTCAAAAGCACAGCATTTCGGCTGGCGCCGCAGCTCACTAGGCTAATCCTCCGCCTGGCGGCGCCGGCACACCGGATTCTAGTCCCAGTTAGGGCGCCGGATTCTGTCCCGGTTGCCCCTCTTCCAGGCCAGCTCTCTGCTGTGGCCAGGGAGTGCAGTGGAGGATGGCCCAGGTGCTTGGGCCCTGCACCCCATGGGAGACCAGGAAAAGCACCTGGCTCCTGGCTCCTGCCATTGGATCAGCGCGGTGCACCGGCCGCAGCGCGCCGGCCGCGGCGGCCATTGGAGGGTGAACCAACGGCAAAAGGAAGACCTTTCTCTCTGTCTCTCTCTCTCACTGTCCACTCTGCCTGTTAAAAAAAAAAAAAAGGCACAGCATTTCATGTAAAACATTTGGTGCAGCCCAACGGCTTGCAGCCCTCACAACAGCCATGCAGCGTAGGCAGAGCCAGCGATGACCCCATCGTAAAGAAGACGACACCAAAACTTGGGTGGAGGGCCCCCCCAACACGCAGCCTGCACGGGGGCCTGGAATGGGGCTGTCCGCTGCCCAGTCCGCCCTCCGTTGATTAGCACATTCACAAGTTCAGACTCCAAGGCCACTTTTTTTTTGAGGCCCAGGGCTTCTCAGTTCATGGGAACTTTTGCTCTCCAGCCAGATTTCCCTACCAGGAGCCAAACAGGCCTGGGAATAATAGGGATCCATGGTGGGCGGAGCCGTGAGGATGGGAGGCAGGCCTTCCCCCATGAGGAGCCAGGGGGTCTGTTCCATTGTCGTCCCTTAAGGTTGGAGAAGGGGCACCCCCAGGAGCAGGAGAGGGGATCTGGAAGACCTCCCGCTTCAGGGAGCTCCCCACCGCAGGCTGCCAATTAGAGATTCATTTGGGTTAACCAGCTTCGCTGTTCAATGGCAAAGCCGACTGCAGTGATAAAACCTCAGATAGTCAATCACATTGCACTGGGCCTGTTTTGATCATGGAAGGTTAGCACTGCCGGAGACTGTTCCACCCAGCCATTTTACAGATGGGGATACCAAGGCCCAGACAGGGAAAATCATTTTCCCAAGCACACACAGTGAATTCTTGGTGGAGTCCAGACCTCCAAATAATGAGCTGGGTGTGTTTTACCTCCCCTGGACTGTTTTGTGGGCAGGGGAGTGCTTTTTCTTTTAGATCAGCTGGGAAGACATGAGGTGGTTTTTACCTTCCGGGTGAACTGGGAACTTCCTCTGAAGTGAAGGGCTTGACCCAGCCTGAGGATGTCTATTGTGGCCTTAGAGGTGGGAAGAAGGCAAGTAGCAAGAGAAGGAAGGCAGGAGTGGGTGTTTGGTGCAGCAGCTAAGGACCCCTTCACCCCATCTCCCCTCCTCTCTTCCCACTCCCTGCCTTGCGATGCCTACATTCCATATCAGAGTGGCAGAGTTCAAGTCCCAGCTTCTCTTCCACTGCCAGCTTCCTGCCAGTACACACCCTGGGAGGCAGCAGGTAATGGTTCAGGTACTGAGGTCTCTACTACCCACACAAGAGACCCAGACTGAATTTCAGGCTCCTGGCTTCAGCCAGGCACAGCCCCAGCTGTTGCAGGCACTTAGGAAGTGAACCATTGGATGGAAATCAGTCTCTCTGTGCATGTGTGTGTGTGTGTGTGCATCTGTCTCTCAAATAAATAAAAATAAATAAATAAATTTAAGAAAAGAGAGAAGGGAGACAAAAGAGTAAAGTCAGTAGGCAGGAGCCAGACTGAGTACTTCCTAGTTGCCCAAGGCCCCAGGTGTCCAACCAGCATTCCCTTTTATGGTCACTCCCCAGGACCCCTTTCTCAATGAGGAGAGCCAAAGAATTGCTTTGGGGCAGGTGGATCTCACCTACCAGCTATCAAAACCAACCGGAGACAGCCTTTGTGTCTCTATTCCAACTGCTTATCTTGCTGCAGAGCCAACCCATGAGAATGGTACCCACAAAGCTGGTTCCAATGCTGAGCTGTGGCCTGGATCATGCCTGCCTCTTCTCTGCCTGTCCCCCAAACTACTCCCAATGTCTGCCTCAGTCCTTCCAGTGAAGAAAGTCGAAGCTGCTCCGTAAGGGATCCTTCACTCTGTGCAATGCTCTGTTATACAGTAGTGTAGCCACTGACTACATGTGGCCATTTCAATCCAAATTTAAATTCCTTTCAATAAAACCAAAATTGTGTCTCCTCAGTCACATTTTAAAGAGCTCAAATATGTGGCTATGTAGCAGGAGACACAGAAATAACTGTTTTTGTGGGAAGAGCTATAGATGGTGCTGGTATGAAGCCCTTCATCTGGGCCACCTCAACCACCCTGTTCTCTGCCCATCATGGCTGTGACCATCTCTGGTTTCAGCCCCCAACACCCATTTCAGTGACCACCTCCAGCGTTTTGATGAATACATGTAGATTCTTAAAAAGTAGAATTGCTCAACCCTAGCATACAAAGCAACCATAATCCATAGTTTTCAAGGACATCTAAATGTACTCTGTATTTTAAGGCAGGGTTGATTGGGCAAGAGAAACATGGCCTCCTGATTATAGTTTCACATGACTAACTTGGTCCGCATTCCTCCGGCTCCCAAGATATTTCAATAAAACCATCCACAGATCTATTTTCTACAGCCATTTGCCAGACCTAAGGCAAACACCACATGAGTATAGCCATAGTGAAAGAATTCAGAATCACAATTGGCGAGAGAAATGAGGCAACTTATTGCCTATTCCATTCTCCCTCTCTCAGGAGGAACCTTGACCATCTCAGGATCTTGTTTTTAAGGGGTACTGATCTGGACTGAGTCAATTCTGTTTTGCAAGCATCACACCTAATTTCATGCTCAGAGCAGTGGGAGGAGTTACGTGGGTGGAGGCCAGGCAAGTGGCACTTAGTGGGGGACACTTTGCCTGGGGGTGATGTAGGATGTATTGCCCAAGCTAACTCAGTTATCATTTCACCCACACAGCAACTGAGAGAGAGAGAGAGAGAGAGAGAGAGAGAGAGAGAGAGAGAGATGGGAATCAGGAGTGGAGACTGTGCTTGATGTTCCAATGACACATTAAGATTCATAGAGGTTGGGGCCGGTGCTGTGGTATAGCAGGTAGAGCTGCCACCTGTGACACCAGCATCCCATATGGGCACGGGTTCGTGTCCCAACTGCTCCACTTCCAATCCAGCTCCCTGCTAATGGCCTGGGAAAAGCAGCAAAAGATGGTTCAGGTGTTTGAGCCCCTGATACCCACACGGGAGACCCAGATGAAGCTCTTAGCTCCTGGTTTCAGCCTGGCCATTGGGGCATTCTGGGGGAGTAAACCAGTGAACAGAGGATCTCTCTCTCTCTCTTTCTCTCTCTCTGTAACTCTGATTTTCAAATAAAAATAAAATAAATCGGGGCCAACACTGTGGTATAGTAGGCTAAGCCTCTGCCTGCAGCACCCGCATCCCATATGGGTGCCGGTTTGAGCCCTGGCAGTTTTTCTTCCAATCCAGCTCTCTGATTATGGCCTGGGAAAGCAGTGGAGGATGGTCCAAATGCTTGGGCTCCTGCTCCCAAGTGGGAGACCCGGAAGAAGCTCCTGGCTTCAGATCGGCCTAACCCTAGCCATTATAGCGATTCAAGGAATGAACCAGTGGATGGAAGACTTTTCTCTCTGTCTCTCCCTCTCTCTGTAACTCTGTCTCTCAAATAAATAAAATCTTTTTAAAATAAATAAATATTTTTTTTAAAAAATGAAAGATCCATAGAGTTTAAATCATCTGCCCAAGGTACACAATTTGTGAGTGGCATGAACAGTATTTTTTTATATATTTATGTGTGTGTGCGTTTGTAAAATATTGTTTGAAATGCAAAGAGACAAACAGACCAAGATCTTCCATCTGCTGGTTCAATTTGACCCAAATGTCTGCAACAGCCAGGGCTAGGCCAAGCCAAAGCCAGGAGCTGGGGAATTCAATCCAAGTCTCCTATGTGGGTAGCAGGGACCCAGCTCCTTGAACCATCACATTGCCAAAATAAGCCTACATAAACATATACACATATGCTTGCAAGAGCACCTGCTCCTATTCTCCCTCATGTGAGCCCACTCTGAGTTCATTCATTCAGCCCTGGCCAACCCTGGCAAAATGCCCTGGACAGTGCCTTTCTTGGGCCCCTCAATCCCATCACCTTCCACTGGCCTCTTGGGTTAGAGGCATTTCAGGTCTAAGAACAAGTCCTTGATGCGCCAAGAAAACACAAGAGATCTCTTTCCTGCCATGTCTCCTTGAGAAAACCCGTACCCTTCCAGGGAAAAACCAATCTCTCTGATGTTTATGGAAAGAGTCAGGATAGCTCCCAGAGCCAATACATAAAGGATTCAGAATCATATTTTCCATAAGACAAAAAGAAAAAAAAAGACAAGGAAGAAACAACATATTCTCTTTTCATAAATTCTACAACCTGGTGCTTACACTGTCTGCCTTATGAAAAGAAACACAAGTTTTTCTTTATGAAATTCACTGCGGGTTCCACATGGAGTCAGAATGCAGGGTCTCCTCACAAGGAGACTCTCCAAAGGCCCCTATTTCTGCTCTATACAGAGCTTGCCTGCTCTCTTTCAGGGTCAAAGGACTCTTTCATCTTGTAGACCTGAAATAATGTGTGAGCCAGAACTTGGGAATATGTTGTATTCCTCTCCTTGCAGTCACCAGATCAAAAGCCTTCCCCCAAATCATTTTTAACATCCTTATTAAACATGTCATAAGGTAAAGTGAGCAAAATCACTCACTCGCCTTTCCTTAATCTTTGTGATAGCATCATTGTCTTGGGGTGGGGGCAGGGGTAGGCAAATTATCTTTTTAAGAAAACCACCTACAGAAATCTAAGGAAGAATAAATAATTAGTTCTCAGTATGAAAGGCCTTTTCATATTTCAAAAATTAATTTTATACCAAGAGTTCTCTGAAAAAAAACTCCTAGTGCAACCCTGCAGGGTTCTTCAGGAACCTTCAGGAACATTCTTGCCAACATGGGCATGCTCAGACCTCCTGCAGAGCTCATACCCCAGGGAGACATGGTAGAGGGGCAGTGAGCAGGTCATTCTCATTCATAGGCTGTGCTATCATCTACAGCTAATTCCCTGGTTTTACACAATCACCTTCCTCCACAATCATGGAACCTCAGAATCATAGCCTCTCAGATGTGGAAATGCATCTCCTACTCACAATTTAAGAAAAGGGACAAAGTGCATCTCCTGTACAGGGACACAAAACATTTATCCCCAGGCAGGGACTGGCCACTCACAAGACAGGAGGCAGCACTCCACAGCAGTGATGGTCCTGCGTGGATGTCAGTGGGTTGGAGCCGGCAGGTGTTTTGTAAACTTGGTGACTGCATTGGAAAGGGGTTTTGATCGCAACTTCTCTTCAGGGGCTGAGAGTTGGCTGTTGGCTGTCAAAGAGCAGATCCAGTTGCCAAACCAAAGCACCAGGAGGCACGGGAAGGGTCTTTGGGAATCGGACACCTGGGTTCAAATCCTGCTTCACTTCCAGCTACCTGGGTAACTCAGGTCTCCAAACATCTGCCTCCATATCTGTGATTCACCAGGATAATTAGCGCTTGATCAGTCTAGGGCTCAGCAGAACACCAGACGTCCCTCGCCTGGGCCAGAAGGGGAGGGAGGGATACTCCTTACATGAAGGGTGGGCCATGTGAAGAAAACCAACACAGCTGTGGCTGCCCCTGAATCCAACAGCTAGCTATCATTTCACCCACATAGCAACTGACAGACAGAGGGATGGGAGTCAAGGAGTGGAGACTAATTCTGCTGAATGTTCAATGACACATTGAGATTCCTAGAGGTTGAGGTCAGCATTGTGGTGCAGTGAGTAAAGCTGCCACCTGCAACACTAGCATCTCATTTGGGCACAGGTTCGTGTCCCCATTGCTCCACTTCCAATCCAACTCACTGCTCACTGCCTGTGAAAAGCAGCAGAATAGATGACCCAGGTATTTGGGCTCCTGCCCACCCACATGGGAGACCCATGGTTTCAGCCTGGCCCAGCCCTGGCCATCGGGGCCATCTGGGGAGTAAACCAGCGGATAGAGGAGCTCCCTCTCTCTCTTTGCTTTCTCTTTCTCTCTCTCTTTCATAAAAAATAAATAAATCTTAAAAATAAAAAAAAGCCAAGGCTCAGAACTGAGCGGAGAAGGGCAGAGTGGACGGGACACCACAGGCAGATGTAGCAAGTGGAGACTACCCAGCATGTCTCACTACATGAGGACTGCTTCATATGGAGCCTGATGCACAGCAGGATCTTTTTAAAACATTTTATTTATTCATTTATTTTCATTTTATTTGAAAGTCACAGAGACAGATACAGAGAGAGATCTTCCATCAGCTGGTTCACTCCCCAAATGCCTTCAATAGCTGGGATTGGGTCAGGCCAAAGCCAGGAACCTAGAACTCCATCCGGGTCTCCCACGTGGGTGACAGAGATCCAACTACTTGAGCCACTACCTGCTGCCTCACAACGTGTACATTAGCAGGAGGCTGGACTCAGAAGTGAAGCTGGGACTCCAATACTGCGTATGTGCAGGCCAAGCAGCGTCTTAACCATGCACCAAACGCCCAACCCCAGAGGAGAATCTGAACGAACAAAAGCTGTTTTGTCATTCTTCCTATCCAGTTAGGGTCTTTGATGCAGCATGTGTTCATCCCACGGGGCTCTGCACACAAAGGCCCTTTAAGTGCTCCTTGGCTGCCTGGGAGTGCTATGCTCTTAAGCATAGGCTGCCTTCAGGGAGGTAAGACGTGGACAGGGACGCCTGTGAGACAAGGCAGGAGGGACCTGCCAGCAAGCGCCCCCTGGGCCGCAGCTCCTGCTTCTATTTGTTTTCTTTTAAAATACTTTTTAAAGCTTTTTCTTTTTCCAGCACAATTCTAATTAGAACATGTGCTTACTGTAGAGAACATGGAATCTGCAGAAGAGAAATAGAAATGGCCTCTCCCAGGAAAGGAATTTGTACAAGAACACTTCAAAAGTTTATAGAATGTGGAATTAATTAAAAGATAAATTTATTTTGGTGCAAAAAAAATTTGAAATCCATGTATACTTTTCTTATAATACATGTTTCATGAACTTTTTGAAGATCCTTCACATGCACAGATTCCAACATTTTTTTGCACTAAAATAGACTTTTAATTCCATACTTTTTTATGTATCCTCATATTAGTCAGTTTTCTGTTACTTTAACAAAATACTTGATGCTGGGTACTCTATATGGAAGAGAGGTTTATTCAGCTCACAATTTGGGAAGCTCAAAGTGTAAGATCAGGCGGCTCCTTGTGTTGGCCTCTGTTGAGGTTCCCTGGGTGGCAGAGAAAACGGGAAGAGAAATGGCTACAATGCAGAAGGGGCCAAGTGCGTGGGGTGGCCTCAGTTTCTAACAACCCACTCTAGCAAGAGCTAAGTCGCTGTGTGAGCCCAGCATGATTCCCTTTGCAGCACCCTCACTGACCCACTAGGTCCCACCCACTAGAGGTTGCACCACCTCCCAGCATCAGCACCCTGGGAACCAAGCTTCCAGTATGTAAACCACCAGGGGTACACACCGCATGCAAACCAAAGCAGCACTGTTAATATTTTCAAAAAGTCCCCTACTGCCATACACTCCGTTTCATACAGTTGGCCTCATAGTAGATATATAATTTAACATCCTAGGATTTTGTTTTTGTTTTCTTTTTTCCATAAACATTGAAGGCATTCCAACAATAACTTAATGGCTTCATAAGAGTAAATCACACAGTTGGGAATATGACTCAGAATCAGTGGACAAACTTCTAATTGCAGCTTCACCAGGGATTAGCCACATGAAAATGGGCGAGGGACTTAATTTTTCCTGAGCCTCAGCTTCATTCATTTGTGAATTGATGAGGGAGTACAGATTAAGTACGCATCTTATAAAGTTGTTGTAAAGAGAAATGAGACAATTATATGAAACAATTAGCTTGGTGTCTAGAACATAGTAAAGAATTAAATGGTAGTTATCCTAATTATCACTATTAGTCTATAGTCATTCCTCTATTACGAATATTTAGGATGTTTCTGAGTTTTTGTTGTTTGTTTTGATTCTCATTTTATCTGAAAGGCAGAGAGACAGACAGATAGAAATCTTCCATCTGCTGATACCCTCCCTAAATGCCCAGAACAGCCAAGGCTGGGCTAGCTAAAGTCAGGAGCCCGAAACGAAACATGAGTCTTCCATGTGAATGGCAGGGACCCAAGTCCTTGAGTCATCACTGCTGCCTCCCAGGGTGCACATTAGCAGGAAGCTGGAATTAGAAACAAAACTGCGCTTACAACCCAAGGCTCCAGTATGGTGTGCGGGCATCCCAGGTGGCATCTAACTGCTGCACCAAATGCCTTCCCCCTCTGGTTTATTTATAAATAAACAATTGTTATCATTTTAAGCTTAAATCCCTTTCCACATTTCGAGTCTTTTCTTAGGGCACATAAAGCTTTTGGTCCCAGGTATAAACGTTCAGAAGTTCAGGGTCTGCAGCCAGGCTGCCTGGGCTTCCGTCCCAGCCATGCTACTCCCTGGCTGTGTGAGCCTGGGAAAGTCACTGAGACCGCTCTCCTCTCTCTGCTTCAGTTTCCTCTTTAAAATGAGAGAAAAATAGTATCATTTGTTGTGAGGTTTAAATGGGATAACAGATGCAAACCACTTGGTAAAAAACAAAATGAAATTAACCAATGTCATTATCATGCATACCATCAATTATACACTTTATCTTATTCATCTCCTGCAGTGTTTGGCACTGGGCTAAGCACACAGTAGACTTCCAAAAACGAATGCATGTCACATTCAGCTGAATTTAAAGGTGATTTTGCGGCAGTTAAGATACCCCTGGGGAATGCCCAGATCCTATCTTGGAGTGGCTGGGTCAAGTCCTGCCCCTTCTGATCCGACCTCCTGCTAATGCATCTGGAAGGCGGCAGGTAATGGCTCAAGTACTTGGGTCCCTTCGACCTATGTGGATAGTGTTCCTGGCTCCTGGCTTTGGCTGGGCCCATCCATGGCTGTTGCAGGCATCTGGGGAGTGAACAAGTAGATGGAACATTTCTCTCTCTCTCTCCTCTCAAATAAGTGGAAATTGGTTGCTATGAGTGTTGGCTGAGTACTCTGTCCCTCCTGCAGAGGTTAGCCGGGGCCAGTCCTCCCAACGTGTTCTGTCCACACCCTGCCTGCTCCCATCCCATTGAGTCTAGCCTGTGTCTTTGAAGGAATCTCCTTTTTGCTTCAATTCATTGTATAGAATTCACTTGTCACAGAATTTACTTAGCAAACCCCCAAATAACATTAAGACCCCTCCAGAAGCTCCTGGCAAACCAGGCCAGAGTCCCTCTCTCCACTGCTCCGCCCAAGGCTTTGGGCCACTTCCTAAGATTTAGACCCATCGCCCTTTTCTTATTTCTCACCCACAGCCTTTCTCAATGTCCTGAGGGCATCGGATACTTCATTCCATGCTTGAGGATTTGAGCACCTATTACACCTATTACGAACAGGAGACTGGATGCCAGACACTACCCAAGTTACCTCCTACCTAATGTGGAAACTCAGCCTGCAAACCAAATCTTAGTTCTTACTGTGAGCAGAAATAAACATTCCGTACTTCAGAGCCAACCCCTTAAGTAAGCACAAAAGATATCATCCCCACACATATGAGCACACACACCACAAAATCCAATGGGAAGACTGGCTTATGCCAAATGATGGGCTCATGTAAATATCTGGAAAGGACAGAAGCTGGTGTGAGAGTAATACACCACTCATAATAGCTGCTGCTAGTTTGTTGTGTAGCTACCTCCAGGGGAAATGGTGCCACTTGGGAATTGATGGGTGAAGATGATAAATTTCCATAGGCTGGATGTAAGGGATGGATGGTCAAGTGGCCTACTTAACATGATTGAAGTTTCCCAGTAAGAATTCTCCTACCACAAAGCTGGAAACTCAGGTCTTAGATTCTCAGAAGTAATTTCCACCTTGCTAGGTGTTACTCCACGTCCTGATACATCACTCCCAAGCCAACTGACAGTTCACTCATTCCACAAAAGTCTACTAGGTATCTACCATAAGTAAGGCACAATATTAGAATTAGTGCATTAGTCAGAACAGAACAGAAAAGAACAGAAAAGACAAATGCATGGCAAGCATACTATCAATCCCCTGTTCTTTGCCCAAGGCAGACACCCATCTTCCTAAGAGCCTACCCATGGTCTCAGAATCCATGTCACCTTTGGTTCTAGGCGCTCACTACCAATTGAATGGGATTTATACACCATATTAAATTTCTGGTGACCTTGGTGCTAGAATACTGTCAACACTTAGAAAAGGAAGTCCAAGCAGCAATAAGACATTTGGGGATGAGGTGGTCCAACAATGCCATCTCAGAGTCTCTGTGACAAGCTGAGAGAGGCTAAGAGAACAGTCTGCACTGTGACCTTGAGCAAGTCATTCACCTGGTCAATCTTCAGTTTTCCTATTCACAAAATAGGGATTATCAAAGCAATACCTATGTCACAGGGTCGTTAGGATGAGGAAATGAGATGTTGCCACGTAAGGCATTTAACAAAGCTCGTCCACGAGTGAGCATTTTGCTTTTATTAATTAAATACAGCTTATGTTTAAGTAAAGAAGAATAAAATAAATTACCTTATTCCAGACAACTCAGTAGAAGGATACTGGACACAAGTTCTAGAGCTAGTGTTACCTTATTTCTATGGGAAATGTGCTTGCTGAAGCACAGAACTTGTTAGAAATCGCTCCAGAATGTAGAGATGTGTCCACTAGGACATGTATTTCTTGGCTGGAGCTCTGCCCCACCCTGAAACGGGCCCCAACAGACACAGGCAGAAGAGTTAAGTGGCATAAATCCTTTGGCTGATGAAAGGGGACCCTGGCCAAACACAGGAAATACTCCAACAGGACACACACCCAGGGATTCTTACTGCTCTCCTTTTCTGCCAACTTTTGTTGAGTACTACTTACCATTATTATATCAGAAATATAATCTAAGTCCTGTATAGATATTTAGGAAATAGAGGAGAAAGAAGAGAAAAAGCATTATAATCCCATCACTCAGGAGTTTGGGGTGGGGACATTGTTAACATTTTAGTATTTATGCATCCAAGTTTTTCCTCTGTATTTTTAATATTTTTAAGTATGGCATTTTCATTTTAAAATTCCTACTTAAATATTCTCTCCCCTCCACACACACTCCCCAGTTTATCATTACCAGTTCAAGATTCAGTTCATCAATCAAATTGAGAAGCCACTGGAACCAACTTTTACCATGTCACTTCTCGGAACAAAAGAGGAAATGCAGAAAATCCCCATCACGCTGTGAGTATGAACTGTGGACCCTGCCTGTGGTGCTCACACTCTTATTTCTATCAGAGTCAGATGGCTCAGACCAGACTCAAGTTACCTTTCACATCCCCTTATGTCTGCCCCAAACAGCCCATCAAATAGGACATGCACCCAAGCCCGCCCCTTGCAGCCCTCAGCCTTGCTGAGTTCCTCCTACTGCAGCCAGCATGTGCAGTGAACCAGGGTAAAGGCAGGGCTGGGCAGAGGCAAGCCAGAGGAGGCCCCACCAGGCTCTGCCTTGCAGGAGGAAGATCCGAGAAAGGTGGACAGGTGAGGGGCAGAGCAGTCCACAAGAAGACCCTGAGTGCCTTTCCCATGGGTTCTAAAAACCATAACTCAAAAATAAAACTGGGTTTTACCACTCAACTTGGCACAGATCTCCAATCTCAGCCTGCAGTGCCAGCCCAGCCCATCTGTCCTTCCCCCTGTTACACACCTGCTCTGTACCCCAGCAGTGGCCTCACAATGCCTCACTCTCTCTCTCTCAGACACCCCCAGCTTCACTGGCTCTTTCCCCACATCTTGGCCCTCAGCACTGACTCCCGTGGGAAGTGACACCAGTCCTTCGCCCACCCCAAGGGCAATCCATAGCTTGCTTCCTCCTGAAGACTGCCCCCAGCTCAGATCTCTGCTCGTCACCCTGCTTCAGTCCTTCAGCGAGGATTGCTCGATTCTCCGTGGAGAATGTGCCCGAGAGGACACTATCCTTACGATGCTCCCAGTCCAGCTGAGAGGGTGGGTCCCTCAATGACTCTTCATACCGCACTGCGGGAAGAGCTATGATGAGCCATGCCAGGGAGCCCTCCGCCCACTGCCTCGCTCTAAATCTAGTACTACCTCTGCACCTGCTACAATCTCTCTCCAGGGGATCATTCCCAGTAGTGGCAAGGGCTTCTAGCTGCTCTGTCAATGTTGGGAGATTTTAATGTCTTAGAGATTAGTGAGTAAAGCTGATAATGATACCTCAGAGCTTGCATTTAAATCTTGCTCTTAATTGGGTCCTGTGTTTCCTGGGTGGTTTTTCTAGTATTGTTAGGCTTTGTTGTTTTAATAGAAGCGTCTGTTTCTGCATGATGGGGAGGGGGAGCATTATCTAGGAGAGAAAAGTGTGCATGACTCAAACCTATGAGAACTGAACCACCCAGGAGCTATTGCTGAAGCCCAGCATCTCCTGGAAGGCTGTTCTGATTCATGATAGCAGGAATCTTCTTTATATGCTCACACAGAAAACAGTGATCTACCCTGTGTTACTGCCGGGAAAGCCTGTTCACCCCGTCACACCTCTTAGTATCTCCTTTAATAGTCCACGGTCTCTTTAAATAGTCCACGGATCACCAGTTTGGGAAATGCAGCCACAAATCCCAGCCCACGTCACACATTTTGAATGTGCTTCGACACCACTTTGCTATTCAGACTCAGCTGATGGTGCCTGTTTTCCTTTGTGTCTTCAAGGGGCGAGGGAATTACTAGTAATAAGACCTATTCCTTTCTGATCACGCTGAATTTGGATATCGGCGAGCTGATGGTGATCAAGTTCAAATGGGAAAACAGCGCAGTGTGGGCCAACGTCTGGAATACGGTGCAGACCATCATCCCCTGGGGCATAAAGCCCCGAAACTCGGGCCTCATTCTGAAGACCATCAGAGTCAAAGCCGGAGAAACCCAGCAAAGGTGATGGTGGAACCACCCTCCCCCCAACATCAACGAGGGTACTGCAAACAGTTCATGGGAACATGGGATTAAAAGAGTAGTCTGTTCTGGTGCAAAAAGATTTTGAAATTCATGCATAGGTTTTTTTTTTTCATGATATGCACTTCTTGTGAACCTTTCTTAAAAGATTTATTTATTTATTCAAAATGCAGAGTGACAAGAGGAAGAGACACACAGAGAGATCTTCCATCTGCTGGTTCACTCCCTAAATGGCTGCAATGGCCCTGGCTGGGCCAGGCTGAAGCTAGGAGTTAGGAATTCTGTTGGGGTCTCCTATATGGGCAAAAGGGGCCCAAGTATTTGGGCCATTTTCTGCAGCTGTCCCAGGCACATCAGCAGGGAGCAGAATCAGAAATGGAGCAGCCAGGACTCAAACCGGTGCTTCAATATGTGATGCCAGTATCACAAATGGCAGCCACGACTTTTTGTGGACTTTCTGAAGACTCCCTCACATGTATGAATGTCAAAGATTTATTTACCAAAATAATCTTTGGATTCAAGTTTCCATGAACTTTCCAAAGTACTCTCATATTAAGCATCTGTGTGCACCAGGCAGCTTCATAACACATACCCTCACTTGTCATGGGACGCAGATGTTATGGTGTCCTGTTGATGGAGCATAGATGCTCAGAAAGGTGAAGTTCCCTTTGCAAGTTCACGTGGCTGCAGGTGTTGGAACAGGATTTGCACCCAGGTCTTCTGCATCCCTGTCCAACCCCTCCCACTGCCCAAGGTTCACAGCTACCTGCCTATTAGCCAGACTTAAGAGTGCAATTGAGCCACCTGGTGATGTCAGTGCTTACTGTAGATGCACTATTTCTTTTTCATTGTTTACCCGGAGAAATGCATTGAATAGATCACAACCTCAAAATGTCGATTTGCCTCTCCCTGGGGTGGTGCCTTCCAATCTTAGATGCCACGTGCTCACCAGGGGGCTTATAAAACATGCAGAATTCCTGGACCCACCTGCAGAGCTTGCAACTCAGCACGGTCTTGGGAAGGTCCCCAGATGCATGTTCTTTGGTAACAGCTCTAAGAAATTTAGATGTGGACCACCGAACTACTCTTAAGAAATGCTGCTCTGTGTGACTGATCCTCTACCCTGGCCCCAAAGTGCCTGGGGACAAGAAGGCTGAGAGTGGGGAGCAGGGAGTTAAGAGGAAGGAGGGCCCAGCTGGCCCTAGGATTTCTCAGCAGAGGGGAGGGATGCCCAGCACGTCTCACCATGGCAACCACATTTCTCTGTAGTTCTTGGTGATTTGCAAATTCTCTGCTTCCCAGGCCCTTTCCATCTCCACCCTTCTGTATTCAAGGAAACCTTCTATGCTGGGAAACCCATGTCTCTCTTTGGCTCATCCTTAGTAAAGCCAGAATACAGCAAGCTCCTAACCTCTGAACTATACTCCTGTGCCCTTTGGGTTTTGCTGCCAGAAGCCAGCCCATGGCAGATTTATGCCCCCCCCCCCCGGTCCCTTATACAACCACTCTCTGAGATTTTATCTCCCTGGGATGCAAAATCCTGGCAATTACCAAGCACATACTCTGCAGCCAGCCAACAGATTTCTCCACACGATCAATCTGAGAAAATTAAACTGCTTCTCTCCTCTTACACATGTAGCCACTCTTGCCTGACTTCTGGGTCCCTGGGAACAGCACTACCTCTGAGCCCCTCCCTCCCCGCATTCTCTTAGCCAGAGAGTAATTCCTCAGTGGGGGCCGTTGCTCACTATGACAGTTCTTTGTAACTTGACTTGCAAAGTGGTAGAAAACACAACACTATCTTCTCCACGGTGCACACCCACATGACACGGCATGGGAGGAAGAAAGAAGAAAGGGAAGAAAGAGAAGGATACCTAAAAGGTTCCCACAACACATTGGCCTCCTTAGAATTGTTCTCCCCAAGCTTTCTCTGTGTCTCTGAAATGGGTACTATGGGCTGTGCAGCAGAGGGGCCTGAGGCTCACAGAAGGTACATGGCTCGGGGACATCACTAATAACTGTCCAAGCCCCACTAATAACTGCCTTGGGTTTGTCTGATCTATTGCCCTTTTGTTGCCTGGGTACTGTTTCCAACAGTTACTTCTGCTATTAGTTTTGGCCCCATTAACCTGACTTTCCATGGTCTAACCTAGCAGTTACAGTGCTGGACATAAATATATATGTATACATCATACTCAGGGCTGTAGGAAGCACATGCTTAAAAAGGTTGAGGGTAAAGATACAATGAGATTTATATTTTTAAATGGTTATTTATTTTTATCTACTCAAAAGGCAGAGAGAGAGAGAGAGAGAGAGAGATCTTCCATCCATTGGTTCATTCCCCAAATTCCCACAACAGCCAAAACTGGGCCAAGCAGAAGCCAGGAGCCTGGAACTCTACTGTGGTCTCCCACATGGGTGACAGAGACACAAGTAGTTGAGCCATCGTCTGCTGCCTCCCAGGGTGCATAAGCAGGGAGCTGGATGCAAAGCAGAGGTGCCAGGATTCAAACTTAGGCACTCCAGTATGCTATGCAGGTGTCTCAAGTGGCTGCTTAACCTATCATATCACAACGTCTACACAGGGATCTAAATTTTTTAATTTTTAAATGCCATTTGCCTCCTATTGTCTATACATACCAGGTAACATTGAGGGATTAAAAAAAAATACCATATTGTGGCTCTTGGCAGGAAAGGACCTGATTAGAAAAATAAGACAAATGAAGTGTACTAATGGTGTGTTCCACCCCCAGGACTTCTCAGATTTAATGTGCACACAAATATCTGGGAGTCACACCAAAATGCAGGTTCTGTCTCGGGATGTCTGGGGCGGGGCCCGAGATTCTGCATTTCAGACAAGCTCCCAGGTGATGCTGTTGCTGTGGGTCCAGGGACCACACCTGGAATAGCAGGAGTCTAGTATCACACAGTCTAGGAAGTGTAGGAACAGAGACAGTGCAGGTTGGCGCTGTTGGGGCTATGCTGCAACAGGCCTCAAGGAGGCCAAGAGACATTCCTAGGGAGGCAGGCAGCAAGTAAAGCAACATGACTTCACTGTTTACCACCTGTGTAACCTCAAAGAATAACTTCAGGGATAGGCATTTAGCCTACCAGGGAGTCATCTGCATCCCAGATCCGAGTACCTGGGTTTGATCCCTGGCTTCGGCTCCTGATTCTAGCTTCCTGCGAATGCAGATCCTGAGAGGCAATGGTGATGGCTCAAGTAGTTCGGTTCCTGCCATCCATGTGGGAGACCTGGATAGAATTCCCAGCTCCTGGTTTGGGTTCTGGCCCCAGCCACTGCAGGCATTTGGGGAGGGAACCAGCAGATGGGAGATTTATCCTCTCTTTCTCTCCCCCCCCCATCTCCCCCACCCCCCCAAATCGAGGAGAATATCAGCTCTTTGAGCCTCAGTTATTTAATAATAAATAGGAATCATAATGTGTATCTCATGAGACTAATAACAGGCACCAGTTTTTTTAGTGCTTTTTACAAACCAAAATCCCAGAGCCAGGATGCAAGTACTAAACACTATACCCTTATTTTCCCTGCTAAGTGCAAGGAGTGGGGGGTGGGGGTGGGTAAAGTAGCTTGCCCTGTACCTCCAAGGGAGGAACTCAGTGGAGGTTATTTTCTTCCCCCAAAGGCACAGTCAGGGATGAGCAAGCTTGTGTGGTGGGGTAAAGATAAAGGACAGGAACTATTGGCCCTAGAGCAAAACATAAGTGGCTAAACAGAATGAAAAGATGTTCAGTTTCCACCAGAATCATATGAACACAAAATGAGACTCAATAAAGTTATCATTGGCCTCCCATTAGTTTGGCAGAAATTAAAAGACAGATAACATCCAGACTTGGTAAGGGTGTGGAGAAACGGGAGCTCTCAAATATCATCAGTCAAGGTTTAAGTCATAGACATTTTTGCTGGGGAATTGCATTCAACAGCTACCATAGTGAGTGCTTCTGTGGGTGCTTATGCCAGGCACTGTCGTGGCACCAGAGAGATGGCAGTGAACAGAGCAGCGTCCTTGGCTTCCTGGAGCTTCCATTAGCAGTATTTTAAATATGCATAATACTTACACCCAGAATTTGCCTTCTAAGGGTTGTAACATTTCCAGAGTATCTATGCACATACTCAAAATGTGCACAAAGAATATATATGTACAGAAATGCCTATTGTGCTGCTAATGGTAAATAGTAAACTAGTGGGAAAATCTTCATGCCCTTCAATAAGAAAATGCTAAGTGCGTTGAGGTCTCTCCATACAAGGAGATGTCACGCACCAGGTGAGAAAGAATGAAATACACCTCTGTGTACTGACATGAACAGTTCTCCAAGTACATTATTTTGGTGACAAGGAAAAATCGCAGGAAAATACATACAGGATAACCCCACTTCTACTTAAAAGAATCTCCATAGCTGTGTATGAACACTGCTGTATTTACAAATGCCCAGAAATGGGTCAAGAAAGAAAAAACAAACCCTGAAAGTGGAGAAGGGAGAGATGTTTTTCATATTTGGCTTCATGGGTCTCTGTATCATTTGACTTTTCCAAGAGTATGTTCATCAATTGCTCTTTTCACTTTTTAAATCTACAAATCTGATTTAGTAAAGACTCGAACTTGGGTGTAATGCAAAGAAAGAAACCATAGCTGGAATTCTCTGTGACTGCTCATGTACTGTGTGTGTGTGTGTGTGAGTGTGTGTGTTTCCAGATATAATCAGAGTTAATAACATAAAATGGGGGAGGGTATTCGGTACAGTGTAAGCCACTGCTCTGCTTGGAACATCTGCCTCCCATAATGAAGTGCCTGGGTTTGAGTCCTGGCTCCACTTCCAATTCTGCTCCATGCTAATGAAATTCCTGGGAGGCAGCAAGTGACGGCTTAAATACTTGGGTCCCTGTCACCTACATGGGAGACCCAGATTGAGTTCCCAGTTCCTACACATGTGGGGAATGAATCAGGGGATATGACATATTCATTTTCTCTCTCTTTCTCTAATAAAATTAAAAAAAAAAAAAAAACTTTAAAGATATTTTGAAAGGGTAAACTGGCAAGCTAAAGGCCCAAGGAGTCCAGCAGCTGGTTTTCCAGAGAGTCCCGGGTCACATAGAAATGTCCTCTCCAGATGGACCAGCAGCAGCACCCAACACAGGCCAGGGGCAGGGCTCACAGGACTGAGCTGGGCAGAGGCTGATGACAGTGGCCGCTTGCCAGGGACCTTTAGGAATGGCGTTGACTAATTGGAGCATGTCCAAAGAAGGCCAGCTGGGAGCTAAGCAGCCTAGCGAGGAAGATTTGAGGAGCCTCAAATGTGTGCCCTGGAGCCAGAGCAATGCAGTGAAAGGAACTACAGTCACCCTCAAGTCTTTGATGAGCCGTTCTGAGGGAGAACAAAGGAGGCTGCCCCCAGCTTTGCCTCCTTGCAGCCCCAAAACCCTCCCAGCGCAGAGCCCCAGGAAGCCTCCCACTGACTGCTCTCACTGATTCCCTTTTGTTTTTCTCTGAAATTATAGAAATATTTGCACAACATAAGATTCTAATGTATAAACATGTATCACATGCATGACATAGATTGAACAGTATCTGATAGAGGATGAACTGCTCCAGCGAGGCCCATCTAAAACTTAATGCTGTGTCTGTTTTACGTCTTCTCTTCAGAATGACATTTTGCTCAGAAAACATGGATGATCTGCAACTTCACCCGACCCAGGAGAAAAACTTCGTGAGATGTGAAGTAAACCCAAAAAAATTGAAGCTAAAGATCAAATGAGTTTTGCTGAAGACTCGGTGTAAAGAATAAATAAAAATTCATTTATTCCTTATGTGGGATGGTTGCCTTCTTGGGAAACAAAAATTATATAAACAATATTTTATTATAATATAATATATAGTATTATATATTATAATATATAGCATAATATAAGTAAAATTTAAATTTACATTTACTATTAGAAATGAAGCGCTTCAAAACTATATGATATCACTATTTTCAAGTGTTAGTACAACTAAAAATTTCTTGGTCGGATCGAATGTTAGTATGTGCAATTAGCTACACATGTAAGAATCATTTATACATGCTGTTTTGATTCACAATGTCCTTTACAATGAAGTCAAATTTCTCATAATCCCAGGGCCCATTTTGTGGCATAGTGGGTAAAGCCACCACTTACAACCCCAGCATCCATATGAGTGCCAGTTCGGTCCCAGATGCTCCACTTCCTAAACAGTTCCCTGCTAATAAACCTGGAAATGCAGAAGGAGACCCAAATACTTGGGCCCTGCCACTCTTGTGGGAGACCTGGATGAGTTCTTGGTTCCTGGCTCTGATTTGGTCTATCCCTAGCCATGGAGGTCATTTGGGGAGTGAACCAGCAGATGGAAGACTTCTCTCTCTGTTTCTCTCCGTCCCTCCTCCCTCTCTCTCCACACCTCTACCTCCACTTCTACCTCTACCTCTACCTTTCAAGTAAGTGAATACATCTTTAAAATGAAAATTTACCATATTCTCTCACTAGTTCATCATAGTCAGTTTTTTAAAGACTTTTATTAATTTGTTTATTTGGATGGCAGAGTTACAGAGAGGCAGAGGCACAGAGAGAAGGTGGGGGGAGAGAGAGAGTCTTCCATCTGCTGGTTCACTCCCCAGATGGCTGCAACAGCTGGAGCTGTGCCAATCCAATGCCAGGAGCCAGGAGCTTCTTCCAGGTCTCCCACTTGGGTGCAGGGGCCCAAGCACTTGGCAGTCTTCCACTGCTTTCCCAGGCCATAGTAGAGAGCTGGATCACAATTGGAGCAGCCAGGACTCAAACTGGCACCCATATGGGATGCCAGCACTGCAGGTGGCGGCTTTACCCACCACGCCACAGTACCAGCCCCTATCCTAGTCAGTTTTTATGAAAAGATATTTGTTACCTAATAGTGCTTCAAAGCAGAATTCTAATTAATCACCAGTTATGTGTCCCAAAGTACATTTTCCTGAAAACAATACAGCTTACCAAAAGTCGAATTCTAATAATTTTGATCATACAAATTATATATTTCAGTGAGCAAATACATAGAAGTAGAATTCTACTAAAACTACCCATGATAAAAATGAAAGTCACACAGCTGGTAATTTTAATAACTAAATTACTAATTAAAGAAATGTAATTCTATTTTACTAATGTTAGCAACAAATGATAATGGAAAAATCTAAATAGCTCAAAGAGTTTGCTTTGGACTGAATGTTTATGTCCTGCTAAAATTCATAAACTGAAATCTAACTTACAGAGGGAGGGCCTCCTGGAATGATTAGATCACGAGAGAGCAGCCCTCCGGGATGGGATTAGTGCCCTCCTGGAGGGAGAAAGCGCCTAGAGCTTTCCTCCCTCTGCTGCGTGGTATACAACAGGAAAGTGGCCACCAGCAATCCAGGAAGCGAGCTGTCACCAGACACCAGATCTGCCAAAACCTTGGTTTTGATGTCGTAGCCTCCAGAACTAGAAGAAAGAAATTTTTGTTGTTCAAACCACCCATTCTATGCTAAGATGCTAGAGCAGCCTTAACTGACTGAGCCACAGATACTGAATCTCAAACTGTTCTAAAAATGAAATAATGGTGTTCACCGATAAAGTCCAGCACAAAGCACATGAGATAAGCGGATCCTAGCTCTGGTCATGAGTTGGATATGCGTTTCAAGTAGCTCAGAAAGGAGCAGCATACTGTGCACATTCGACGACCTAACCTGAGACGCACAGAGATTGAGCTACGTACAACTCATAACCCACACTCTCTTCACTACAGCAGGGTGAACCAGGGCTTGCAAAACAAAGAAACGTCTCTTCTTCCTGAAGAGAAGTCTGCCTCTGCCTAAGGTATTTAAAATTATCTTTTGGGGCGGGACATAGTGATTAAGACACCACTCAGGATGCGTGTATTCCATAGCAGAATGCCTAGGTTTGAGTTGCGACTCTGTTTCCCACAAATGCACACCCTGGGAGGCAGCAGGGGATGGCTCAGGTACTTGGGTCTCTGCCACCCATGTGAGGGATCCAGATTGAGTGCCTTATCTTCTGACTTTGGTCTGGCCCAGCCCTAGCTGTTGTGGACTTTTGGGGAGTGAACCAGTAAATGGAAACTCTCTCTCTCTCTCTCTCTCTCTGTCTCTGTCTCTGTCTCTGTCTCTCACACACACACCCCTCCCTCACAAATAAATATTTTTTTAAAAACAATTCTTTGATGATTCAGTTTTATTTCTCTTTGAAGGATCCATAAAACTAAAGAGTGGGGGCCGGTGCTGTGGCATAGCAGGTTAAGTGTTGCCTGCAGTGCCAGGATCCCATATGGGCACCAATTCGAGTCCCAGCTGCTCCACTTCTGATCCAGCTCCCTGCTAATGTGCCTGGGAAACAGCAGAAGATGGCCCAAATGCTTGGTCCCCAAAAATTCATGTGGGAGACCCAGATGAAGTTCCTGGCTCGTGGCTTCGGTCTAGCCCAGTTCTGGCCTTTGCAGCCATTAGGGAACTGAATAAGCAGAGAGAAGACTTCTCCCTCTCTGTCTCTGGCCCTCCCTTTCTGTAACTCCTCTTTTCAAATAAATAAATCTTAAAAAAAAAAAAAGCTAAAGGGTGTATGTTGAGGGGACAGGAAGAATAGGTAAGTCAACATTTCCAAATAACGCATTCTGGGGCTGACGCTGTGGCGCAGCAGTTAAAACCACCTGCAGTCCCGGCATCCCATCTGGGTGCTGCTTCTAGTCCTGGCTGCTCCACTTCTGATCCAGCGTTCTGCTATGGTCTGGGAAAGCAGTAGAAGGCAACCTGAGTGCTTGGTGCTTGGGCTCCTGCACCCACATGGGAGACCTGGAAGAAGCTCCTGGCTCCTGGCTTTGGATCAGTGCAGCTCTGGCCATTGCAGCCAATTGGGGAGTGAAGCAGTGGATGCAGACTTCTCTCTCTCTGCCTCTCCCCTCTCGGTATAACTCTAATTTTCAAATAAAAATAAGTATTTAAATTAAAAATATATATAAAAATAAATAAAGCATTCTACCCTGAATGCTAAATCTTTCCTGCAAAAGTATCTGACCCCGCTTCTAGAGAAAGGATGTATGTGTACAGAATTGATAGATATCTAAAATATTAATGTTTACAAGCAAGTCATGTTTGTATTGGATTAGCATGTTTTATCACTAACTATACAGAAGGGATTTCAAATATCACTTTTAAAAAACAACAGGAAAACCTTCTTTGCTGTATATCCTACCTAGTCTGTGAATCTGTATACCTGGAGACATGTATAAGAATGCCTAAATGAGCCTCGAAACCATCATAACCGGAAAGAGCCCAATGTCTGCCAGTACAATGCACACATAAACAACAGCATGTTCTTACTAATGGAATGTTCTGCAGCAGTGAAAAAAATAAATCCAGGCTACGCACACAAAAAGAACAGGGTTGTGGCCAGCCTAAGGCAGCAAGGGTGCAAAATTTAAGGAGTCACTCACAGATTTTGCATTTGCACAAAGACACGATAAATATATACAAGGGTACTTCAAAACATTCATGGAAAAATGGAATAAAAAATCAGTCTCTTTTGATGGAAAAAAACTGAAATCCACGCATAGTTTTTTCAGAACATGCATTTTCCTGGAACTTTTTAAAAATGTTTTATTTATGTATTTCTCCTATTTGAAAGGCAGAGAGAGAGAGAGGCAGTCAGAGATCTCTGAACATTTGATTCACCCCCAGATGTCCACAGCAGATGCAGCAGGGCCAGGCCAAAGCCAGGAACCGGGATGTCAACTCAAATCTCCCACATGAGGGCAGGGACCCACTTGATCCATCGCCTGCTGCATTTCAGGGTGCCCATTAGCAAGCTGGACTCAGAAGCAGACTCAAGACTCAAATCTTAGATACTCTAATACGGGATGCAGATGCCCCAAGATGCAGCCTTTTTTTTTTTTAAGATTTATTTTATGTATTTGAAAGGCAGAGTTAAAGAAAGGGAGTTATCTTTGTCCCCTGGCTCACTCCCCAAACAGCCACAACAGCCAGGGCTGGGCCAGTCTGAAGCCAGGAACCTCTTCCGAGTTTCTCACTTGGGTGCAGGGGATCCAAGGACTTGAACCATCTTCTGCTGCTTTTCCAGGCACATTAGCAAGGATCTGGGTCAGAAGAGGAGCAGCCAGGACTCAAACCAGTGCCCACATGGGATGCTGGCACTGCAGGCAGGGGCTTTACCTGCTATGCCACAGCGCCGGCCCCCCAAGCTGCATCTTAACTATTGCGCCAAATGCCCAGGCTTCAGTGAACTTTTTGAAGTCTTCTCATGTGCAGCGACTTCCTATCTTTTTTCACTAAAATAAGCATTCTCTTTTAATTCCATGAACTTTTTGAAGTACCCTTGCTTTGCTCACTATCGCCTAACTCAACTCATTGTTGGAGCTGCAAGGACAAGCAATAGAGTCACGACCATGGGAGTGAGGCTGTGGTCATGTTAGGAAGGAGAAAGGTCGCACCAGAGTGCGTAGGCCAATGACACTGGACTTCTCACTCCCGGGAGGGCAGCTACACGGATGCTCACCTTATAACCATCCTAGAACTGGACATGTCATTTGTGCGTGTGACGTAGGAAAGTCACTTTTCACAACCTGAAAAGGAAAAGGAGAGTTAAGAGTTAAGAGTTAAGCAAACATTTCTACCACAAGTTGATATGTTTCAATATTAATATACTATTCCTGGGAACAGAGATTATGTTTTCTTTTAGTCATACCAAACATGAAGACCTTTGAGACAGAGGATTCCATAAGCAACCATGTGACGGACAAGTGGCTAACGGGAACATCTGAGACTCCTCTTGGCCTGTCCAAATCTGGTTGCTCCTGTTGGATTCTTTTCACTCAGGGAGATGCGTTCATTGACATCATATTTTCTGAAGTACCTTCAAGGAGGAAGGCAAATGGGGAAACTGAATAATGCAGCCACATCTGTTCGTTGCACATGCAAAATGCTGGCTCGTGCGCTGATTCTACACACCTCGCTCCAAAGGATCTGCATTTGTGAGCCCACTCAGGAAGAACACTGGCATCCTGCTTTTAAGGCACAGTCTGTCTGTGCTGTTCTCCTTGTAAGGAGAACAAGGGAAGACACGGAGCAAGGGTGGCACTGCAGCCACGCTCTTTGTGGTGAGCAAGTCCGAGGGAAGGAGCCAAGCCCTGGTTCCACATCATGAGGAGGGCGCACTCCTCCACGGCGAGTTCAGTGTCCCCAGCGTCCATGTTGAGTCATGTGGGCTGCCGGCGTCACAATGGTTTTGATGGCGAGACACCTCTAAGGTGCGGCAAAGCTGCCCAGTGCCATGCTCACTCCCCCACCCCCCACCCCCCACCGCAGAGGCAAAGTCAGTGGATAAGAGCTAAACAGCAGAGCAAGAGGAAGAAGATGAAACCAAGACAGAGCCCAGAGCAGGTACTTAGCACAGCCTTTGAGAGCTCACTTGCGGCACACACGGCCCACGGTGGAGCGCCTGGTTCCATTGCTGGCTCACCTCCCAATTATAGCTGCCTGCGAATCTGCACCCTAGGAGACAGAGTAATGGCTCAGGTCACTGGGTCTCCCATCCACACTGGAGATCTGCCGAGTCCTCAGCTTCTGGCTTCCCAGCTTTGGCCGGGTCCAGCCCCAGCCAAAATTGTGGGCGTTTGGAGAATGAACCGGCAGATAGACGCTCTCTCTGTGTCTCTCTGCCTATCCAGGAAATTCAATAAAGAAATATTTCTAAGAAGCAAGTCCATTCCTAAGTCATCAGCTACTTGCTAACCTTTCCTTACGCACCACGACTCCCATCCCCCAAAGCCTGTACCTGCTTCATGTACCCCCCCCATCTCACTCCTTCCCATGCCTGCCTTTTTCTCCTTCCTCCTTCTTCTTCCTCTCTTCCTGCAGAATTTCCTGCCCTGCCTAGCTGAACCTTGCTGATCCCTCCAGGGCCAGTTTTCCCCATCAGCTGTCTGCCATCTCTGCCCAGCTCTCTGGGACCTCTCTCTCCTCCAAGAGGGTGCTCCTGGCTCCTGCTGGGGTTGGCCTTGGCGGGGTCTGCTGACTCTCCGCCACCACCCAGTTTCCTGGCTGCTCCTCGCCCTCACTCAGGCGTCCACAGAGGGTGCTCTGAGGGGCCCAGGCCCCCTTCCCTGCTCCCTCAGTGCACTCTTGAGGCAACCTCACCCACTGCCGTGGTTTTATTCAGGACCAGGGCCAACCATGCCCATGCTCGTGCTCCAGTGCACGCCCCTATATCATTTGCCCATGCAACAGCTCTTCCATGCTGTCTCACAGACCCAGAATGTCCCAAACCAACCCCTGATGGCCCCTTGCCCACTGAAGCCTGGTCCTCCCCATACACCTGTCCTGTGTCTCAGGGAATGTCATCAATGGCCACCCAGTTGCTGAGCCCAGACACCAAGGGTGTGTGGGGGGGGATGTCTATAAGGTTTCTTTTCCCCCTCAATAAAAAACAATCACCAAGCCCAGCAGAGTCTACTCTTCTTTTTTCATAGTTTCAAAAATATTTTATATTTATTTATTTTAAAGGCAGAAATAAAGAGAAAGAGACAGAGAGATTTCCCATCTGCTAAGTCACTCCTCCAAGGCTGGGCCAGACCTAAACCAGGAGCCCAGAACTCAATCTGGTTCCCCTCCCCACCAATCCTGGCCCGGCCCCCTGCTGGGTAGCAGAGAGCTAATGTTGAGCCATCACCTGGTGCTTCCCAATGTTCCCATTAGCAGAAAGTGGAGCCAGGACTGGAACCCTACACTGCTATGTGGGACTCCAGTGTCTTATGCCACTCGCCCCAAATTCTACTCTTATTCATTAAATGTGTCTGTGTCTCTCCATCCTGCTTGTGCAGGCCACCACTCTCTCTCTTCCCTGGACGTGAGCTACAAATCTCCAATTCCTAGGCCTGGACCCACTCTTCCCTTTCAACCCACCCATCACAACAGCCAGAGGGATCTTCAAAGGCAAAAAAAAAAATCAATCATTTTTCTGCTTAAAATGTTCCCAATAGTTTCCCAACACCCTTTGGAAAAAGGCCAGGGACCAGCATTGTGGCTTAGTGGATTAAGTTGCTGCCTATGCACTAGCATCCCATATGGGCACCAGTTCAAGTCCTGGCTGCTCCACTTCCAACATAGTTCCTTGCTAATGCACCTGGGAAAGCAGTGGAAGATGGCCCAAGTGCTTCAGGACCAGCATGGGAAACCCAAAAGAAGCTCCTGGTTCCTAGCTTTGGCTTGGCCCTAGCTTCAGCTATTGTGGCCATTTGGGGAGTGAACCAGCAGGTGGAAGACCAACCTCTTGCTCTCCGTAACTCTGCATTTCAAATAAGTAAACTAAATCTTTTTAAAACAAAATGGCCAGAATGAGTACCCTGGCCTTCAAGCCCCTCCTTTTTTCTGCAGTCTTATCTCTCCAGCCGGAGTCTGGGGGATCTGCATCGTCCTGCACTTTGGATCTGCTTCAGTAGCTTTAAGAAGTAGCATACCTCGGCCCCACCCCTAGAATTGTTGACTGGGGTAGGACACAGGCATTGGGAGTCTTGAAAGCTTTCCAGATGATTCTAATATGCACTAAGTTTGGGAACTGTAGGGCTAGAGACCTTAGTCACCTTTCAGATCCCCCAAAACTGCACAGCTCCCTCCTGCCTTTGGGCCTCTGTCAGTTCCATTGCTAACATCCCCACATCATCTCTCAGCTCCCTTGCAAGCTCCCTGTTCCAATCCAGGCGTTACTGCTTCTGGGGTCATTTAACAATCGCCCCACCCTATCCAAGCTTATGACAGCTCCTCTTGCTATCCAGAGTCTGAACACACCTTCATTCTTCTGGTAAAGTGCTTGGGGACCATGCCACACACAGCCATACTGGAGCCTGAAGCAAAAAGGAAAATCAGTCATTCTGCTCCATCTTCATATAAGATTTTGTTATTCTATTCATCACAGACTTTTGATTTGGGGGCCAGTGTTGCAGCATAGTTGGCTAAGCCTCCACCTTGCGTTGCCAGCATCCCATAAGGGCGCTGGTTTGAGTCCTGGCTGCTCCTCTTCCAATCCAGTTCTCTGTGATGGCCTGGGAAAGCAGTAGATGGCCCAGGTGCTCAGACTCCTGTACTCTTGTGGAAGACCCAGAGGAAGCTCTTGACTCCTGGCTTCGGATTGGTCCAGATTCAGCCATCTGGGGAGTGAAACAGTGAGTGGAAGACCCCTCTCTCCCTCTTTGTAACTCTACCTCTCAAATAAATAAAATCTTAAAAAGAATTTTGCTTTTTTAATATATTGCACTGAACTATTTATATTGGAGCCAGCAACACGGTGCAACAGGTTAAGCCGCCACTTGCAACACTGACATCCTGGATCAGTTCGAGGCCCTGATGCTCTGCTTCTTATCCAGTTCCCTGCTGATGTGCCTGGTAAGCAGCAGGTGATGGCTCAAGTGCTTAGGCCCCTGCTACCCAATGTGTGAGACCCAGATGGAGTTCCTGGGTTCTAGCTTTGGACTGGCCCAGACCTAGCTCTTGCAGCCATTTGGGTAGAGAACCAGAGGATGGGACCTCACTCACTCTGCCCTGCCCCCACCTCTCTCTGTTGCTCTGCCTTTCAAACAAAATAAATAAATCTTTATTTTTTATCTTGATAACCAAGTTTTTAGAACCCCTTAATTTTTTAATGATTTATTTATTTATTTATTTGAAACGCAGAATTACAGAGAGGCAGAGGCAGAGAGAGATCTTCCATCCGCTGGTTCACTCCCCAAATGGTCGCAACAGCCGGAGGTGGGCTACCAGGTCTCCCAAGCACTTGAGCCATCTTCTACTGCTTTCTCAGACCATGGTAAAGAGCTGGATCAGAAGTGGATCAGCCAGGACTCAAACCAGTGCCCATATGGGATGCTGGTACTGCAGGCAGCGGCTTTACCAGCTATACCACAGTGCTGGCCCCTGGAGCCACTTACATTGTGTGCCCAAGGTAAGTGCCTGGTCCTGGCTCTGATTTGTAGAACTGCTTATTGAACACCTATCTCCCCTCACCCCCGCCGGAGTTGAGCCTTGGTGAAGCCAAGGAGAGTCACTGTTCAGGACTTTATCCCTGGTGCCCTGCCCTTCACCTGGCACAGAGCTGGCATCCTGGGAACGCTTGTTGAATTAATAAGTGATAGTCATCTTTTTAAAGGCATGTTTCCTTTCTCGATTCAATAAGCTCCAACTACTGCACCTGTCCAAGACGAGAAAGAGCTCACTGCTTCCTCGTTCAATTCAGAAACAAAGCAGGGCTGGTGTCAGCACTGCCCTCCCTCCCTTCCTCAAGGACATTCTCATCCCTTCCCCTGGTCGGACTCCTCTTATCCCGGCTCAGCATCTGTCTGAACCCATTCATCAGAAACCCTAGCATTCCTTGATTAAATTTCCACTTCTCAGTCTCAGAGCTATCTTTCTACCAATTAAGTGAAGAATCAGAGAACAATCATGACAGCTGTCTACAGCAGGGCCTCTCAAACTGGACTGTGCCCAGGGACCTTGCTCATCTCTGGCCCTGTAGGTCCAGGAGAGGGCCCAAGATCCTGCTCCTCCAACAAGTTCCTGAGTGATGCTATTGCTGCTGGTCCACGGGCCGCACTGATTAGCAGAAAAGTAGACCGGTGTCTCCCAGCCTTCCCTAGTGGTGTGAATCACCTGGGCACCGATCCCTCCCCTGGAGATTCTAACTCAGCAGGTGGAGGACAAGCAGCCTGAATAATTTTTCTCATCAGAAAAGTTGGGGCAATGCTGATCTAGTCCAACCCCTGCCTCCCCGGTATCACACCTGTGACACAGCAGCTCCAGTGAAGGGAGGGCCCCATTTGCCACACACACACACACACACACACACACACGCCCCTGGCATTCCTCCCTGGAAAGCCACAGAGAGCAAATGAAATGCTTCAAATGTCTGAAGACAGTCTGTGTGCCATCAGCTCCGTGAAGACCAAAGCTGGAGTGTGTTCTCAGCTGTTGCTCTCGTGATTATTTTAAATGTTTCATGTTGGAGATGTCTTGCAAAAGCCTAACCATGCAATGATGGGTAAAGAGCAAGCTGGTCATCCCCCTGCATCCATCACCTCCTCCACCCCAGCGGCCTGAAGGAGGAAAGGGTGACAGGCTTGGGGCCGAAATCCTTCCACAACTACAAGCACCTGCACACACTCAGGCTTTGCTGCGCTTGTTATTTCCATCAAAGTAGACAGACTTACAGTACAGATGGCCTTCCGCTTCTCATAGTCAGACTGTGTGATTCTTTCACTTCCCAGTGGTGTGACAGAGATCTGCATTCAGTAGAAACTGTACTTCGAATTTTCAATTTTGATCTTTTCTGGGGTTAACTCTGATACGATACACTTATAGTGTGACACTGTCTTGCCATCTTCTGCAGTTTTTTCAGGAATATATATTTTCATGAACTCTTGCAAGACCAGTCATATGCATGGATTTCAGAATCTTTTGCATCCAAATAGATTTATCTTTTAATTCCTTTTCCACGAACATGTAAGAGGCAAAGAGATATAGAGACAGAATTATAGCTTGCATCCTCTGGTTCACTCCCCAAATGCCCACAAGGGCCAAGACTGGACAAGGGCCGGAGCCAGGAGCCAGAAACTCAAACCAGGTCTCCTGTGTGTATGTGTGTGTGTGTGGCAGGAACCCAGCTACTGAACCATCACTACTGCATTGGCAGGAAGCTGGAGTGAAGGGACACTGACACTGATGTGGGATGCAGGCATATTAACTGCTACGCTAAACACCCTCTCCCCTCCACTACTTTTTTGAAGTTCCTGTGGATTAAATGTATTTCCAACGTAACAGTATTTTCAACTCAGAATGTGTTTCTCAGGAGGTAAGCTGAGCTGCATCTGCTGCAGGTGACTCTGCAGATTCTTTTTCTTTAAGTTAATGATACATTATTAGTATCTTTATGAATCAGCAGACATGAAAACTTATTTTTAATTCCTTCTTGCATATAAACAAAACAGCTTACAGGAACAGAATTATACGTGCCAGTGGGGATGCTGCAGTCTGCTTCCTTTTCCTTTTCCTTTTCCTTGGGTGGTCCCGTCTCCCTGTTAACAACTGGAAGTGTAGCTTTGAAGTGCTTCCTTCGCTTTGGCCTCTAACATACTGCAGGTCTTCAAAAAAAAATTGCATGGAAAATGCACATTCTGAAAAAACAACACACAGATTTCAACTTTTCACATCAAGAAGAAAATCTAATTCCATTTTCTGTGAACGTTTGGAAGCACCCTGATCTAGACATACTCTCAGAGAGAAGGAAGTCATCACTGTTTTGTAGACATGAAATAATGTTACACATTCTTGTCAGAAAACATCTTCTCGTATTCCACAGTGCTACCTAAAGTATTTCTGGGTCAGCTGGGGTGGCTCTCGTTATTTTTGCTGGCTGCATAGTATTCCTCTGAATAGAGGTATCTTAGTGTACCCAGTCTCACACTGATGTGCCTTCTCTTTGCTCCAGCTTTCTGCCCCTGTGGGGGAAAAATGCTGCATTCAACATCCTAATATGTATATTAAATATACCCATGTGTGGGAGACATTCGTAGAGGTAGAATCATTAGGTGAAATGATAATTTTTCTTTCATCTCATAGATGCGGTCGTATTGCTTCCCTAAACAGTACAATGGTTTGCAGTTCTATGAGTACCTGTTATCTGTTTCCTACCTCCTTCCAAGTTCCAAGGCTCTTTTTTTTTTTTTTTTTTTTTTGACAGGCAGAGTGGACAGTGAGAGAGAGAGACAGAGAGAAAGGTCTTCCTTTGCCGTTGGTTCACCCTCCAATGGCCACCGTGACCAGCACACTGCAGCCAGCGCACCACGCTGATCCGATGGCAGGAGCCAGGTACTTATCCTGGTCTCCCATGTGGGTGCAGAGCCCAAGTACTTGGGCCATCCTCCACTGCACTCCCTGGCCACAGCAGAGAGCTGGCCTGGAAGAGGGGCAACTGGGACAGAATCCGGCACCCCGACCGGGACTAGAACCCGGTGTGCCAGCGCCTCAGGCGGAGGATTAGCCTAGGGAGCTGTGGCGCCGGCCCAGGCTTATTTTTGTCTTTGCCAGTATGAAGGGTGTAAGTGACATTTTTCTACCTATTACTGAGTTTTGGAATATTTTCATTTTTATTAGAATTGCTTTACTGCAAATTGTTCAAATCCCCCCCCCCTTTTTTTTGACAGGCAGAGTTAGACAGTGAGAGAGAGACAGAGAGAAAGGTCTTCCTTTCATTGGTTCACCCCCCAAATGGCCACCACGGCTGGCGTGCTATGCCGATCCGAAGCCAGGAGCCAGGTGCTTCTCCTGGCCCAAGCACTTGGGCCATCCTCCACTGCACTCCCAGGCCACAGCAGAGAGCTGGACTGGAAGAGGAACAAGCGGGACAGAATCCGGTGCCCCCACAGGGACTAGAACCTGCGGTGCCGGCGCCGCAGGCGGAGGATTAGCCTAGTGAGCCGCGGCGCCAGCCAAATCCCATTTTCTGTTAAAATATTTGCCTTTTTTTTGATCAGTTTGTAACTTCACTTTCCCACTAAGATTTTTTTAATTTGGCCCACAAGACTTCTTGTGGAAATTTTATTATTTAGAGTGTAAAATGAATTGTCATCCACTAACTGTTTGAAGTACACTTACAGGTACGGAGAGAGCTGGCCTTTTTATTACTTGCAAACTTCTTATCCAGGAACATCGCTTGCTTTCTGCTTCCTCAGATCTTATTTCATGTTCTTCATTAAGATTTTATAGTTTTAAAATTTTTTCCATTTACTCCTAAGTATTCTAATTATTTTTCATTATTGTTAGTGGAATCATTCATTCCCTTTCAACTTCCTGGGGCATATTACTAGTATATAGAAGAGATTTCTGGTTTTGTTTATTCTGTATTTGTTGACTTTATCAAGTTATCTTATTATTCTATTTGGGTTTTTAAAAGTATTCGTTTGAGAGACAGAGCTTCTAATCACTAATATACTCCCCAAATGCCTGCCTGTGACTGGGCTGAGGCCAGGAACCAGACCAGAGCCAGGAGCCAGAGTGGCAGGAACCCAATTACTTGGACCATCACTGCTACTTCCCAGGATATGTATTGGCAGGAATCTAGAATCAGGACCCAGAGCCAGGAATTGAACCCAGGCACTTGAATGTGAGAAAGGCATTTTAATCTCTAAGCTAAATGCCCACTCCCATTTATTCTGCTGTTACTGTTGTTACTGGAATTCAGGGTGTACAATAACATCACCAAAAATCACAATATATATTGATTATTTCACTTTTTTTTACTTTGCTGGTTTTCCAGAAGTTCCAACACAATGTTAATTATTTTTTAAAGATTTATTTATTTATTTAAAAGACAGAGTTACAGAGACAGAGAGAGAGGGAGACCCAGAGGGAGAGAGATCTTCCATCTGATGGCTCACTCCCCAGATGGCTACAATGGCCGCAACTGGGCCCATCTGAAGCTAGGAGCCAGAAGCCTCCTCCAGGTCTCCCACGTGGGTGCAGAGGCCCAAGGACTTGGGCCATTTTCCACTGCTTTCCCAGGCGCATTATCAGGAAGCTGGATTGGAAGTAGAGCAGTTGGGACTTGAATTGGCACCCATATGGGATTAATTATTAATATTAATAATTATTAATGCCAATAGTGGACATTACTGTCTCATTCTTAAAATAGTTAACATTTTAATGGTCTAATTAAAAATTTTAAAAATCAAATTAAAATTAAATAAAAGTTTTAAGGTATGCCTTCTTTTATACTTTTAAATTTTGTATTGTTTTTTAAATTTGGAACATACACCTTATTTTGTTTAAGTGCTTTTCTTCTATTCTTCTATTAGACATGGCAGTTGAAATTTAGGAAATGCCTCAGAAATACATGACTTTGCTTCTTAATTCATGAAATACACTGCACTGATATATTTCCTGATAGTGACCCATGCTTGCATTCTTGGAACAAATCCCCCCTGGCTATGATACATTTCTTCATAACACGTTGGACTTTCCTGCTTCTATGTAAGATTTTGTCTCTATTGTCATACGTGACGTTGATCCGCACCTTTTTGTGCCATCAGTTTCTTTCTTTCTTTTCTTTTTTTGCCATCAGTTTCATGTCTTGATATTCCACAGCTTTTATCTATGGCCTTGAATACTTTAGATAATATTATGGTATTTTAATTTTTGTAATTAGAGAAAAACTCAGCTGTGAAACCATCTGGTTCTTGTGCTTTTGCATGTAAGATTCTTAGATTTTTCAGCTTTTACTTGTTTATTACTTATTTATTAAATTTTTTGTGAGATATCCTTAAGCAAACGAGGCACAAGGTTTTATATGAGCCTAATAATGAGTAAGTAAAGGCATAACATCAAAGAATATAAAAAGTTCAAAACTAAATTCTGCAATTCTAGTAATTCTTCTTGAGATAGTTGAAGCAAACGCAAATCTTTATCATGGAAAATAAGATGAGGCTATAGGAATGCTAAGCAGTGCTTTTGCCAACATTAAATTTAGATCTGAGGGTACTTAGAATTAAAAGATAAGCTTACTTTGGTGCAAAAAAATTTTAAACCCTTGGGCTGGCATTATGGGGTAACGGTTAAGGCACCACCTGTGACATCAGCATCCCATATGGGTGCCTGCTCATGTCCTAGCTACTCCACTTCCCAACCAGCTCCCTGCTAATGGCCTGGGAAAAGCAGCTAAGGATAGTCCAAGTGTTGGGGCCCCTGTTACCCATATGGGAGACCCAGATAAAGTTCCTAGCTTCTGGCTTTGGCTTGGCTCAGCACTGGCCATTGAGTTCATCTGGGGAGTGAACCAGCAGATATGAGATCTCTCAAACTGTGAATTTTAATAAATAAAATTTTTTTAAAAAAATTTGAAATCCATGGATACTTGGAAAACATGTATCATGAAAAAGCTATGCCTGGGTCTCAAAATTTTTTGCATCAAGGTAAACTTATAATTCAATTTTTATGAAATTTTTACATCCCCTCCAAATCCACTAAAGGAAAGAAAAGTGTAAATTTAAGTAGTTCAGTTTACTGTCAAGAGAACCTATGTTGGAGAATGACAATGCTTCTCATTCCTAATCGTAAGCATAGGTTTAAATGTTTTCCTTTTAGAAAGTGCATTTGGGATAATTCTAAGTTTGTTTCATATCTGAGTAATTGGTGGATTCATATCCCACGTGGCTGACAATGTGTAGCCCATGTGGTGGTGGTGGTGGTGGTGTTTTTCCTGTGTACCCTGAAATTCTAAATTAAATTAGATGTAAAAATAATCTTATTATAGTTTTTATTTTTTAACAGTCACATGCAATGACATAAAGAGGCATCTATTTACGGATGGAAAGAAAGGTAAGGGATCCAATGTGCTTTAAAAAAAGGCTTTATATAAAATTAAATAAATTTATTTGTATTTATTGGTGAAAGGCAGAGAAACAACGTGAGATCTTCCCTCTGCTGGTTCACTCCCTAAATTCCTGCAACAGCCAGGGCTAGGCCTGGCCAAAGCCAGGAGAAAGGAACTCAATCGAGTCTCCCAGGTTGGGGGGCAGGGACCCAAGAACTTGAACTCTCACCTGCTGCTTCCCAAGGTACACTTTAGCAAGAAGCTGAAACCTGCAGTGCAGTCAGATCTCAAACCCAGGTCTCAAACCCCAGTACCAAAATGTACCAAATGCCCACCTCTGAAAAATGAGCTTCTAAGAGTAAATATTTTTATTTAATTTTTATAAGGCTTTATTTGACTCTTCTCTCTCCTAGACTGGACTAAAAGTGCTAAAATAAAAAGATCACAAAAAGTACAACTTATATGCAGATTATCGTGGGTTTAATTTTGTTTCTCTTCTTTACGCACAAGACAATGATTTTTTTTTCTCTCCAAGAGGAAAGGTTTTACTTTTTTTTAGTCAGGGCCAGGACTAGGGTAAGGCAAAATCCAAGGAGGCAAGATCATGCAAGTGTCGCCATCACTGAGTGGCCATGAGAGCAAGTGCTTCTTAAGAGTGAGGTGCTCCTTTCTCTCTGTCTCTCTCTCTCTCACTGTCACTCTGCCTGTCAAAAAAAAAAAAAGCGAAAAAATGGCCAGCGCTGTGGCTCAATAGGCTAATCCTCTGCCTGCGACACCAGTACCCCCAGGGTTCTAGTCCCGGTTGGGGCGCCAGATTCTGTCCCGGTTGCCCCTCTTCCAGGCCAGCTCTCTGCTGTGGCCGGGAGTGCAGTGGAGGATGGTCCAGGTCCTTGGGCCCTACACCCACATGGGAGACGAGGAGAGGCACCTGGCTCCTGGCTTTGGATCAGCGCAGTGCGCCGGCCACAGCGGCCATTGCCGGGGGGGGGGGGGGGGTGAACCAACGGAAAAAGGAAGACCTTTCTCTCTGTCCACTCTGCCTGTCCAAAAAAAAAAAAAAAAAAAAAAGAGTGAGGTGCAGGGGCCAACACCGTGGTGTAGCAGGTTAACCCGCTGCCTGCGAAGTCAACATCCCATATGGGCATCAGTTTGAGTCCTGGCTGCTCTACTTTCAATCCAGCTCCCTGCTAACACTCCTGGGAAAGCAGTGGAGGATGGCTCCGGTGTTTGGGCCCCTGCATGCAGCTGGGAGATCCGGAAGAAGCTCCTGGCTTTAGGCCCAGTACTGGCTGTTGTGGCCATCTGGGGAGTGAACCAGCAGATGGAGGACCTCTCTCTCTGTAACTCTGCATTTTAAATAAAAAAAAATAAATCTTTAGAAAAAAAAGTGAGGTGTCTGAAGTTTGTTTTCTTGAAATTTGTGCTTTAGGCACCTTGCTTGCCTTCTCATAGTCCCAGTTCTGTTTATATTAATTCTTTCTTCATATTTTCTTCTGGTTTACTTTGTTCTTTCCATAGAAAAGCAATGAGTACTTTTCCAGTATGATCCTAAAGAAAAACTACCATCAAAGCAATGGCTACCAAGAGATGGAAGTGGTCCAGTCAAACCAAAGCATCCAAGTCAAAACCAAAAATCATGGCAATTGATTTTGGAGGATATTCAAGGCAGTTTCCTAGTTGACTTTCTGGAGGGTCAAAGAAAGCGAACATCTGCTTATCAGGAGGGTGTTTTGAGAAAATCAGTCAACACTTTAGTAGAAAAACACCTAGCAAAGCTTCATCAGAGTCCTTCTCCAACATGATGATGCTCCTACTCATTCTTCTCATCAAGCCAGGGACATTGTGCAAATGTTTCCATGGGAAATCATTAGGCATCCGCATTTCAGTCTCCTGACTGGCTCCTTCTGACTTCTTTTTGCTTCCTAATCTTAAAAAAGTCTTTACAGGACACCCATTCTTCTTTAGTTCGTAGTATAAAAAAGACTGCTGACATGGTTAAAATCTCAGGACTTCAGTTTGTTCTGGATGGACTAAACATTTGGTGTCATCATTTATATAAGCATCTTGAACTCAAAGGAGCTCATGCTGAGACATAGTTTATAATTTCATTTTTATTTGAATTTTAATCTTGATTTAATTTTTTATTTGATTATAATTTATTTTATTTGGTAGAGTTATGGACAGTGAGAGAAAGAGACAGAGAGAAAGGTCTTCCTTCCATTGGTTCACTCACCAAATGACCGCCACAGCCAGCGCTGTGCCCATCCAAAGCCAGGAGCCAGGTGCTTCTTTCTGGGCTCCCATGTGGGTGCAGGAGCCCAACCACTTGGGCCATCCTCCACTGCCCTCCCGGGCCACAGCAGAGAGCTGGACTGGAAGAGGAGCAACCGGGACTAGAACCCGGTGCCAAATGGGATGCTGGCGCCATAGGTGGAGGATTAACCAAATAAGCCATGGCGCCGGCCCTTATAATTTCATTTTTCCTATGAACTTTTTGAAAGTCCTTTATCCATATCAGTTAACGTGAATATACTGATAATATCAGTCCTCTATATTTTTGTATTACATTTGATTTTGAAAAAGTTTTGAAATTTTATCAACTTTGCATTACTGTTGGATATACATTTTGTTAATAACTCTACTTCATAAAATGTAGCTTATATTTTTATGTGCTATCCCTCTTTTAGTACTTTTTTAAAAGATTTTTTATTTATTTATTTGTCAGGTAGAGTTACAGGCAGTGAGAGAGAGAGAGACAGAGAGAAAGGTCTTCAATCCAATGGTTCACCCCCCAAATGGTTGCAACAGCCAGAGCTATGCCGATCCAAAGCCAGAAGCCAGGTGCCTCTTCCTGGTCTCCCATGCGGATGCAGGAGCCTAAGCATTTGGACCATCTTCCACTGCTTTCTTGGGCCACAGCAGAGAGCTGGACTGGAAGAGGAGCAACCGGGACTAGAACCTGGTGCCCACATGGGATGCCGGCACTGCCGGCGGAGAATTAACCCAGTGTGCCACGGCTCCGGCTCCCAAGTACTTTTATTCTTAAATCCCTCCCTGTTAAAAGACAATTACTTTTGTTATTCCTATTTTATTTTTATTATGCCCTTGCTATCTTCATCCATCCCTTTATTGTCAACTTTTTAATATTTTGTTTCTTTAAAATTTTCATTTAAATATGTTTCTTCTATATAGAATATAACTGGCTTATTTAACTCAATCTAAGTGTTTCTGACTTTTGTTGTGAAAATCTACCCCATTCACATTTAGTGTAATGATTGAACTCCTCCTACGATTATGTTTATTATTTGGCTACTCTGTTAATTATCTCCTCCTTTTACTTGTCTGAAGCTTTGTAGATTGAATAAATTGATATTATTTCCCTTTCCCTATTGTTAATATGACTTCTCTTACAGATTTCCCATCTATGTCCAGCTACTTTTCTTTTCTTACTGCTCATAATCATATATTTTTCCCATTACGTGAAAACCAGACACATATTTCTCTCACCGAAGCACTTCCATTCCTCACCCCAAACTTTAGAATACTTTGACTTTCTCCTCCAGTTGCACAACCACTTCCCAGATGAGAACTTGGGAACATCTCCCTCCTTCCCACAACTCCCATGCCCAGATCTGCTTATTATTTTTAGTATGAAACTGTTTTTAGAAAAGTTGTTAAGGCAGATGGTGATGTGGATCAACTCAGGCAAAGAGCAGACTTTCCCAGAGGAGAGGACGCAGCAACATCTACAGTCAGAGGGACAAGCGTCTCTGGCCTCGGAGTTACTGAGGGGCTGCAGTACATTCTAATCTTTTTCACTACTCACCCTGCACTATTGCTCTAGGATTTCACATTCTCCTGGCCTTCCCTACTCTTCTGAAGACTTTATATGATTGCCAAGTAGGAGGAACTGGGGACGTACTGGATGCTTCTGCAGGACTTAGTGAACATGGGAGGGGCACGCGGCAGGTCTCCCTAGGTCAGGTCCAGATGGCGCTCGACTCTCAGGTGTTGGCAGTTTTCCACTCTGCAGCGTCTAGCGTGTGGGTAAGCAGGCCAAGAACTGGATGATTTCCTCGCTGAGGTACAACTTGTTCTTCTCTGGTGTGGGGGGTTCTCTATTCTTACTGCTCAGAGGCGTCCGGCGCCTAGGGCTGTGTCTTTTCATCACCAGGAGCTCTGTGAGATGCAAGTCCTCCTCACCGCAGAGACTTTTCTGCCATTTTCAATCACCTCTTCTGTCAGATCCCTTGCCCTCGTCAGCATTTCCATCTCCTGGTTTCCATCTCTTCGTCATTTTTTCTGGCACTAATTCAGACAATAATAGAGACCACTTTCTCCTTCAATTCATCCCTTGAAATTTCAGTTCAAAATCATTCTTTTTTTGGTCTCAGAAAGTCAGTTTTGGGTGTGTGTGCTGCATTTAAATTTTTTTTTCCTAGTCCAAGTTATCTATGCCAGCAGCTATTTCTGTGCCGCGGGTTCTCCTTGTGATTCCTCTCCCCAGCGGCTGGGCCCCATTAGGAAGTCTCTCTTTTTTTAAAAATTATTTTATTTTTTTACAGGCAGAGTGGACAGTGAGAGAGAGAGACAGAGAGAAAGGTCTTCCTTTGCCGTTGGTTCACCCTCCAATGGCCGCCGCGACCGGCACACCACGCTGATCCGAAGCCAGGAGCCAGGTGCTTATCCTGGTCTCCCATGTGGGTGCAGGGCCCAAGCACTTGGGCCATCCTCCACTGCACTCCTGGCCACAGCAGACAGCTGGCCTGGAAGAGGAGCAACCGGGACTAGAACCCCAGGGTACCAGTGCCGCAGGCGGAGGATTAGCCGATTGAGGCGCGGCGCCAGCCAGGAAGTCTCTTGTCCTTTGCTCACTAGGACTCTCTGCTGCAGGTGCCAGAGTGTCACGTGGCAGCACTTCCACAGCAGGCGAGGGAACAGTGGTTTTGGCCTTCCCAGGCCCAAGCTTAGTGGGTAAGTTGCTAGTCCTCTGGGGAGGCACTAGGAGGAAGCCCCTCTTCTCCCCTCCTAGTGTCCTCGCCTCTCTCCACACACAGTGGTGGAGGCAACTCTCATCCCACACGGTTAGGTCCTCTGCAACCAGAAAGACTGAGCCTCTAGAAAGGAATTGCCCAGCCCCAGTTCCTCCCTCAGCAGCTCTGGGAGTCTTGCCCCAGCTCCCAGGCAAGACCTGCCAGAGCCTGAAGCCCCTCCCACATCCCAGGCCTGCTCCGCCTCCTGGAGACTCCAGCAGCTTTCTAGAGAGGCAGGTGGGTTCCACTGCCAGAAGAGAGAAGCAGTGAGTCTTCAAGCTGCTGTCTTTCCAGAACCCCTTGTTCCTCGTGTCTCGGAACTTCCTGACTTTAGTGTGTTTGCATTCCAAAGCGCTCAATAAATATGACTGGAGAACACCACCACCTGGCCCTCAAATCCTCTGCGGTGCAGGCTCCATCAATTATGATGCGCTTGGAAGCTAAATCAAACAGAAGGAAGTTCCAAGGTGGGGTGGGCTGTGGGGGCACTGGATTCAGCAGCTCAGTCATGTCATCAAGACGCAGATTTGCCCCTTTCCTCTGCACTACCATCCTGAATGCTGGCTTCATCCTCAGGCTGTTCCCAAGTTGGCAGCTACAATTCCAGGCAGCTCATGAGAACAACCAGAGAAAGAAAAGGAGAAATCACCCAGTCGACACCCTCTCCTATCTTACTGGCCAGACCTGGGTTATGTGATGTCTCATAAACTTGGCAAGGGTGATAAGATGAACCACAGCCTAATCATCCCTAACTACATGGCTATTTGAGATGAAAATGCTGGAAATCAGGGAACACCTGCTCACTCAGAAGCTCAATGTTCCCAGTTCAGGAAGCAGTTTCTCAAATAAAAAAACAGTGGCATTTGAGTGCTCACTGTAAGCAAAGGGCCTTACAAGCACATGTAACCCTCATCACAGTCCTGTGAGTGGCTACTATTAGTATTTTCACTTCTGATAAGGTGCCTAGCACTTAGCTTTTACCAGATCATACAGTTAACGAACCATCATTTCCCTCCTTATAGACTCTATGAATGTGGCCAAGCATCCCTGTCAGCAACAGAAAACATCCTCTACATATTACCTCCTTTAGACCCCATATGAGAGCTATAATTAGGTACTCAACTCTAAGATTCTGTCTGTTCACGGGATGGAGCCTGGTAACTGGACAGAAGTCCCCATGGTTCACAGGCGACAACTGGCTGTGCCTCGCTGATGCTGCTGGGTTCTCAGCTACGCCCTGGAGTGTCATCTTTGTTTTCTTATATAACAAGCTCGAGACTCCCTTTATAAAACCAAGCCTCAAGATCTTAATATGGAACAGATGAGCCTCACACATCAAACACTCTTGGCCTGCACATTCATTTTTCGGTACTCCTTTAGGAACTAAGAGGTGTCCAGGAAATCAAATATCTCACACTCCAGTCTATGTATGACTCTGCAATGAGGGCTCTGTGGCATGTGTGTGTGCTAAATGGTTGCCCATCTTATAAGCAACACAGACTCACAGAATATCTGAGGTTCAAGAAGCCATCTGAAGTTCTACTCCCCAAATATCTCAAATTCTACTCCTCTCACTCCCAAAATAATAACTATGTGGTCTATTTCTACAGACTCCTTTTGCAATGCATTTATTTTTAATTTTTTTATTATGGAAATATTCAAATACACATAAAAGTAGAGAATATAGTGAAACCAAATGTACCCATCACCCAACTTCAACAATCAATATTGACAATGCATTGTAGCACAGTTGATACCATATTTAGTGATTTTAAAATTTATTTATCACAAAAAGAATCAGTTCATAAAAAATCCAGTGATGGAAGGGTATAAAATAAACAATAAAAATCCTCTTCCTTATCCAAAACCCTTAATCCTAGTGCTGAGAAATAACAGCTTTTAATGTAGCCATATAGACAATTTTTATGCATAAATTAAATATTTTTACAAATGTAAAAAAGTTTTACACAAGAAATCAGCGCACACACATGTATTAATTTTTTTTTCTTCCCACTTACTTATCTTGGACTTCCTTAGAGTGAAATACCTGGAGGTGCCTGCACTTTTCGACAGTTGCAGAGTTTCCCATTGAGAAGTATATTTACCCAGGAGTGCAAGAAGAGGACAGCTCTTTGGTTTGCAAGACATGTAGATTCTAAAGCCAGAGGCTTACAGAGTGGGTTGTGTACACATCAGGATGTGGGCAAAATGATCCACTGGCTTGTAGGAAGAAATCTATCTTCCATTAGTTTCTATCTCATCTCTGAAAATTTTTGCATATTTCAAATTATGCATAGTCATAGTGTAATACTATCTCCATTTTATTTATAAATAAATCCTTTACCTTTTAGAGGAGTGCATATTCAAGATTTTTAAGTATGGGGTAAAAGAGCAAACTAGTTGGAAATCATTGTACCTAGCAGGATTTTTAAAATTTTATATTGATTTTATTTAAAGAGAAAGCACTGCTCCCATCCACTGGTTCACTTCCCAAATGCGCATGATGGCTTAGGTTGAGCCAGGGCTGGAAGTCAGGAGCTAGAAACTCCATCTAGGTCTCCCTCATGAGCAGCAGGGACCCAGGTTCCCAGGGTGTGCAGAAGCCGAACTTAAATCCATATGGGATGCATGCATCCCAAGTGGCAACATCTTAACTGTACACTAAACATCCACCCCTCAAGCAGTTTTGATAAGCACCACAAAATGCAGAGTTCTTATAAAGCAGGGTGCAGGCTAAGGGATTGTCCTCAGAATCTCTGCCACCCATTGTCTGTGGGTACCAAGTATCCTAACAGAAAGCTCTGAGGCCAGGAAGAATTCCTTAGGTAGATGATCTGGCCATGGTCAAGGGCACAGCAGACTACTGGCTACCCAGGCAGACTTAATGTGTGTGCTTTGCAGAAAGCAGGCTCTTTTGGGGGGAAAACACTTAACTAGTTTGGGAGTTCTGCATTCTTTAAGATGTTTTTACACATTACAGTCAGTATGAGGCTCATAAAACTCACATAGTGTGAGCTCATAAAAAATTCAAGTATCATGGAAAGGTATAAACAATAAAAATCCTCTTGCCCTCCCAAGATCCTTAATCCCAATGCTCAGAAGTAACAGCTTTTAATATATCCATTTAGAATGTCCTACAAATGTATGAGAGGCACAGCAGAGGTTCTAAGTACCTCATTTAAGAAAATTTTAAGTAAAAATAAAACCAACTAAAATCTGTCTTTTAACTCACCATTTCCACTTGACTCTGGAATCCATATCTGTTCCACCTTTTTAAAGATTTGTTTGAAGGGTAGAGCTAGAGAGACAAGGAGAGATGAAGAGAGAGGGAAAGGGAGAAGGAGAGGGAGAGAGAGAGAGAGAATTGATTTTCCATCTGCTGATTCACTCCCCAGATGACTGCAATGGGGCTGGCCAGGCTGAAGCCAGGAGCCAGGATCTCCACCCGGATGGGAGGCAGGGGACTGAATAGCTGTACCATTTCCCCTGCTTTCCCAGGCACATTATCAGGAAGCAGGATAAAAGGTGGAGTAGCTGGGACTTGAAATAGTGCTCTGATATGAGATGCTGGCATAGCATGCAGCTTATTAACCCACTGAGCCACAACGCCAGCCCCCAACTTTTTCTTTTACAAAGATTTGTTTAAAACCTACTGTTTAACAGTATTCCAAAGGAAAATGGGAAATGCAGAAGAAGAAATGGATTCAGAAAGCTTGAATCAGAAGTTAAATGGGGAGCCCTAAGCTTCTTTGTATATGTAGATGACTATTTTCTTTAGCTGTATCACCTATAGTCTTTAATATTTGACTATTTCATCATGGAAGGTGGCACTTAAACATTTTATAAACAGAATTTTCCTGCAGCAAACCTCCAAATCAGCATTTCTAACTTAAATGCCCCAAAGCTAAGCTCTGCCTTTCCACTTGAACAAAACATGGTGGGCATTTTTTTATATCCTATAAATATAGTGCATATTAGATTTTCAAAGAAAATTTCTCTCCAGGAGAGAGAAGAGGTTGTGTTGGCAAAGGATTTCGAATCTGAGTGTGGTGGAATGAGAAGGCCATGCCAAGATGGCCACTGGCAAGTGAGCATCACTCAGGAATGGCTTCCAAACCCACCTGGCAACAGAGCCTGCCTGGCAACATGCTGTGATTGGTTAGGGCATAAACTGCTCCTTGACCAGACTGGCTGCCTCAGCTATATATGCTGCTGCACCAACTGAAATAAATAAGCCTGCGGGCTGCTTGCCTCTGGCCCGCTTGCACCCAACTCCCAGTGTCTGTGTGGTGACTCCGTGCCTCTTGCCCCACCTCGCTCCTCTTCTCAGAATGAATCCACAGCAACAAGAAGTTAAAAGTTAGACATACAGCTGCTGGTAATGTGCTGTAATGAGACTGTTGTGCTCATCTTGTGAAGCCAGCTTCATTCATTGCCTTGTTTATTAAGCACACATCCTTCACTAAAATGTTAAAAATTGGGTGGGGGGCACTTGATGCAACAGTTAAGTTGCCAGTTGGGAGGCTCACATCCATATTGGAGTACATGGTTCAAGTCCCAGCTCTTCCACTTTGGATCCAGCTTCCTATTAATGCACACCTTGGCAGTTGGCTTAAGTAACTGGGTCCTTGCCACCCATGTGGGAGACCCAAATTGACTTCCAGGCCCCAGGCTTCAGCCTAGCCCAGTCTTATCTGGTGTGGATGTTTGGGGGGTTAACCAGCAGAGGGAAGATATCTGTGTGTGTACGCATACATGCATCTGCCTTTCAAATAAAAAATGAAAATTAAGGGGCTGGTATTGTGGCCTAGCAGGTGAAGTTACCGCCTGCAAAGCCAGCATCCCACATGGGCATCAGTTTATGTCCCAGCTGCTCCACTTCTGATCCAGCTCCTGGCTAATGGCATGGGAAAAGCAAACAAAGATGGCTCAAGTGCTTGGGCCCCTGCCACATGGGAGACCTGGATGAAGCTCCTGACTCTTGGCTTTGGCTTGGCCCAGTGCTGGCTGTTGCAGACATCTGGGGAGTGAACCAGTAGATGGAAGCTCACTCTTTTATCTCTTCCTCTCTCCCTGCAACTTTGACTTTCAAAATAAGTAAATCCCAAAAAAGAAAAAATTTTTTCATGAAAATTAAGTGTAGTCCTATAGAACCAAGAGGGAAGGGCAATCCCAGTAAAGAAATGAGCACACCAAGCAGCAGGAAGTATGACACCACATGAAGCAGTCAAGGTACTGCCCCTAAAGTGTCATCATTTCTAAATTCTGAGACAGTGTTAGGACAAGTTCGAGCGAACATCTCCCAAGACACCAAAACACTCCAACATAACTCCTCTGGGAAGTCATCTTGGTTTCTTCTCACTAGCTACCATACTCAACACATACATCTTCTGAGTTTCTGAGGCACCCTGCTTTTGTATAGTTTCCAACACAAATTCCTGGACTACTACTTCTGGTTTCTATCCCTCCACCAGACCACAAGCTCTCACCAAGAGACTGTGGTACAGCAGTCAGGTTGCCACTTGAGGTGCTCACATCCCATATCAAAGTGTCTGGTTTGTGTCCTGGCTACTCCACTTCCAATCCAGCTTCTTGCTAATGTGCACCCTGGGAGACCCAGTTGCAGTTCCAGGCTCATAGCTTAGGCCTGGCACAGCCTAAGTATTGCTGTGAGTATTTGGAAAGTAAATGGCAGATGGAGGCTCTGTCTCTTTGCCTTTCAAATAAAATAAAAAATTTAAAATAAAGACAGAAATCTAGATAGCTAGGCTTACAATTAATCTCTCTCTCCCCAAAGAAAAATATGCTCCATGCCCAGAATATAAATAACCAACATTATTTAAAAAAAAAAAAAAAACATATTCAACCTCTTCCTGGTTCATATTTTGGCTCAAGCTTCACTTTCAGAGGAAAGCATTCCTTCAGCTTCCTGACTGGTCCCCATCCCCGCCCACAATCCTAAATCTGCATTATCATTCCTTGGCTCACCAAAGACCTTGAAGTACACATTTAGTCACATGGTTACCTGATTAATATCTGTATCACAATAAACTTCACCAGGGCAGGGACGTTGTTAATGTTACTGCTGCATTCTTATCATCTGGCAGAGGCCCTGGCCCAGCCCAGTGCTTCAGAAATACCTGTCCAATGAATGGCTCAGGTAACTGGTCCATGTATGCCAGCAAATGAGTAGGAGCCAAAGAAATCCCAACATGTCTCTGACATCATTTCAGCTGAGAAGGGGAAAAGTGGTTAGCAGTTCACCTAATCAGAGATGCTATTCACAGCACTTCTGAAAAACAAAAATTAATCACAAAACTAAATCATGAGAAATCAATCACAAGCTACTGATACCTTAATTGATAACAACTAATCCTTGGTCCTAGAAATATGAAGGCTAATGTCCATGCCCAAAAGGTAGGAGGAGAAAGTAATAAAACATACATATAGAATGACTATAATCATTTAATTGTTATCAAATAGTCTTCATTTTTAGAAAAATGAGCTAAAACTGATGTAAGTACTTTTTTAATAGAAGGAAACCTACACTATACCAAATTATTCAAATTTCTTTACACTAAGAACCAATCTGGCGGTATCTTTTTAAAAAGATACATTTCCACCTCTGAGGATTATTTTCATTTAAACAAGAAAAGGTAGAAAAATCTAGTTTACTATACTGAGCTATTTAACACTTATTCCAATGTGGGACACATAGGCTTAATGTGGATAATCTGATCACAGTCCCTGACATGTTCAACAGAATATATTCTTCTTAATTAGCTAGCAAGCCCTGCAAAACTTAGAGACCAAAGAAGGATCTAATGGCCCACTTGCTAAGATTGCTGAATGACTGAAAGCTTCAAGGGTTTACCCTAGCAGTCGAAATCAATTAATCATTCATTGTAACTGGAGCAGAATATAATTAATTATATGAGCTTGACTGGCTCAAGATCAATTTCACTAAAAAAATTATAAAAATTCATTATGAATATGGGTTATTATCACAAATTACTACTAAAATAAAAATAGTCATGAATAAACTAATCTATGAGTTCAATTCACATTTAAATACTTTTAAGGACCATTTCAAATACAAACACAGGAAGAGAAAATAGGATAATGGATCCCCAAGTACCCATCACCCAGTTTCAACAATTACCAACTCACAGCTGATCTTGACTCAGCTGTAGCCCCACCCACAAGCCCAACTCCAACTCAGTTATTTTTAAGTATACATTAGACATGATATCATTTTGTGTTTAAATATTTCAGCATGCATATCTGAAAGACAAGCGCTCCTTTTAAAAAATGCAACTTTGGCACCATTATCACACCTAAATAACTGTAAATTTCCTGAGTACCGTAAAAAATCCAGTCAATTTCCAAGACACTAAATGATTTTTTTTTTAAGTTTGTACAAATCAGGGTAAGGATCAAGAAAGTCTATAAATCGTCTTCCTAGCTCTATCTCCTAAGTCTCTTTGAATCTATCTTTTTCTGTTTCCCTTGCACTTTATTTTTTTTGAAGAACCAGAATCATTTGGACTGTGATTTTCCTGGGTCTGGATTTTGTCGATCAAATCCCTCATGGTATCACTTGTTCCTCTGTCCCCTATACCTCTGGTTAAGTGGTGGTTGGATTTGGAAGCCTGTGTATCCTGCTTCCCATGTTGAACAGGACCAAAATTGACTGTTGGCAGGACTGCCTTATAGATGGCAGAGATACTTCCATTAGGAGACCCAAAATCTGTCTGCAATCCATTTGTGAGGTGAGCAGTCACTGCTGATGATTGTCTAGAGCCATTTGCCATTGGGGGACAATATAGTAATACCTTAACTCTCTCACTTTAACTTGAATAGAATTTTTTTCCAAATGTAACTATGATCCTCTACACGATCATCAACTCATAGAGTTCAACACAATGAGTTTTGATCTTCTGCACATATCATCCTAACAGATGCTAAAAGTATCTCAGCTTTGACCTTGAAGGTGCCTCCTCAATTTTTTTGACAGAACACTGATTATGAGAGATTTCTAGGACTGTCTCATACATTTCTGTCTGTATACCTGGAATCAGTCCATTTATCCAGGGCAGTCTGGTTCCTTTGAAGAAAATTATATTTAGAGACCATAACTGAGGCATTAAATTTGCCCTTTGAATTAAGTCCAGATCTAACCAATTCAATTAAGGAGGGGTATTCTACTATTTCTAGTAAGTTCATGTTGTAGCATACACATGGATTTTTAAGCATGGGCCTCTCAGATTTTAAAAACTTACATGCTAATGGTAAGAGTATAACTTGCACATCTATCACCTGGAAGACAGTATCATAATTTTTATCAGTGACTTTTAAAAAGCCTTTAATCTGGCAATTTCATGTTAGGGATGTATTTTATTATTATTAGTCTTGGGATTTCCTTACAGGATTGTTTAAAATAATGAACAATCGGAAACCTAAATATCCAAATAATAGAAAACTGGTTTAAAAACATACAATACATCCTTAGAACACAGTCTTTACAGTCATTAAAGTTGTATAGATACAATACCAGTTTATCATTAAATAAGTTACAAAAGTGTGCGCATTATGCTTTTTAGTTGTATGCATAGAGAAAGTCTTGAAGGCTATGTCCCCAAATCTTAACAGTGCATACCAGAACATTCTCTGTGTTTCCACTGCTGGTTTAGGATCTGGCTTTCCTGGGTCTGTCAAGTCAGATACTACTCCTCCATCTGCTTTGCAGTTTCCAAACTTTTGTTCTTGTTCTTATCTCTTCAATTCACCTTGTCCTTGGATTATCACTGTCATTTTAGTGAGGATTTCACGAAAGAACAGGAAGAGAATAAATATTTTGCTCAACAATCTGCTTTAACCTAGCATTCTGTTGATTTTTGTATAGGAGAGAACAGACACTCTGAAAACCTTATCAATTATGAAATATGAATTTCTACTGAAAACAGTGCATATATGAATATAACTAGGATACACCAAACAATACAGCAATGTAGAACACAAGGGCTCAACTTTCACATTCTAACCATATAAACAGGTGGGATTCAGTTGCAAAAACTAAAGTGGCAGTGAATAGGATAAATAAATCAAACAGAAGTTGTCTTCAATCAAGAATTTAAAATGAGAGATGCTAAAACTGAAGCTGCTTTTCTGTGGAGAAAATTGACTTTCTTTCTAGTTTCTTGTAAGTCAAAAATAGTTTGGAAGATACTAAAATTTCTTACAACTTTAATGACTTCTCTGAATATTAACTGTCCTTGGCAGTTCCTTTAAAACTACATCTAAATTGTTCCCTAATTTTGGGAACTCCTGACCCTTGAAATTTGGGTAATGGATTCTTTCCTCTTGTACCTGTGAGGATGGGCAGTCCAAGTTGATAATGGATTTACTATACCGATGCTGATACCTTTGATTAGAAATGAGAAACTACAGGTCTTCTCAAGTGAAAGCACTCACGGATTCACAGATGCCAAGGACACCAATACCATCTTAACAGAAAGAATAATCACTACATCTTGAAATATACAGACTACAAACAAAGCCTTAAGAGTATAATGTGTGGCAGGTCTAGTGCTTAAGACACCAGTTGGGATACCCACATTACACACTGGAGTGCTTGGTTTAAGCATTGGCTCAGATTCCTCACTCCAGATTCCCACTAATACAGAACCTGGGAGGGAGTGGTGATGACTTAAGTAATGGGGTTCTTGCTACCCAACACGGAAGACCTTGATTAAGTTCTCAGCTCCTGACTTCAGCCTGGCCCAGCCCAAGCCTTTGAGGCTATCTGGGAGTGAATCAGAAGATTGGAGTGGGCTCTAATTAAAAAAAAAAAAAAAAATTTAGAGAGTACAGCAGTTTTCTCAGTTTGAGCAAATCTTGTTTTCACTAGTCTGTGGATAGGACAATAACGGAGTAACCAAAGCACCACAAAGTATTGAAGATACCTCAGGAAACAAGACTGATCTTATGAAACTGCCTTTTTCTTAAGTAAGTCCTTGTCCAAACTGTATGTTATCTGACACTATGGGGAACACTAAGTACAGAATTTGCAATAGTTCATGTTACTGTTGATTTTGGTTTTCAGTTGGTGCCTAAATTTATGAAATTGCTACTCTTCAAGAAAATTATATAAAATTTAAGCGATTACAAGTAAAAATGCCAAGCTTGTAGTTATCTGAGTTAATATTGATTTTAGGGATAACTAAACATAATAAATATTTTGATGTTCCTAAATTAATAAAGTATCTCTATTGTAAAAGTACTGCATATTTACTTATTTAACAGATATGACTTATTTATAGCCAGTCTCACTTGAAAAAAAGAAAAACTGAGCACAGATCACTCTGTGCAGGGCACGACTGCAGGCTGACAATTCCTTTCTGAGATAACATAAATGTCAGTTCTCATCGCATTTTCTAAAAATTTGACAAAACAGAAAAACTCTAGTTTGAAAGTTTAAAACACCCATATACTTATCATGAAAGACTATCATAATAAATAAGTAGCATTCAAAACTTTGAAGAACACATATAAACAAGACCACAAATTTCCAAAATGATTCAGCTCTTCCAAGACAAGCACTGGATATTAGAAAAACAACACCAACAGTTAATTATTTTAAAATGTCCATTGTGTGGACACACACACATAAAATCTAATTGGAAATTTTCTACATGTACTCCAGACTAGGAGTTAAGATATCTATACTTGCATGGGAAGAGACAATACTCTTTCTGCTCAACAAACTCTTTCATTTAGAAAGGAAAAGCTGCCTTGTGAGAAGCTTCCTTTGATAGTTCTCAGAGTTCAAAGAGTATAGAACCTTCAAGTTGATTTCATCAAGTCTATTTATTAATGCATTTCAAGTTTCAAAAAACCTTACATCTTTGCACAATACTTTATTTTTTGCAATTTTTAGTAAAAATTTCCAAAGTGAACAAAAAAGATACTGTATAAAACACAGTGGACATGAAACTGACAGTAGTATTAGATCTCATTTGTCTTGATCCTTTTGTTTTACCACATCTTGATTTGCAGTGGAAAGAGTTCAGTGCACATATCTCTTTTCAGAAAACATTTAACTTAGACTCAAAATAAAATACGGCAGTGTACACCTGCCAAACCCTACCACAGGATAACATTACAAGCAAAAAATTTACATGTTCCAAAGTCTACCACACCCAAGAAGTTACTAAGAACTCTTGCAGAATAAAAGTCACCATTTTAGAAATGCAAACCCACTTCCAACCTTTGCACAGTCCAAAAACAAAGGCATTTAAATGATTTAAAAGCAATTTCATACATATCTACCTACTTGTTTGTTTAGAATTATTTATAGTCTATCTGGGGTTTCATGTACAAAATTTTTCTCTAAATCATGTACAAAAAGCTGTATTTTGAAAAAAGTCACCACATACTGTACAAGTTTACAAGGAAGAGATCCCATTATTTTCTCTAGCATTTTTGGCCTTGCTGGCTTGCGTCACATTATGAGAATGATTGTGTAAACCTTATACTCTTAAGAAAAAAGGAAAAAAAAAGCCAAAAACACAGAAATCATTTCAACCTTCCCTAAATTTTGCTTCCTATGTGAAGCCAGGAAAATCATAGCTGTTTATTTCTAATTTAAGTGATGTAGTCGGAAAACAGAAGCAATAAATATGTCACAAGCTTAAAATTTTTTGTAATGCCCCCTTCTATTTCCTGCATAGCAATAAGCCTGTTAATACATTAAATGCTTTTGCTTTCTCTTTCTTGAAATGCCAATTATTTACATCTGCTTAAAAAATAAATTTGGAATGGGACATTGTGCTGTTTCACCTTCATTACTGTTAAAATATTTTAGGGAAAAAAATATCAGAAGACCTATCTACAATTTCAACTACTAGCTGAGGAAATTACTCATCTTTAGTGGTTACCAATGATCAGTGATGATATGCTGAAAAAACTGTTCAAATATTTTTGATGAAGACAGTTTTCCTTTTCCATATCAGACAAAAAACATAATTAGCATTCTTTAGATATATGGAAAAACACAAATAAGTAGGCTACAAATAAAAAGATCATTTCACTGACATAATTTCTATGAAAGCATGAATAAAATTTCACCTATCAATGAAAAAATGGAATTGAATTAGACAGTTTACAATACGTAAGCAGAATCAGACATTCACATAAGGAACTAACTCTGCAGTGGCACGGTGCTCGTGTCCAGTTAGCACAGCACTGCATAGTGGTCTTCAGCATCACCACGCGTGCTCACAGCAGTCATTAGATAAAGGGAAAATAAGTATGAACCAACTCCATCAGAAGAAAAAGGTAAATTGATTCTCATTTCAAAACTGCCTGTGGAAAGCATTACAGAATCCTGGACCACTGAATACCACCATTCTCTGTTATCCTGAGTATGTCAATTAAACAGTAATTTTTCATTAAGAGCGGAAAATTTTTATAATACAAAGAAACATCCATATTGCAATTTCTGTTTACAATTGCACACAGAAGTACAGTGTACGTAAGAAATACATGTCTGCATATAACAAGGTATGTACATTGGCAAGTGATGTCTCCAATGTTGAGGTGGTCGAGCCTCCTACCCTTGACTGGCAGTTGAAAAAAATATATTTCAATTTGTGATAAAAGTTGATCGAGAGCCAAGTTTGACTGCAAGTGAAGAAAATGCAGCAACGAAGAACAGGGAACACAGGGCACATAATAATATTCTAAGACTTTGTGCCATTAGGTTAAAAATATCTGTCCATAAGAAAATTGGGTTCCTTTCCCACCCCCTCCCCCAAATTGGAATTTTCAGGCTTTCAAATTTAAGGAATTCCACCTGGTCTGAGGACATGATCTCTTGCCATTTTCTCTTCAACTGTTATTTGTGAGGGTTTAGTTTGGAGATGATGACTTAATAGGTTTCTCTTTGGAGTGAAGTTTTCCCATTGTAGGCACTAGGAAGAACCAAGGCAAAAGCTGCAGTTAACGTCTCATGTGTCCCATCTGATAACTCTCCCGGGGCCTCTGACGCTGGGGCTGCTGAATGGGCTGTGGAGGTCTCCTCCTCTTTAAAGTGCCTGTGAGTCACAAACAAAAATGTAACTGACTTAACATGAGCTTTTCAATCTTTTTAAAAAATTTCTGCTTTTGTGATAAGAAAGGTTCTAAATCAGTGTTGACCAACAGAAATATAATATGAGCCACATACACAGCCAAAACCACCCAAAAATGTAAATAAGAAAGTAGCAAAATAATTTTAACATCCATTTCATTTACCTGACATGTAATAAACAAAAAATTAACAAATTATTTCTTTCTTTTATAATGTCCTCTAAATCTGATGTGTATTTGAAACTTAGCACATCTCAATCAAGACTAGCCACATTTCAAATGCCTATTAACCACAAGCATTAGACATGCTCACCTCATCAGTATCACAGATTTTGAGGACAGAGCTAAAGAGAGAAGTGTCCGAAAAAAAGACTTCAAGTGTAAGACACTGAGGTGCGTGGTGTATAAAACAAGCCTGAGAGCCCATACAGTCTGTTGTGAAGAGTACAGAATTCAGGTAAATGTGCCTGGCACTTTTTGGAAGTGTTCAGTAAAGGGTAGCTAGTTGTTAAAGTTGCTGATTACTTTAAATGAAATCAATACACAAGTAAAATACTTTTACTAAACAAGACCACATTGACAACAGTATCTTTAAAATGTCATATAGCTCTTAGAAACCTTCTTAAAAATAACAAAAAGTCTACAGCGCTAATAACATTGTGAATTTCAGAAAAGCAATGACAACAAAATCAAATATCTCTGATTCACACTGAGATACCATCCTAGCCTGATTAGTGGGCTCTCTTGTTCCAAAATGGGTAACATAAGTGGAAGAACATGGAGAAAATCAGAGAACATTTCTAGTTTTGAATTACTTGGTGTATGGTAGTGGACTTGGCCTGAGGCAGCACGCTTCATGAGAGATTTGTTGGAGGAAGTAGCAGAGAAAATTGCTGTCATTTAGTTTTGGCTGTCCCCTGCCATGGCCTTGGGACAGGGTCTGATCCCACACCTGCTGTGATAAAGTAGCCTGTGGGCAGCACAAAAGCCACAAAGACAGGGAAACGGGGAGACATCAAAAGATGAGGATCAAATAATCTGGAACAGCTGCCTTCTACCCTTCTCCAAACGTCGAGAGTTTACTCTAAAGAGCTCCTCTAATGCTGTCTCCTCAAGAGCTAGAGTGGAGAGCAAAACTGAGTTGCTCTCAAGGATAAGGAATACTTGAGGGGCCAGCGCTGTGGCATAGCCAGTATAGAAACCGCCTCTGGCACCAGCATCCCATGTGGGCACTGGTTGCAGTCCCAGCTGCTCCACTTCCAATCCAGCTCTCTGCTAATGGCCTGGGAAAGCAGTGGAAGATGGCCCAAGTCCATAGGCTCCTGCACCCACGTGGGAGATCTGGAAGAAGCTCCTGTCTTCAGATCGGTCCAGCTCTGGCTGTTGCAGCCATTTGGGTACTGAACTAGTGGATGGAACATCTATTTCTCTCTCTGCCTCTGCCTCTCTGTAACACTACCTTTCAAATAAATGAATGAATCTTTAAATAAAATAAAAAAAAAGAATACTTGACTGCAGTCACTTGTTGAATACAGCCTCTATCCTAAGACTCTCCTACAGATAGGGATCTTTCTGTTTCCATAAGCCATCACCCATGGGGAAAATAACCTTATGTGCCAGAAAATACTTCAAGAGCACAATGAAAACAGGAACAGAGATGGGAAATTCACATTCGAAACCACAACAAGGAAGCCGTATTTAAGATACCCACATCCTATATCTGAATACCTGGGTTCAATACTGGATTCTAGCTCCTGACTCCAGTGATTAGGTTTCTATCACTTGCCTGGCAGACCTGATAGAGTTCAAGGCCTCAGCCCAGTCCTGGTGCTTGGGCAAGCATTTGGGGAGTGAACCAGTTAATTCTCTTACTACCTGCTTCCTCCTCTGCTCCATCCCCCTCCAAGAGAGGAAGGGAGGAAGGAAAAGGAACTCCTCCTTTATGCTTTTGATGGGAATGCAAATTAGTGCAGCCATTGTGGAAAACAATATGCAGATTCCTCAAAAAATACAACTAACATATGAACCAGCAATCCCAGTACTGGGTATATATCCAAAGGAAAGGAACTAGTACGTCAAAGAGATACATGATAAGCACTTCCACATTTACTGCAGCACTATTCACAAACAGCTAAGATGTGGAAACAACTTAAGTGGCCATCAACTGATGAGTGAATAAAGGTACATATACACAATGAAACAGTACTGAGATCTAAAAAAGAATGAGATCCAGCAGGGAAGGATAGGGAAGTATCTATGTTAAGCGAAATTAGCTCGTCACAGGAAGACAAGTACCACATGATCCATGGAATTTAAACAAGTTGATCTTAATAGAAATTAAAAGTAGAATGGTGATTATGAGTTGGGGTTGGGGGGCTGATTAATGATACTAAGTTATAGTTAGAGAGGCAAAAGGCATTCAGGTGCTCTTTATACAGGAAGATGACCATGGATGATTACCAACTGCATTTAAAACAAAACACAAAGAAAAGCTGGGGCTGGCATTGCAGCAGAGCAGATTAAGCCACTACCTGCAAGGCTGGCATTGCATACAAGTATTGGTTCAAGTGCCAGCTGGTCCACTTCTGGTCCAGCTCCCTACTAATATGCCTAGGAAAGCAATGGAAGATGGCCTAATTACTTGGGCTTCTGCCATCCATGTAAGAGACATAGATGGAATTTCCAGCTCCTGGCTTCAGCACAGCCCAGCCCCAACTGTTGTGGTCATTTGGGGAATGAACCAACAGATAAAAGATCTCTCTCCCTGTAAGTCTGTCTTCCAAATAAATAAAATAAACCTTTATAAAATAAATAATTTAAAAAGCTGCAGGAAAGAACTTTAAATGTTTCACAATAAAGAAATGACAGGGGCCGGTGCTGTGGTGTAGCAGGTAAAGCCGCCACCTGAGACACCTGCATTCAATATGGGCACCGGTTCAAATCCTGACTGCTCCTCTTCTGATCCAGCTCTCTGCTATGGCCTGGGAAAGCAGTAGAAGATGGCCCAATTATTTGGGCCCCTGCAACCACATGGGAGACATGGAAGCTCCTGGCTCCTGGCTTTGGATTGGCCCAGCTCGGCTGTTGCAGCCATTTGGGGAGCGAGCCACCAGATGGAGGACCTCTCTCTGTCTCTGTAATTCTATCTCTGAAATAAATAAATAAATCTTGAAAAAAAAAAAAGATAAATATTAGAACAAATACCTTTACTCTGATTTGAGTATTATACAATGTATACATGTATTTAAACACCACACTATAAATGTGTGCAATTTTTATGTATCAGTTAAAAATTTTTTTAAAAAGCAATACAGAAGCGTAATTATAACACAAAGACCAATAACTTAAAAAAGCTTAACTACCACAGTAAAAATGAGACAACATTAGATTATGAAACAAAAACAAGAAAACAAGTACCAAGAAAAAATCAAATTTCTCAGTTCTAAATACATATTTTTAAATTTTTTTATCTATCTGTTATTTGAAAGGCAAACAACGTGCTGATTTACTTCCCAAATACCCATAATAGCCAAAACTGGGTGAGGCCACAGTCAGGAGGCAAGTTTATCTGGTCTCCCATGCAGGTGACAGGAACCCACATACTGCATCCCAGGGTACATATTAGTAAGAAGTTGGAACACAAAGTGGAGACAGGAGTCAAACCCTGGCTCTCTGATATGGATTAAGAATGTCCCAAAAAAGCATCTTAACCACTGTACCAAACTCCTGCCCCTAAATACATTATTATTAGACACTCAGAATAAATTAGCACTAAATACAGTACTACAGAGTATTGATAAAAAGCATACTTAAACACAAACTGAATCATTCATTCAGTAACCCCATTCTCAAGGACAAAAACACTGTATTAGTTACTAAAAACTCAAGTACAATTCAGTTCTACCTGCTAACTAGTAACGAGTTATAAAACATATACCTCACTCAGATAGTCTTACCTGGAAGTGGTTTAGGAGGAGGTAACTTTGGATTACTACTCGGAGTGTGAACACTGCATATCTTAATAAATCCAGCCATTAACATGATCAGGGCAATCCCCATAAGCAACACTGCCCACCAATGAGCCTGGAAATAAACGGATTTTTCCACTGTAAAAACTATAAAATATTTTAGAATATTTTATACTACATAAAATACAGATAAGAACATATTACATAGTACATTTTAATTTTTAAAGAACATTTGCCATTTGGGAGCTATATATACACATCACTTATCATATAGATGCACATATAAATTAATTTTCTTAATAAAAGAAAGTACAAAGGTTAAAACAGAAATCATCCATAATTTCACCTTCTAGGGGAAGCCACTTAATCTTATTTTCCTTTCAGTGTTTTTCCTATATATAACTATGTCATACATACACACATACATATACATGCAAAATTAAAGTCATCTTGTATACAGCTTATTCTGTATTTTTCCATTTTATTAAATATTTTCTGGTTTGATTACTTCCTTTGTTTTATGCATCTTATAGACTATTCTTTTTGTTTTGCTTTTATATTCTCCAAGGCTTATAAGGTATATACTTTGCTTTAAACTCTACTAGTGGATACCTTTTTTAAAAAAAAGATTTATTTATTTGAAAGAGTTACAGAGAGGCAGAGGCAGAGAGAGAGAGAGAGGTGCCTTCCATTTGGTGGTTCACTCCCCAGATGGCCACAAACATCTGGAGCTGTGTGGATTCAAAGCCAGGAGCCAGGAGCTTCTGCCAGGTCTCCCACATGGGTGCAGGGGCCCAAGGACTTGGGCCATCTCCCACTGCTTTCTAGGCCATAGCAGAGAGCTGGAAGGGAAGTGAGGCAGCCAGGACTCAAACCAGCACCCAAATGGGATGCTGACACTGCAGGTGGCATCCCTATCTGCTACATGACAGATTTTTAAAATACTCATTAGCGGCTGGTGCCGCGGCTCACAGGCTAACCCTCTGCCTGTGGCATTGGCACAACGGGTTCTAGTCCCAGTCGGGGCGCCGGATTCTGTCCTAGTTGCTCCTCTTCCAGTCCAGCTCTCTGCTGTGGCCCGGGAAGGCAGTGGAGAATGGCCCAAGTGCTTGGGCCCTGAACCCACATGGGAGACCAGGAGAAGCACCTGGCTCCTGCCTTCAGATCAGCATGGTGCGTCGGCCGCGGCAGCCATTGGAGGGTGAACCAATGGTAAAGGAACACCTTTCTCCCTGCCTCTCTCTCATTGTCCACTCTGCCTATCAAAAAAAAGAAAAAAAAATACTCATTAGCCTAAGCTATTATCTTACTATCATAGTTAAGACTGAAATTCTATCCCTTTTGAAACCCCTATTTCCTCTTCCTCTATTTCACTTGGAATTTGAGACGCAAACTACTGTTATGAAGTAACTTTTATATATCTTAGCTTTCATCTTATAAACTATATCACAGTATTTTTCTTTTCACTCGTTCACTCATTTATAGGTTAACTGCCTCTTTTAATATGAAAAGTGGAAGGATATACAGATTGTAGCAACAAGCAAAAACTTTATCCAGTCTAAGGAGGAACCAATAACTTCACTTCTCATTTACATTGTATTAAATTGAGCCAAACCAAAAAATATCTTCAAAATTACTGGTATGATCTTATTGGCAGAAAAATTATATTTATTCTTAAGAAATCTGAAGTCTATTTTTGTGATTCCAAACATTCAAAGTTTAAGACAGCATGCACTAATAAACATCATACAAAATATTTATAACTTTAAAAACCATAAATATATACACTGGCATAACACAGATTATTTTAATATATATGTAGTCACTGCTAATCATTTCCAACAAAATTCTGTTTAAGAAAACTTTCTGTATTTAGGATTTTGTAACAAATTTCTTATTCACTTTATCCAGCAGCAATGATGTAATTAAAGTAATAGATGTTAAAATTGCATAGTATGACAAAATATTCCTTTTTTGTGTGTTCATAAGGGATTTCCAAACCCCCATTTTTGGAATTTGCTTTATTTTCAAAGACTCTCAAACTTACGGAGAAACTGCAAGTACAACAAAATAAAGAACTTTTTAAAATTTAGAACGACTTGAGAGTAAGTTGCTAGCACTATGCTGTCACTCCTAAACATTCTGGCATATAATTTCTACAACACAGAGTATTTTCCTAGAGAACAAGAACACAACCATCAAAATCAGTAAGCTAGCACTGATATATTACTACCATGTATTTGTCCCAATACCTTCCAGTTTAGAGTCACATACGGCATTCAGCTGCCACATTTCTTTTGTGTCTTTCCATTTAGAAAGGTTGCATGTCTTTCTGGCTTTTATGACCTTTATACCTTTGAAGATTATGACATACTTTTTTTTATATAGGGCTATCACTCAATTTGAGTTTCTCTGATATTTCTTAAGATTCAAGTCAAAAATCTTTGATAAGAATATCATAGAAACGATGCTGTGTTCTCACTGCATTCTATCAGGTGACACATGACTTTTGACTTCATTACTGGTGATATTAACTTGTTCACCTAATCAAGGTATTATTCGCCAAACTTCACCAGACTTTTGCGATAAATAAGTATTTTGTAGGGATGCAATTTGGAACTAAGTAATTATCCTGTCCTTCATCAGACTTTCAATTTATATATTTATTTATTCTCTCCTGGTTTCCTATTTTATACAATGGCTTATAATTCATTGTTATCATTGTGTCTTTTGGACATGTCTTCACCATCCTCTGAATACTTTGAGTACTTTCGTACTTTCTGGAGCAACAAGTTTCAGATTTTTCTTGTTCTTTTGCTAAACCTTCCCTGGAATAAGCTAATTCTAAAAGTAGCTTTGATACCTTTAGTCCCACCCTCCTTACCCTACCTGCACTGTGGCATCCCAAGCCAGTCACCCCTCTGCAGGGCACCCATCTCATCGCTACTCTGGTGGTCTGTGCCACTTTCAAGCCCTTCAACCTGGTAAGGACATTACTACATTTGGCCTCAACTAAAGGCATTTAGAAAAGAACTGTTCAGAAAGGAGAGAGAATGGAAAAGGGAAAGAGATATAGATATATATGTATGCAGAAGTTCGTGTATGTGTGAATGTATTTTAATTTTAAAAACAAACTTTAAGTGATTTATACTTATATCTGTTTTCTCAAAAGTCTCTGAAATTAGAAGAGTTCCACAGTCTTTCCATAAATATCTCTATGCCCTCTTGTTCTAGTATCGCCCTCTTAAAGAGGCCTACCCCACTAGCTTCTCCCACTTTGTAAGAACAGCATACGGGACTGAAAACACTTTCTAGGTACCTTCTATGTGTCTTCTCTATCTCAAATTGGAAACTGAGCTCCTTGAATCTGTATTTTCCCACCTAGTAGCTAGTCTACCATAAAAAAAAAAAAAAAGCCTTTAGACAAATCATTACAGGTGAATCATTTATTCTATACAGACCTTGAAATATTTCTAATTGCTCATTTGTTATATTTCTAGATTGCCTAACAGCATGGCTCTTACAACAGAGATAGGACATACAATACTATGTTTTTGGTACCTCCAAAGTCAGTTTTTCAGTATTTATATCGTCTGAAATAAGGAAAATGCAAGTTGTATGGCAGTAAGAGCAGTAGACTGAACAGAGAAAGTCTGGATTTAATAGAGGTTAAAACTATAGAAAACAAAGGTAACAAAGACCTAGTCCCAGTTCAGATCAAAAGATACTAAAATTCAGCACTCAAGCCTTGAGCACATCCAGTACCTTCCAGCACAGTATTGCTGGCCTTCCTCTAATTTCTCCAAGTATCTATGTACCTTAAGAGCCCAAAGTTTGAGATGTTTCAGTGACAATGATAGTAGCTTTTTAGAATTTAGTATCTGGAGAAATGAAATATGCCAGTGGATAGAAAAGAGCAAGAAAAACTAAACAAAATAATAGTACATTTCAGAGTGTTAGAAAGCATGGCCACCTTTGTTAGAGGGTTTTTTTTTTTTTTTAAATGCTCCCATTAAAAGAGAATTATGAGTGTGTGAAATGCTAAATTAAATATTTTTTCTTCTACATACACTATAAAATCAGGGGAAAGAATATCAACCAGCCTAGTAAATGCAAACTATGTTTCAACTCTAAAGAAAAGATGACAATTTGTCTATCAGTCTAAAAGATATCTATCATATCATTCATTCAACAAGCATTTAATCAGTATAAACTGTGCCAGCCTCGTACCTGTCACACACAAAGGTTATATGAAACTTAGAAGACAAAGAGAAGATATTCCAAAGTTTGAAGCATAGCCTAGAAGTTAACAAGTTAAATCGGCATTGACAAAATAATTATACATAGAAACAGATGTTGTCCAATACAGTCATTGACATATAGCCAATGCCAATGTAAATAACTAAGATTTACTAATTTATTAAGTATTAATTCCAAGTGTTTAATTTAATAATCTAAATAAACAAAAGGGGCCTATAAGACAACAAAATGATAAAACATAATAAGAAAAGTATGTGAGGGGGGATGGTCAGACAAGCATTCGAGTCTATTCAGCTAAAAAGATAATCTATTTTTTTAAAGATCTCCAGAAAATGTCAACTATATAATCCTTTCTGTGTATACTCCAGTGTTTAACAATTTCCACACCCAGCAAATGCACTGTGAACTTCCTGTGGGTCACAAAACCTTGTGTGGCCTACAGCTCCTGTGATGATACTGACTATGCCATCTGTGCAGCTGGAGAAAACTTCCTTCCTCCAAAAGATATTGTAACCTGGACTGTGACTAAACATTCTTCTCCTGTCCTTCAAACCTCCACCACCAGCAGCATCAGCAGTAATTTGTCAAACAGAAAGCAACTGGCTACTAAACTTTTGGTTTCTTTGGGCTCAGGATAAAATACACAGATAGGAACATGAAAACTCCGTAGCTTCAAAGTTAAAGACAATATGCACAATTTTCATTCTTTTTCATATAAAATACAATTAAGAAATCTGCTTAACTCCTGGCTCCTGGGGAGTGAATCAGCAGATGGAAGATCTGTCTCTCTCCCTCTCTCTGATTCTCCCTTTCTGTAACTCTGAGTTTCAAATAGATAAATAAATCTTAAAAGAAAATAAATGTTTCATTCATCTAGCAAATATATACTACATCCTTACCATATGTTAGGCCCTAGGATAATACTGCATCTTCGTTGTTAATGCTTCAGAAGTGGCTTATTCTATCCGGCAAGGAAGTAAGGACTCTAGGGGCTGACAACCACCTTCCATTTCCAACAAAGAAAGAAGGCAAAGTAAGGGAGGGCATTTGACACAGAGGTTAAGACACTGCTTGGGACGCCTGCAACCCATATCAGAGTGCCTAGGTTCAAGTTCTGGCTTGGCTCTTGACTTCTGCATTTTTTTTTTTTTTAAGATTTTATTTATTTATTTGACGGGTAGAGTTACAGGCAGTGAGAGGGAGAGACAGAGAGAAAGGTCTTCCTTCCGTTGGTTAACTCTCCAAATGGCCGCAACGGCCAGAGCTGTGCTGATCCAAAGCCAGGAGCCAGGAGCCTCTTCCTGGTCTCCCATGCGGGTGCAGGGGCCCAAGGACTTGGGCCATCCTCTACTGCTATCCCAGGCTGCAGCAGAGAGCTGGACTGGAAGAGGAGCAACTGGACTAAAACCGTGCCCATATGGGATGCCGGCGCCGCAGGCAGAGGATTAACCTAGTACACCACGGCGCCGGCCCCGACTTCTGCTTTCTAATAATGTGTACTGTGGGAGGCAGCAGGTGATGGTTCAAGTAGCTGGGTGTACATGGCAGTACTGAACTAAGTTCCTGGCTACTGGCTTCAGTCTGGCCCAGCCCTGACTGTTGCTAGCATTTAGAGTGAACCAACAGATGGGAGAGCTCTGTTCCTCTGTCAAATAAATAAAATTTGAAAATTAAAAAGGTGAAGGTGTTCAAAAAGATGACAAAATAAAAACTTTCTATTATAAGGCTTTTAAAAAGGATTCATTGCATTGTAGAGTCTGGGGGAAAAATGATTCCCATGCACCATCGCCTACTGGTTCAGAGGATCTGAAATGAGGGTTGAGAATTTGCATTTCATTAAGTTCCTCGGTGATACTAATGCTGCTGGTCAATGGACTACACCTTGAGGTTACTGTTCTAGATCAAGGGTTGGCAAATATTTCTTATAAAAGCCCAGATAAAGATGTGAGGTTTTGCGCAGCCAGTCTCTGTTGCAACTCTTCAAAGTGCAAAAGCAGTTAGACTATATATAAATGAATAAGCATGGCCGTGTTCCAATAAGATGTTATTTATGAGCAATGAAATTTGAATTTCATGTAAGTTTCAAAAGGATGTTATCTTGATGACTTAAATTTTTTCAATTTTTTTTTTTAATTTATTTTTTGACAGAGTTATAGACAGTGAGAGAGAGAGAGAGAGAGAGAGAGAGAGAGAGAGAGAGAGAGAAAGGTCTTCCTTCTGTTGGTTCACTCCCCAAATGGCCGCCACAGCCGGCGCTGCGCCAATCCGAAGCCAGGAGCCAGGAGCCAGGTGCTTCCTCTTGGTCTCCCATGCAGGTGCAGGGTCCCAAGCACTCGGGTCATCCTCCACTGCCCTCCCAGGCCACAGCAGGGAGGATTAACCAAGTGAGCCACAGCGCTGGCCCCTCAATTATTTTAAATTAGTAAAAACCATTCTTAGCTTGTGAGCCAAGCAAAAATAAATATGGGCCCAGTGGCCATACTTTGCTAATCCCTGTTCAAGATGAATGGTTCTCAACCTAGCTCTTCACCAACATTAGAGACATTTTAAAAGACACAGATACTAAGTCCCATCCCAAGAGACTCTTTTAACTGATTTAATTGGTCTAAGCCCTGAGGTGATTCTCATGTACAACCAGGATGAAGAACTACTGCTCTTAATCCATGTTTACCCAATGATTTCTAAAAACAGTTAAGATTTTCATAAGCCTTCTATGAAATAAGGGTTTCTGGGGTCAGTTAAGTTAGAAAAACGAGGTTACAAAGATTCACTTCTTACAGGATTTCTCACAAACTTCTAAGAGGTGACTACAGTAAGCAGTGTTTCCCAGATTCACTTGAACATCAAACCCACAGAGCAGCTCATGAAATTAGGATTTTGTGAAGCATTTGGGAAACATTGTTCTAAATCTTTCATTCATAAAGAATACAAGATACTTAACTTTTATGATTAGATTCATAAAATTAGAGCAAAATGAGAGCGGAAATTAAAAAAGAGAAAGTGTTGACTCTTGTCAAAATGACAATTAAAAATACAACATCCTGAAAAATCTGAAAATACAAAATAGTAGGCAGTTAAGGAAGGAAGAAACACAATAAATATGAGGGACAAAAATCAAGGTAAAAGACAGTTTTCTACAATGGAGGAAGAGACATAGCAAAATCAGAACACATCAACTATGAAAAAAACTGAAAAAGAATTATAAGTGCCCTCCATTTAAAGAAAAGGAGATCACTATACAAGGTCTCAACAGATTTAGTGGTGAATGCCCTCAAACTTTTCAAGAATTAGATGATTCCTTGATAAAGTCAAAGGATGCCTATCATTATCTCATAGTCAGACATGCAGCAACCACTCAGCAAATACAGTCAATGTACTTTTGAAAAAATGTAAACAAGATTGTTGGGGCCAGCACTGTGGCATAACAGGTTAAGCCACCACCTGCAGTGCCAGCATCCCATATCGGTTCTGGTTTAAGTCCCGGTTGCTCCACTTCCAATCCAGCGCCCTGTTAATGTGCCTGAGAAAGCAGGGAAAATGATCCAAATGCTTGAGCCCCTGCACCCAGGTGGGAGACCCAGATGAAGCTCCTGGCTCTTGGCTTCAGCCTGGCCCAGTCCTGGCTGTTGTAGCCACCTGGGGAGTGAACTAGTGGATAGAAGATCCCTCCCTCCCTCCCTCCCTCCCTCCCTCCCTCCCTCCCTCCCTCCCTTCCTTCCTTCCTTCCTTCCTTCCTTCCTTCCTGTCTTTCTGTCTGTCTTTCTGTCTGTCTTTCTGTCTGTCTTTCTGTCTGTCTCTCCTTCTCTGTAATTCTGACTTTCAAATAAATAAACAAATATTTAAAAAAAAAACACACACACACAAGGGTTGTCAAATATAACTCTTCCACAGAAAACAAAGTATCATTTCCATGACACCAGTCCCAGTCAGTAATCCATGGCATGAAGCACCAAACTGTGAGGGTTCTTCCTACTCTGCCCCATATGAGGAGAAAAGGCAGGGTAGTGTGCCATAGACAAAATGCTACTAGGCACACACCACTGGGAAGGAGAGTCAGTGAACCACCTCTTTCACAGCTTCATACACCTTAGCAACCTACTAAAAGATACTGCCCTAACATGATGCAAGGCCAAACCACAGGTTATCAACATAATAAACTCTCCTATGCAAGTGAACTCTGCACATAATCAAATGAGACAAATAGATTTTGAAGAACGAGATGTCTGTTATCTTACTGCTAATCTGGTTAATGTCCACAAATGCATCCGCAGCCTAGTGGTACTCTTCCAGCACTATAGGCTGTTCTATTCAAATAAGTGGCAAACGATGTCAACGATACACAATAAAAGCCATGTGCTAGTCTACACTCAAATTCTAAAAGCACATGATTAATCAGTTTCAGAGCAAAAAAAAGCAAGACTTCATGTTCATGTTGCTACTTCAATGAAATTAGTATTTCACTAAATCTTCAAATATAAAACAGAAAAGATTTTAAATAGTCAAAAGATCATGTCTATTAAATATTTCTAAATTATTAAGAACAAATGAACTTTCGAAAGTCTAAACAATTTCTTGAGTCAATGAAAATAGAGAAAAGTGAAAAAATACCATATTCAGATGGTAGGATTTAAACCTAGAAAATCAAAAATATCTATGCCATATATTCAATAGACTGAAACTCTTGAGACTCTCATTAACAGATTTCTTTTTCAGTATAAATTGTCCTCTACAGTAAACAAGTAATCAAATTTCAACCTATAAAAGATAATCAGAAAAAGGAAGGAAAAAAACATGGATCTGAGTTGAAAGAGAAGGGGCCAGTGTTGTGGCTGGGGTAATGCTGGGAAAAGCTGCCATGTGTGATGCCACCATCCCATACTGGACTGCCAGCTGGACTCCCAGATTCTCTGTTTTCAATCCAGCCCCTTGCTAATGCACCTGGGAAAGCAGCAGAAGACAGCCCAAGTACTTCAGTCCTGTGCCACCCATGTGGGAGACCCAGAAGAGTTCCTGGCTCTTGGCTTTGGCCTGGCATAGCCTAGGCATTTTGGCCATTTGGGGAGTAAACTGGAAATGGAAGACATCTCCCTACCCCCTCTCTCCCTTTCAAATCAATAAAATATGTAGGAAATAAAATACAGAAATAAGAAGCCAAAAAGGTGAATTGCTTGAAGTCACAGAATCGACAAATGCCAAAAAGATGACCTGAATTCTCATGCGGCTCCAAGTCTGTGCTCATTCCACCTCACCATGGTGCCAGAAAGCACCTTGGCTTAACAAATATTCACTGAACATCTATTATGCAACAACCACATGAGCACAAAAATGAGTAGCATATCAGGTTTTAAGGAGACTTAAGATAACTGTCCAATTATTTGATTTGAAATTTGGTCTCCTAAATCCAATCTCAACAATTCTCCAACTTCATAGTCTTTTATATTATCTAAAAGTCACATATTCTTTTTTTTTTTTAATTTTTTTTTATTTGACAGGTAGAGTTATAGACAGTGAAAGAGACAGAGAGAAAGGTCTTCCTTCTGTTGGTTCACTCCCCGAATGGCCGCCACGGCCGGCGCTACGCTGATCCGAAACCAGGAGCTGGGTGCTTCCTCCCGGTCTCCCATGTGGGTGCAGGGGCCCAAGCACTTGGGCCATCCTCGACTGCCTTTCCGGGCCACAGCAGAGAGCTGGACTGGAAGAGGAGCAACCGAGACTAGTACCCGGTGCCCCAACTGGGACTAGAACCCTGGGGGTGCCAGCGCCACAGGCGGAGGATTAGCCAAGTGAGCCACAGTGCCAGCCTAAAAGTCACATATTCTAACATGCAAAGTATTATTCTTTCTATGGATAATAAAAATCATGCTAGAAATAACTATAAAATTTTTATTATACTATGTTATTAGAACACCAAAAAAGGCTGCCATCCACTCAGACAACATCTTGTGTACTTTTAAGGCATCCTTACTACCAAATGAACACACACACACACACACACACACACACGAAACAATTTAGGAAACTTGGGGATCTTAGTTCTGAGTCAATTTCCACAGCAAACTACATTCAGTTCAGGGACATCACACCAGCACATTCTCAAACACATCATTTGCAAGTTTCTTATGGATATTTTAATACACTCACTTAAGTGCATTGAGACAGTTGTTCCCAGCAAATTGTTAAGACTATTTCAGATAATTCAACATTTGTTCAACTTGGAGCAATGTGGACTTAAAAATAATACTGTTCCGTAGATTGATGTTGGATGGATATCCATAATTATTAACAGATCTGCAAAAGGCTCTGTATCTCATCTTACCCTGCTGAACACTTCCTGTATCATTCAAGATGAAGACCCAGAAATTATATTGAAAGATCAGAAAAAAACCTTCATAAAAATCACCAATTTCTCTTTTATCTCTCCTGTTCAGCAAAGTAGAACCCACAGCTGGCTATCTATCATACTGAAACAAGGGAGAAATATAAAAAGCAAGCAGGGCTTTCCAAGACAGCTTGAGGAAAGAGTTTCATGTAACTGTTCTAATTATATAGACCAACATGAAGTAATCCATTTAGGAAATAAACTAGAGTGGAGTAAAACAAAATTACTCCCATCATCTACTAATCAATTGGTGAATAATACTCAGGTGGAAATTCTTATCATTTCAGAGGGAATTAATAATCACTGATATTTAAAATGTAAGCCTTAAGATAAAAATAAATCTAGTAGAAACAAGATGTGATTTTTTTTTCTCACAACATTAGGGACCTCTGTCAAGTAAAATTAAAATCAAAGCATTTAACTGTTTCTTTATAAATAAAAACTATACTTACCACAATCCATTCAGCAATATTTTCATAAAGTTCCGGACTAAAAATTGCTTTTTTAAGCCTAGCTAAAGGACCATCAGCATCTACTAATCTGCATCGCATGAAAACATCACAGTAGCCTCTAAAATCATTGCAAGGGGATCCAGGTTGCAAGGTGATGGTCTGACCACTGAACTGCTTGCTCCACTGCACAGACCCTGTACTGGCACAAGTTGATGGCTCCACTGGAAAAGAAGTGTCAAATGTTAAGTTGAAGATCATATTTCCTAATAGGCCAGTAGGAAAAGAGGAGGAAAGAAGAAACTGCTTAAAATCATTATCATGATACGTTATGCAGTTCTGTACTAGTTAGACTGGGTAACACCATTAGTGATTCACCTTAAATGCTACAATATATAAACAATCGACAAACCTTGACTCAACACCTACAATGGCTTTAAAACAAACACCCTAATAGTGTTTATATAAGTTACTGTCATAAAGCTGGCAATGTTTGATCTAGTTATCATTTTTAAAACATTGCAGGTACAATAATGCTAAAGATACAATTAATAATTATTAATACTGCTAAAATTAATAATTATTAAAAATGCTAAAGACACATTAATAATTTTCTCAGAGGATATATTTAGCAAGAAACTATCTGTCCAAACTGTATATCAGAGTTTAAGACTTAAAATTTAGGAGCAAATCATGGTTTTTGAAGCAGATTTTATATTCTTGTATTGTAAGAGCCTTACTTTTCTTCATACAGCAGACATGGCATAATTCCTTGTCATCCTTGCCATCAGAACTGGCACAGGTACACTCTTCCAAGCCATATTTCTCACAGATAGAGCCTGCACATTGCTGGAATGAAAGACAAAGTAATCTTTATATGGGGTTAAACCCCTTATTCATAGTACTATATAGGCAGATGCAAGCTTCCAATATCAGAAAAATTAAGTGGAAATACAAATAAAAAATAAAGAGATGAATATCAGAACTGGATCCTATACTTACATTTGAACAAGAATAAGTGAAAGTAGATAGCAACTAAAGAACAATAAAGTAGAGAAAGAGTAGTTATACTAGTTATTATGTTTTTTTATAAGCAGAGAAAATGAAATTTTCTTCATGTACAGAAAATGGAATTTATCTATGAAAGCTTGAAAGACTTCACATTAACAGAAAATGAAAAAAAGTTATCTTATTTAGGCTACTGAAATATTTTAAAAACTTAAAAGCAGAATAGACAGTCACTTGTCTAGTTGTATCACTAGATAGAAAAGAACTGTACAATACACTAGAGTTGTATTGCTCTAGAGAATATATATTGAACACATGTAGTTGGAAAGATGAAAAAAAAGTCAATAATTAATTGAAAGCCACCAGGCACTTGTGTCACTTACACATTCATGGCTATGTGGGGAACAGACAGGGATATTATTGAAACAAAAGACCAAGATTAATTTCTTTATGTAGCTTTAAGTGTCAACAATTATTCTGAAAGAGTAGAGTTTATAAAATAAAAAACATCTAAAATCTAATCCTTACCCCATTAATGCACACTTGTGTTTGCCTATTACAGTCTGTAAAGTTTGGTTTAGGGTCAGATGCTGGGCAGAGAGCTGTGAAGCCATTACAAATTCCTTCTCTTGCACAGTCTGAATCATCCCGACATTTCTCAGATTTTGACTTGAATGCACACTGCGCTGTACAGCAGGGGCCCTGACTTGGACTAGAAAAAACATTGTTGTTAAACAAAGTAAACAGTGGGTACTTTCTAGCTCCTTGAATATGGCCCTAATTTCTAAATCATAAATCTTATCTTTTAAATGCTAAGTATTTTATTGATACACAATTTCAAATATTGAAATAATTGTTAACTACACTTGATCTTAGCCAATAGGCCAAGAAGTGATATGAGTTAACTAAATTTAAACATTATAGTAAGTGTAGAAAAGCTATTAAACGTCTTGTTTCTCAAAGCATACAATATTCATCATTTTTTTTCTTTTAGTATTTATTTTTTTTTTACTTTACAAGTAATCACTTCTTCCCTAAATGAAGTCATAGAGATTTATCACAGTATTTAATTTGGTATTTGCTTTGATTAAAACATTTAATTAGCACTAATGTAAAAAGGCACAATTGTATTATGTTAAATTATCTCACATGTAATATGTGATTAAGTCTAAATAGCTTAAGGAGTCAAAATATTTGTAAATAAATTCATATTTGGGGAATGAATAAAAAAATTCAACATTTTTATTCTATTTGCTTTTAGTGAAAGAATATAATAAAAACTGACTTAACAGTTATGCAATTTATCAGTGTTTTTCATCATTACATTACACATTAGTAACTTATCAGCATTTCTCATATTTTTATGCTGAAATCAAACTGATAAGACAGCCATTTAAAAAGTACTGGACAAACAATATTCTTTTGCTTATATCTACCACTGCCAAAGTAATCTAACAAAATCATTATATGACATAGTTACAAAAGTAGATGGATTCCATTTACCTAAACACTTTAAGATTCTAAAAATATGAAAGCGGGCAGCCATTTGGCCTACACGTTAAGATGATGGTCCTATATCAGAATGCCTGGTTCAAGTCCTGGCTCACCACCTGATGTCAGCCAGCTTTCTGCTAATTGCATGCTCTGGAAGGCAGCAGGTGATGGCTCCAGTGGCTGGGTTTTTGCCACCCACATAGGAGACCGAGGTGGAGCTTCCATTTCCTGTTTTTGGCCTAGTCGAGACCTGGCAGTTTGTGGACCTGGGAAGTGAACCAGCAGATGGAAGCTCTCTCTGTCTCTCTGCCTCTCAAATAAATTAAATAAATAAAAATTGTAAAAATATGGAAGACACTCTCATCTTTAAAGTTAGGAACAGATTCTCATTTTTATTGTACATTCCTCCTATGTCCTTTTTTTTAACACCACACAAATTGCAAGTAGTTCAAACTGACAATACAGAGCACTGATCAATGCTATTTCAGAAAAATAAATAAAACATAACAACAAATAAAGTTTCAGAATCACATGCATCTCAATGTAAGTTTTGACTCTGTCATAATTACTTTCAGGTGACATCACAGGCACATTAACATTACTAGAATTAGCAAGGTACCTGCATTGTTTTCCAGGCTTCAGCTTGCATTTTTTCCCCTCCGGTTGGTTTGCATCAAAGCAGCATTCATCTTTACACTGGTCACTATAGCCACAATCACATTCTTCACCTTGTTCTACCATTCCATTTCCACATATAGGTTGGCCAGATTCTAAGGAAAATAAACATTCATTTTATTAAAATGCACAAATTCTTTGGCGCTTCATTATGAAGGGAGAAAAAAAAAACTTTGATAAGAAAAGTACAACTAGGGATCAGATGACCTAAGAAGGGCTCCACTATTAACTATCAATGTGACCTTCAGCAAAATTATTTCCCTTTTAGGAGTCTCATTTTCTTAATCTATATAATGAGGGGATTTGATCTAATAGTCCTTCCTAAGGTCCCTTCTAAAAGTGGGAACTTGTTATTTAGGCCATGGCACACTGAGCTTTTAAGGAATAATGACTATACATGACATGTCACACAAATGCAAATTATATTCTTCGTTAACCAAAAATAAATAAATAAAATAAACTTGTTACAGAAAATATCATGCACAAATCAAAGTTTAAAAGAATAGCCGGTGCCATGGCTCACTAGGCTAATCCTCCGCCTTGTGACGCCGGCACACCAGGTTCTAGTCCCGATCGGGGCGCCGGATTCTGTCCCAGTTGCCCCTCTTGCAGGCCAGCTCTCTGCTGTGGCCCGGGAGTGCAGTGGAGGATGGCCCAAATGCTTGGGCCCTGCACCCCATGGGAGACCAGGAGAAGTACCTGGCTCCTGCCATCGGATCATTGCGGTTGCACCGGCCGCAGCGGCCATTGGAGGGTGAACCAACGGCAAAAGGAAGACCTTTCTCTCTGTCTCTCTCTCTCTCACTGTCCACTCTGCCTGTCCAAAAAAAAAAAGGCACAATGAAATAACAGGTACCAAGCAGTTAACTGTAACAACTCTCGACAATAAGGTGTTGTTCTTTTATTTACTCTCACAACTTTTGTAATGGAGTAACTTTTAAGATTTTTTTAAAATTTTACTTAAGTTATACAAACTTCATGTATATTATATATATATAAAGATTTAGGAACATAGTGAGACTTCCCACCCTACCCTCCCTCCCACCCGCCCATGCTCCAACTCTACTTCCTCCTCCCTCTCCCACTCTTAATTTTACAAAGATCTATTTTCATTGTACTTAATGATCATATAGTAAAACCTACACTAAGTGTGGGGAGCAACCCGGACTAGACTGTTACTGGAATTAAGACTTATTCTATGCATCTGCTCTCCCACAATATGGTGCTGGGAGAGAAGAAAACAGCTTCTACACAGCTGCCTCCAGTTCAGCCAATAAACTGTAGGACTTGCTCCTGATTGGAGGAGAGCAGCGTGCTCGGCGTGTGGGCAGCCGAGTTGGGATTGGCAGAGGAGGACTATAAAGGAGGAGAGAGACGGCATGCACCAGGAACATCTAAGGGGAACACCTGTGCAGCCCCCGAGAAAGCCGGCCGGCGGTGTGCCGCTTCCCTGCGGAAGTGGGGAAAGTGGCCAGGGGGAACCGCCCTTCCACGGAGGTGGAAGGGATAGTAGCCAACCCGGGAAGAACCAGCAGCAAACCCGGGGAGGGCCGAGCAGACGAAAGAACAGCGCAGGGTCCTGTGTTGCTCCTCCACGAAGAGGGGGAGCGACAACTAAGATTAATTTTTGTTTAATTATTAGAAAGGCAGAGAGGGAGAGATCAATTTTCATCTGCTGGTTCACTCCCCAAAAGGCTGCAATGGACCAGACTGGACAAGTCTAAAGCCAGGAGCCAGGAAGTCCATCAGGGTTACTCATGTGGGTAGCAACGCCCAAGAACTCTGGCCATCTTCCACTGCTTTTCCAGGTCCATTATTAGAGAGCTGGATCAGAAGCTCAGCAGCAGAGACTGACCCAGCACTCCAATACAGGATGCTGGCATCACAAGTGGTAATTTTACCTGCTGTACCACAGTGCTGACCATTCTGGAGTAACAACTCCACATGACATATTATTCCTCTAAACACTTCATGATGCATCTCTAAAAGATATTTTTTTTCTAAACCTAACTATAATACTATTATCCAATCCAAAAAAAATATGCTTAATAGTTAATAGTCAATCCATGTTCCATTTTCCTCAACTGTCTATAATTTGCTGGGCTTTTTTTTTTTTTTAAGATTTATTTATTTGCTTGAAAGTCAGAGTTACATAAAGAGAGAAGGAGAGCCAGAGAGAGAGAGAGAGAGAGAGAGAGAGGTCTTCCATTCACTGGTTCACTCCGCAGTTGGCTGCAATGGCCAGAGCTGTGTCAATCCGAAGCCAGGATCTTCTTCCAGGTCTCCCACGTGGGTGCAGGGGCCCAAGGACTTGAGCCATCTTCTACTGCTTTCCCAGGCCATAGCAGAGAGCTGGATCAGTAGAGGAGCAGCCAGGACTTGAACTGGCGCCCCTATGGGATGCTGGCACTCTAGGCGGCGGTTTTACCCACTATGCCACAGCGGCGGCCCCCATTTGTTTGTTTTTAAAGATTTATTTTATTCATTTGAAAGGCAGAGTTATAGAGAAAGAGAGAGAAAGAGGTAATTTGTTGTTTTGAACTTGGTTCCAAACATGGTTTTCCATAATCCAACCCATCCCAGCTTTTGGTTGACATAGCTCTTAAGTTCTTTCAATATATATAAAAAAATTCCCCATCCCCTTTTTCTTTTTACATTATTTATTTGTTAAAGAAGCTGGGTAATTTTGTCTTATGTAATGGTCCACTTTACATATGGCTGGTTGTAATCAGCCAATAAGCTATTTTTTTTAAATGTACATTAGTTTTGCTCCTCAGCTAGACCAAGCTCCTTAATGGAAGAAAACGTCTACTATTTATACCTTTTGAATTCTTAAGAGCATAATATATACCTTTTGTATTCCTAAGAGCACAACAGTACTAGGCCAGATCTTGGTTGATTAACAAGGTTATATAGCAGCTTTAGACCCAGTGAATAATTTTAGAAAATTCCTTCAATTGTTTTCTTTGATTTCCAGCAATGGAGTTTAAAATTGGAATAGGAATACTACTCTTTGTAAATAAGCAATAATAACAAAACCACAGGCCTTTAGAATCTACTGGGAATAAGAAAAATCAAATGCCTTCATTTTCTAGAAAAGAAAACAAACTTCCAGGGATTTGTGACTTCTTTGAGACCACATATCCCAGAATGGAGAAAACCACAAGTTAAACTCAAGGTCTCCTATGTTTAAAATCAGATGCACTTTTTTTTTCTACTATACCAAATCAGTGTGGAAAAGAGTCACAGCACAGGTTTTAAACTGAGAACTCAGTAAGTAGAAGGGAACACATCTCAATCAAAAATATTTCAGAAGGATTAGTTTTAAATCCAGAAGGCTTTCTCTTGTCCTTATCCACAACTATTAAAGGAAAACTCAGAGATCGATGAACAATCCAACAATCCTGGTTTCATTTTATTCCATCTCTTATGTTTCCTAAAACTAGAAACAGACATGTGCACATATGTATGTATTAAGTAAATAATAATGATTTTCAAAGCTCTAGCAATTATAATTCAAGTGACATACAAATTAGGATAAAAGGAGAAATGACAGTCAGAAAACTCTTACTGCAATATTTACTACTCATTTTCATCTCATACATGATTACTTCAAACTAGCTATTTCCCAACAGCTTAAATACACAAAAGTACTGTTGAAATGCGAAAATCTCAAGATGCACATTTATTTATAATTCAAAAAATAAATTTCCTTCCCCATAATATGCTCATTTTTAAAGGTTAACTTCAATCAGAAAATTTACTGTGAAAACAGAGTTTACAAATGAAGAATCAATATAGCACTCCATAGTTTATAGATGCTTTATTTGTAAGCCATGTAGTCAAAGCACATTTCCTGACTGATGCTGACCTTTAAAAATGAGCATATTGCTCTGTAGGTATTTTAGCAAAGAACTTGGGAAGTATTAGAAAAACTATCCCTGACAATGACAATAATAACAAAAATAACATCAATGCTATTTCAATCTGTGCCTTTAAAAGAAAAGGCAAGCTCTAGAAGAAAAATCCAAAGATTGTGAAAAGCATGAAAAGAGAAGTTATAGACTGAAAGGAAATATCTGTAAACCAGTACCTGACAGACAACTAGTATCTAGACTGTATTAAGAATCTTTGGGCCGGCGCCGCGGCTCACTAGGCTAATCCTCCGCCTAGCGGCGCCGGCACACCGGGTTCTAGTCCCGGTTGGGGCACCGGATTCTGTCCCGGTTGCCCCTCTTCCAGGCCAGCTCTCTGCTGTGGCCCGGGAGTGCAGTGGAGGATGGCCCAGGTGCTTGGGCCCTGCACCCCATGGGAGACCAGGAAAAGCACCTGGCTCCTGGCTCCTGCCATCAGATCAGCGCGGTGCGCCGGCCGCAGCGCGCTGGCCGCGGCGGCCATTGGAGGGTGAACCAACGGCAAAGGAAGACCTTTCTCTCTGTCTCTCTCTCTCACTGTCCACTCTGCCTGTCAAAAAATAAAAAAAAATAAAAAATAAAATAAAATAAAAAAAAAAAAGAATCTTTGACTCAACACACAAAAAACCATCAGGAAAAAACAAAAAACATGAACAGACATTGAGCCAAAGAAAATACAGAGACAGTGGGCAGCTTCTGGCACAGTGGATTCAACTAGGGCTTGTTTAGAGTCCTGGCTACTCCACACTTCCAATCTAGGTTCCTGTTAATGTACCTGGGAGGCAAGGGATGATCCATACCATCCACATGGGAGACCCAGATGGAGTTCCTGGCTCCTGGCTTCAAGTTGGTCCAGGCCCAGCAGCTGTACACTTTTGGGGAATGAGCCAGCAGACAGAAGATTGCAATCTTGCTATCTCATTCTCTGTCTCTTACTAACTCTGCTTTTCAAATATATATATATATAGGTTTTTTTTTGTTTTTTTTTTTTTTTTTGGATAGGCAGAGTGGACAGTGAGAGAGAGACAGAGAGAAAGGTCTTCCTTTTGCCGTTGGTTCACCCTCCAATGGCTGCTGCAGCCGGCGCACCACGCTGATCTGAAGCCAGGAGCCAGGTGCTTCTCCTGGTCTCCCATGGGGTGCAGGGCCCAAGCACTTGGGCCATCCTCCACTGCACTCCCTGGCCACAGCAGAGAGCTGGCCTGGAAGAGGGGCAACCGGGACAGAATCCGGCGCCCCGACCGGGACTAGAACCCGGTGTGCCGGCGCCGCAAGGCGGAGGATTAGCCTATTGAGCCATGGCGCCGGCTTCAAATAAATATTTTAAAAACAATAAATACAAAAGAAAATATACAGATGGAAAATAAGCAAAAGAAAAGATGTCCAACATCAGTAGTTATCAGAGAAGTGCCAATTAAAACCATAAAGTAGGAGTTGGTGTTATGGCGTAGCATGTACAGCCATTGCCTGCAATGCCAACTCATATGGGCCCAGGTTCGTGTCCTGGCTGCTCCATTTCTGATCCACTTCCTTGCAAATGGTCTGGGAAAGCAAAGAAAGATGGCTCAGGTGCTTGGGCCCCTGCTACTACCCACATGGGAGATCTGGAAGAAGCTCCTGGCTCCTGGCTTCAGTCTGGCTCAGTCCTGGCTGTTCTGGCCATGTAGGGAGTGAACCAGTGGATGGACAATCTCTCTCTCTCTCTCTCTCTCTCTCTCTCTCTCTGAGCGAACCAGTGGATGGACAATCTCTTTCTCTCTTCCTCTCTCTCTCTCTTAATCTGACTTTCAAACAAATAAATAAATCTTTGGGAGAAAAAAACATAAGATATACTAAATACCTATCAGAATGACTAAAACAAAAAATAGTGAAAACACTAAATGCTGGTGAAGACAAAGAAAACTGGATCATTCATACATTACTGGTAAGAATAGCACAGGCACATTGAAACACAGTTTGGCAGTTTCATACTAAACAAAAGAAGCAATTATTATATGGTCCATCTACTAGATTTGTGGAGTCTTATCCCAAAGAAATAAAAATTTAAGTTTAGATTTAAAAAAACCCCTGTACATAAATATTTATAGTTCCTTTATTTCTAACAACCAAACACTGGAAATAGAATAGATCTCCTTTAATAGGTGAATGGTTAAACAAATTATGGGTCATATATACCATGGAACTAATATTTAGCAACAAAGAGGAACAAACTATCGATACAGAAACAATGTAGATGAACCTGCAGGGAATTATGCTGAGTGACTCCCAGAAGATTATATTCTGTATGATCCCCTTTATATATATAACACTTTTGAAATGACGAAAAATCAGAAATGGGAAACAGATTAGTAGGGTGGAGGAGGGACAGCAGGAAGGTGGGAGGCAACAATGAGGGACTTTTGTGCTGACGGAACAATCTTGAATCGTGGCTGTAGTTGTGGATACAGATACCTATACATATGATAAGAATGTATGGAATTAAATATACACAGAGAAAGGAGAACATGAAAAACTAGAAAAAGCAGAGAAAGATCTGTGGATTGTATGTATCAATGCCAATATCCGAGGTTATAATATTGTTCTATAGCTTTGCAAAGTATTACCACTGGTGGAGGAGGGGTATGAAAGCAACACAGAATCTTCTATTTCTTACAAATGTATGTGGATCTACAACTTTCTCAATAAAAATTTCAGTTGAAAACAAAAGCTGGGCAGGCGCTGTGGTGCAGTGGGTTAACGCCCTGGCCTGAAATGCTGGCAACCCATATGGGCGCCAGTTCAAGACCTGGCTGCTCCACTTCCAATCTAGTTCTCTGCTATGGCCTGGGAAAGCAGTGGAAGACGGTCAAAGTCCTTGGGCCCCTGCACCCAAGTGGGAGACCCAGAGGAGGTAGGCTCCTGACTCCTGGCTCCTAGCTCCTGGCTTCAGATCGGCGCAGATCTGGCTGTTGCAGCCAATTGGGGAGTGAACCATCAGATGGAAGACCTCCCTCTCTCTCTCTCTCTCTCTCTCTCTCTCTCTCTCTCTCTGCCTCTCCTCTCTCTGTGTAACTCTGACTTTCAAATAAATAAGTCTTAAAAAAAAAGTCACACTTATTTAGAAAACTTTCTCAGAAATTTCTCCTTCAATGCTTGTATGTTTAATTCCACTTTGATACGAACAAATGTGAATAGGCCTTAATATTCACCCTTAAATAACTTACAACCTGTGACAAAGATCACAAAAATACATGAGACAAAGAAGAATATTTAGAGTATATTAAACATCACAGGTTAAATATGGTAAACGCCGCATGTGAGGCATAAGAGAACCATGGAAAAACAAAAGGTATATAAATATATATCCACATAATGGAATATTACTCAGCTATAAAAAGGAATAGAGTTCTGATATATGCTTTAACATGGATGCACCTTAAAAATATGCTACACAAAATAAACCAGACATAAAAGAACAACTGTGATCCCACTTAAATGAGGTACCTAGAATAGGCTAATTCATACAGAAAGAAAGTAGAGATTACTAATTACTGAGGGGAGAAGAAAGCAGGAACTACTGCTTAATGGTTATAGAATTTTGATTTGGGGTGATGAGAAACAGTACAGAAATGAATTGTGATGGTTCTACAACACTGTGAGTATAATTACCACCACTGGATTACACAGTTAAAATGGCAAAAATTTATCTTTTTTCACTAAAATAAGAAAAAATAATTTTACAGCAGCTTTATTCATAGTAGCACAAACCCAAAAGCCCAGGTGGTTATCAATGGGAGAGAGGATGTAAAACCCGTAAAACATTCATACACCATAATACTACCCAACAAGAAAAAAGGAATAAAACACTAAAGATGAATCTCAAGTTATTATGTTGATGAAAAGCAACTTTTTTTTTTTTTTTTTGACAGGCAGAGTGGACAGTGAGAGAGAGAGACAGAGAGAAAGGTCTTCCTTTTGCCGTTGGTTCACTCTCCAATGGCCGCCGCGGCCGGCGCGCTGCGGCCGGCACACCGCGATGATCCGATGGCAGGAGCCAGGAGCCAGGTGCTTTTCCTGGTCTCCCATGGGGTGCAGGGCCCAAGCACTTGGGCCATCCTCCACTGCACTCCCGGGCCACAGCAGAGAGCTGGCCTGGAAGAGGGGCAACCGGGACAGAATCCGGCGCCCCGACTGGGACTAGAACCCGGTGTGCCGGCGCCGCTAGGCGGAGGATTAGCCTAGTGAGCTGCGGTGCCGGCCCGAAAAGCAACTTTCAACAAAAGTGTTCAAACTGTATAATTCCATTCCCATGAAATTTTAAAAGAAGTAAAATAAATATATGATAAAATCAAACAGAGGGCTTGCCTCTAGAAGTGAACTGATGGCAGAGATTAGCTGAAAAAGGGAATAAAGGTATTTTCTGAGTTAATAGATGTTCCCTATCTTAAAAGCTGCATAGTTTATACAGGCAAATACATGTGTCAAAACTCATCAAATGGTACATTTATAACACATGCATTTTTCTTATATAAAAATCATCAAAATAACTTCAGGGGTGGGCATTTGGCCCAGGGGTTAATATGCTGGTTGAGATGCCCACACTATACATCAGAGTCCCTGGGTTTGACTCTTGGCTCCTGATTCCACTTTCCTGTTGATGCAGATTCTGAGAGGTAGCAGGTGATGGCTCAAGTAGTTGGGTTCCTCCCACTCCATGTGAGAGACCTAAACTGAGATCCAGCTCTCTGCTTTGACCCAGCAAAGCCCAGTCCCAGGCCAATTTTTGCAGGCATTTGGGCAGTGAACCAGCAGATGAGATATCTCTCCTTCTATTTCTCCTCCCTGTACCCCCTCCCACCAATAAATAAATAAATGTTTAAAAAGAACAATACTGAAGTCTAGTCAATGATGCATAGACTACAATGCCTAGGGATCAAGTATGCCTGCAACTGATTTTAAATTGGAGTGAGAAAAAATATGAGATGAAGGATGGATAGATTAATAAGTATCTCAGGGCTAGTGCTGCAGCTTAGTGGGTTAAGCTCTGCCTGTAGCGCCGGCATCCCATAGAGGTGCTTGTTCTTGTCCCGGCTTCTCCAGCTCTGATCCAACTCCCTGCTAATGCACCTGGGAAAGCAGTGGAAGATGACCCAAGTCCTTGGGCCCCTGTACTCATGTGGGAGACCTAGAAGAAGCTCCTGGCTCCTGCCCTAACAGTGGCCTAGCTCCAGCCTTTGCAGCCATCTGGGGAGTGAACCAGCAGATGAAGACCTCTCTCTCTCTCTCTCTCTCTGCCTCTCCCTCATTCTGTGTAACTCTGCCTTTCAAACTAATAAGTATATACTTTAAAATAAATAAATAAATATTTGAGGGGCTGGCATTGTGGTATAACAGATTGTACAGCGCCTGCAGTGCTGGCATCCCACATAGGTGCCAGTTTGAGTCCCGGCTGCTCCACTTCTGATCCAGTTTCCTGCTAATGCTCTTGGGAAAGTAGTGGAAGATGGCCCAACTCCTTGGGTCCTTGTGCCCATGTGGGAGCTGTGGATGAAGCCCCTGGCTCCTGGCTTTGGCCTGGCCCAGCCCCGGCCATTGCGGCCCTTTGGGGAGTGAACCAGCAGACTGAAAAACTCTCTCTCTCTCTCCCCCTCTCACTTTCTGGAACACTGCCCTTTAAATAAATAAAAATAAATGAATAAAAATATTTGATAAAAATAGGAAAGTGTTAACTGTGAAATATGCGTGGTGGGTATAATTCTTTCATGTTTTCTGAATGTTTAAAAATGTTCATAATAAAACGTTGGAAAATATACATACCAACAAAACAGTTGTTTCTCTTCTTCTCAAGAACTTGGCTTATATTTCTAATACTACAGAGTGAGAATTTATTGTTGTTAAGTTTATCACCAGATGTTGCTCTTGCATACATGATATAATTGCCATTTTCTTTTTGTCCTAAATTCTTAGATTCTCCTGGTGTGCACTCTGTTCCAGAATCATGCTGTCAAACAGAATATAGAGTTATATAAACAGGAAGTAAAAGAAGGTTTTCAGGCCATCTGACTAAATGTAATTTTCTCATTAGAAGAACAATGGAAGCTTGTGGACTCTCCTTTAGAAAGGACCTTAAAATAGGAAAACAATTCTCTCTTTTCATGGGCTCCTCCTCAGAAGGGAGGGAAAATCAGTACAGGTCTAATAACAACAATGTATAGCTTTGTAAGCGGGGGCCAGAATCAAAGAAAAACCTTAATAAAAATCTATTAAAAATAAGTCCACCTATTTATAAAAGTAGTAACAATCACATAAGCTACTTTAAAACTATTAAATATTCTTTAAAATACATGCTAAATTACATATTATGACTAATTCAGAGAAAACAAAGGTGGGATAGACAAAAGAAAGAAAACAGAGAGACTGACAAGGGGCCAGGCACATCCAGAACAGGAATCTAAGACAGCTAACTCATTCATCAGTATATAAGAAAGAAGTAAAAATGCTGACTAGGGATAGAAACACGGTGACCTATTTAAAATGAAAATTAGAAAAAAAATCAAGCAATAAAACCAAAAACACAGCTTTGCAGAATGAATAGAAGACAGTTATGTGTATATGCACAGAAGTGGGTTTTGCTATTAGAAATGTTATTGATGTGTCAGGTACATATAGAAAAGTACCAAAGCACAGCTCTCTAAATTTTTTCAAAATAATCACACTTAATACAACCAACACTGAGACCAGTGCTGAGCTGAGACACTGTAAGATTCCAGCAGCCCCGACTCCCAAGAGATATGCATTAAAACAAACTCACAATGCTCCTCAAACAATTTGGAACACATTAGAAGGGGTGAAAAACACCATGTTCTAGCTTAAGAAAAAACACTGGGTTCTAGTGTAACCATTCTATTTAACTAAAATCTTGTTTTGAATACCCAACAACTCTACATTCCCCTTGGGTATTATGTTTTTCCCTGGCGCTGATCTAAACTATTTTTATTTTTTACCCTCCAATCTGAGGCAACGGCCTCCAATATCACACCTCCCAACACCTCTTACCTTTATCCTAAATCTGGATTCAGAATTTAACAACTCAGTCCTGTTCTCCAATATTATCTTGCTTCATGCTTTCACTTGATACAATTTAATTTGGTTTCTGGTAAGGTATGGGCACTAAGATTATTCTCAATAGTATAGTTTAAGAGGAAAAAAAATCTAATACTATATAATACTTGAAGTCACCATAGACTATCTCACCATTTTTCAATTTAGTAAGTATTAAGAATGTTCAATATTATCCAAGGAGGCACTAAAGCACTAGGAGGCACTAGGTACTTGGCCTAGTAGTTCAGATGGCAGTTGGGATACAGTCACCTTACATCAGTGTGCCTGGGTCAGAGTCCTAGCTCTGCTAATGAGGACCCATAGCAATGATACCTATATGGTTGGATCACTGCCACCCATGTGAGAAACCCAGATGGAGTTCTTGGCTCCTGTCTTTGGCCTGACTTAGCCCTAACTACTGAGGGCAGCTAGGGAGTGAACCATTAGATGGAAGATATCTCTAATTCTAGTTCTCTGTCACTCTGCCTTTCAGATAAATGTATAAATCATATAAATAAATAAATAAAGTTGATAGTGACAGTAAACAATTTTAAATAATTTACCCAGAAATATTGATAATAATTATTAATTTCTGATTGGCACTTAAAAGAGGAAAAACTTAGAACTTAGTTAGATGGCACTTTTATATATATATTATAAATATATAAAATATATACTTTTAAAAGATTTATTTATTAGAAAGACAGAACTACAGAGAGAGGTAGAGATGTAGAGAGGTCTTCTGTCCACTGGCTCATTCCCCAATTGGTTGAAATAGCCAGAGCTGAGCCAATCTGAAGTCAGGAGCCAGGATCTTCTTCTGGGTCCCCAACATAGGTGCAGGGGCCCAAGGACTTGGGCCATCCTCTGCTACTTTTCCGGGCACATTAGCAGAGAGCTGGATCAGAAGTGGAGCATCTGGGACTCGAACTGCTGCCCATATAAGTTGCCAGCACTGTAGGCAGCAGCTTTACTTGCTATGCCACAGTGCCAGTCCCAATGGCACTTATATTTTACAAACTTAGAGAACTTAGGGGATTGTAACCTTCAAGTATACAAGTTATTTTTAAAATCACAAAAATTTCCAATTTTATAAGTATTTGAATTGATATACAGTTTTTAAGTGAAATTCTCCCAAACTTGCTACCTGAATAAGCTCTACCAAAATCACAAAGACAGAATATACTTTAAAAACCAATATGGGGCTGATGTAACAGGATATGTGGTATAGCAGGTTAAGCCACTGCCTGTGATGCTCCTGCCATCCCCATCGGAGACCTGGATAAAGATCCCAGCTGCTGGCTCTGTTCTGGCTCAACCTGGCCATTGCAGCCATTTGGGGTATGAACCATTAACCAGTGAATGAAAGATCGCTCTCTCTCTCTAACTCTGCTTTCAAATAAAAAAAAAAAAAATAAATCTTGGGGGAGACAATATAACGGACTAAGTATTAAATAATATCAAGGACTGCTATTAATTTTGCTAGCTGTAATAATCACATTTGGGTATCTAAGAAAATTTTTTTTCAGAAATGCATACAATAATATGTAAGGATAGATGAATTTGCTTTAAATACCTTAGCAAAGCAAAAAAAGGGATACAGCAAGTAGATATGACACAATCTCGATCATTGTTGACTCTGAATCAGGGTTTGATAAAACTGTAGCCCACAGCTTGTTTTTATAATGCCGATGGTAAGAATGGTTTTTCAACACTTAAGGACTGTAAAAACAATTACCCAACAGAGACCAAATATTGACCCAAAATGTTTATTTATTTACTTTTTTTTTTTTTTTTTGACAGGCAGAGTGGATAGTGAGAGAGAGAGAGACAGAGAGAAAGGTCTTCCTTTTTTGCCGTTGGTTCACCTTCCAATGCAGCCGGCACATCGCACTGATCCGAAGCCAGGAGCCAGGTGCTTCTCCTGGTCTCCCATGCGGGTGCAGGGCCTCCAGGGCCATAGCAGAGAGCTGGCCCGGAAGAGGAGCAACTGGGACAGAATCCGGCACCCCGACCGGGACTAGAACCCGGTGTGCTGGCGCCGCAAGGTGGAGGATTAGCCTATTGAGCCAAGGCGCCGGCCCCCAAAATGTTTATTAATAGGCCCTTTATAAAGTTTTCTGATTTCTGTTCTGGATAATGGGCATATGAAAGTTTATTGTATAATGTTTTTTTCTTCACTTTTGTGTATGTTAAAAATCTTTCCTGTGGCTGGTGCTGTGGCACAGCAGGTAAAGCTGCTGCCTGCAGTGCCAGCATCCCATACGGTCAGCGGTTTGAGTTCTGGCTGCTCCACTTCCAATCCAGCTCTCTGCTATGGCCTGGGAAAGCAGGAGAAGATGGCCCAAGCCCTTGGGCCCCTGCACCCACGTGAAAGACATGGAAGACGCTCCTGGCTCCTGGCTTTGCATGGCACAGTTGGGGAATGAACCAGCATATGGAAAACCTTTCTCTCTGTCTCTCTCTGCCTCTGCCTCTCTGTAACTCTGCCTTTCAAGTAATAAATAAATCTTTAAAAAAAAAAGAAGAAGAAGAAGAAGAAATCTTTCTTAATAAAAGATTTTAAAATATCAACTCCATTCCACAGTACAAAAGCAAAAGTCAAGAAAATCCCTAGCAATATTTGAACAGAAACAAAGTCCTCTCTCTGCCCCAGAAAAAAAAAATTCTATATTTTCCAGATTTTAAATGTACTTTAAAAAATGAAAAGTAGTTTTCATTAAAAAGGTATCTGAGTATATTATGTCCCAGGCACTGTTGTAGGGCTACAAGATACAGATATTTTTTCTGAAAAAGCCACACAAAATCCCTCACCTTCACAGAATTCTGGCATTGTTACACTTACATTACTTATTTTAATCACAGATATGTGATCTTCCGTTTTCAGTATAGTCAATTATATTACTGTGTTTCTGACATATAAAAACTAAACATTCACACATATATTTGTTTTCACTGTAAACAAAAATCACTCAACATAAAAATTAGGCTAATAACTTTTTATTAAAAGAAACCCAATAATTAGGCAACACTTACTGGAGATCCAAAGTTATGTCCCACTTCATGAGCAAAAGTAATGTGAGAGACTTTGGGGGGTACATGAGACCCATAGTTCTGAACAGTGATAATTCCAGTGTTCAAGGACTTCTTTTTACCATCTGAATAGAGTTTACTTTTTTCACATATTCCTCCAGAGCTTCCTAATTCAGAACAAAAGCAAAGTGAAAAACGATACATTAAAAAAAAGGATACATTAGCACCTCTTTCCCTCTCCAAAAAAAGTTAATGCTAAAAATCTACATTAAATTAAAACATTTTTATAAAACACAATTGTTATTCAAATGAACACCCAACTTCTCAAAAGTTTCTTTTGTCCAAGATGATAAAATATTCTCAAATAAAAGTTTTTACAATACCCATAAAGAAACTTCCAGGACTGACTAATTTACAGCTCTTATAAAATGTTCTTCTTCATCACCAAAATGGACTCAAATTTTTGCTCTCACTGAAGTTAGCAAAGCAAATATTTAAGTTTCCTTTAAATTTGAATATATCAATATTTACAATGAGTCAAAGTCTATGCCTTTTCATACTTTAGAAAGAAAATTTATATTTAAGTTAAATGAAAGTTAAAGAAACTAAGGAAATTGTGAGAAAGTCACTTCTACAAATACCAAAGATACACCTGAGTATGTGATTCACTGTCCTGAGACACACTGTATTTATAAAAAAGAAAATGTTGGATGAGTTTAAAAAAAGAAGAAGAAGAAGAAGAAGAAGAGATGGGGAAATAAAGAAAGAAACAAGGTGGGAAGGAAGGAAGGAAAACAAAACAAATGAGGCAAATATTAATAAACGATTACTCACTCAGGGGTTCAGGGGTTCACTATACTATTCTTACAACTTCTCATCAGATTTGAATTTTTTAAATTAGTTTAAAAATTAAATTAGGATATTTAGTGTGCCTTGAGAATTTTTTTTAAAAGATTTATTTATTATTTGAAAGGCAGAGTTACACACAGAGAGAAAGAGAACCAGAGAGAGAGAGAGAGAGAGAGAGAGAGAGAGGTCTTCCATCCACTGGTTCGCTCCCCAGTTGGCCACAATGATCGGAGTTGCACTGATCCAAAACTAGGAGCCCAGAGCTTCTTCCGGGTCTCTCACAGGGGTGCACAGGCCCAAGGACTTGGGCCATCATCGACTGCTTTCCCAGGCCATAGCAGAGAGTTGTATTGGAAGTGCAGCAGCCAGGACTTGAACTGGCGCCCATATGGGATGCAGGTGGTAGCTTTACCCGCTACGCCACAGCACCAGGTCCTGAGAATATTTTCAAATTTAAGAGAAAAGCGTATTTCTACTCACATTAAGCATATTAAATCATTTTAGTTCATCTCTTCATTAATAGAAACCTCAGAGTTAAATATCCAAATGACAGTGCTTTCACAACTAAAGGCAGTAATAGAAGAAATTCCAAAAAGAGTAACAGGGCTGGCGCTGTGGCATAGTGGATAAAGTCACAGCCTATAGTGCCAGCATCCCATATGGGTGCCAGTTGGAGACCTGGCTACTCCACTTCTGATCCAGCCCTCTGCTATGGCCTGGCAATGCAGCAGAAGATGGCTCAAGTCCTTGGGCCTCTGCATCTGTGTGGGAAACCCGAAAGAAGCTCCTGGCTTCAGATAGGCACAGCTCAGGCCATCGCAGCCATCTGCAGAGTGACTCAGCGAATGGAAGACCTCTGTCTCTCTCTCTCTGCCTCTCCTCTCTGTAACTCTTTCAAAGGAAATTAATTAATTAAAAAAAAAAAGACTAACAGAGGGATCAGAATCTAGCCTTTATATACATATGCTTTATATACAATCCATGCCTTTATATACATTGCGCTGAGAAGACCACATTTTCTTTTAACTTTATTAAAGACTTCTACAGAGAAGCTTTTTGGCTTATACTCACATTTAAAAAGTTCTTCTATTTGATTTTTTTTTAAAAATTACAATAAATTGGATTAAGGTGTTATGATAACTGATCAAATTATTTCAAATTAGTGTCTTACACACAAATCTACAACCAAGTCAATAAATTTTAAAAAAGTAATATTTATAATACTTGATAGAGTATGTAAAAGAAGGCAACTCAAAATCAATTTGTAGGGGTCAGCACTGTGGCAAAATAGGTTAAGCCACTGCCTGCAGTGCTGGCATCCCATATGGGTACCAGTTCGTGTTCCAGCTGCTCCAATTCCAATCCAGCTCCCTGCTAATGGCCTGGGAAAACAGTGGAAGATGCCCCAAGTGCTTGGACACCAGCACTCATGTGAGAGATGTGGAAGAAGCTCCTGGCCCCTGGCTTCAGATAGGCCCAGCTTCAGAGCCACTATGTGATCCAGCAGATAGAAGACCTCTCTCTCTGTCTCTCCTTTTCTCTCTGTAACTCTGCCTTTCAAATAAATTTTTTAAAAAAATCAATTTGTAAAAACAGTATGATACTATAGTGCAAATGTTGCCCCGTCCCTAATAAATGTAAGAAAATACAAAGCAAAAAAATAAATTTGAATTTATCATTTAGAAAACTGAAATAACACGATTCACAAAAAAAGTAAACTAAGAGATTGAGGAACATATAGATTTAACCCAGCACTTCCTTTTCTACATAGAAAACTGAATAAAGGGAAAACAGCAAATGATTTATGAATAATAATTTCCTTAAACTAATTTTGTTTCTGGAAATGAGTCCAAAGGCCTACAATCATTACCATCTCTAGAAACTAGAAAAGGTATGAAAAAAATACTCTGTAGTAATTATGATCCACATATTACAGTCCTAAAAACTGCAAATTAATATCCTGCCTTAGTTAAGATTTATCACATGCAAATTGGTCCAGTGCAGCACTGTCAAACTTGAATTAAGCCCAGAAGACTCCATGCTGCAAATCTTTATCAGAGGGGTGGGAGGGAAAGGGAGTATTTTAAAATTCTGATACTATTTTTTCAACTCTCATAACATATACCTTCTTGTTTTGTTAGGGTATAGCTATAAGGGAAGATCATAAGTAAATTTGAGTGTACTCTTCAGAAATATACTCTTTGTAATTTATATCTTGCTTAATTTTTTGAACAATTATTTTTGTTCTTAAAGATTGTTGCTTATACAAAAGCTTAATTTTTATTACAGACGAATAGCTTACGATTACGTTGGTCTAACCCAATATAAGAAGTAATAAAGTACTGCATCTAATTTTTAAAAGTTATGGTTTAATTTTTCAAATACTACAGTGAGTTTTGATATGCTAGAAACTCAATTAGTGATATAATATATACCCATATGTAAGCCATAACTGCAGCTCAGGAATTGCTATATATTTTAAAATTTAAATATTACTATATACAGTCATCACTGAAAAGAAGCATTATGGGGCCTGGGGCCAGTGCTGTGGAGCAGCGGGTTAATGCCCTGGCCTGAAGCACCGGCATCCCATATGGGCGCTGATTCGAGACCCAGCTGCTCCACTTCCAATCCAGCTCTCTGCTATGGCCTGGGAAAGCAGTAGAAGATGACCCAAGTCCTTGGGCCCCTGCACCCACATGGGAGACCCAGAAGAAGCTCCTGGCTCCTAACTTTGGATCATACAGCTCCGGCTGTTGTGGTCAATTGGGGAGTGATCCAACAGATGGAAGACCTCTCTCCCTCTTCCTCTTTCTCTCTCTGCCTCTCCTCTCTCTGTGTAACTCTGACTTTCAAATAAATAAATCGTTTAAAATTAAAAAAAAAAAAGAAAAGAAACATTATGAATGACAATGTAAAGAATAAAATGTGTTTTTAATTCAAGTCCAAAACAATTACTGATGGATGACTGAATGAACAAACAATATGTTTTTCTATTTAAGGGATGGTATGAGAGCTAAAAGAAAAAAGTATCTCTTCTAAAGTTCAAAACAGACTCAATCCCCAAAAAAGTTTTAGACAAAATACCAGAGTAGTAGAATACTTTGAGATTTTATAAATTCATGTGATGTGAGGAGCCTTAAATTTAAAAGGAACATGCTGACCAGATGAAGCATCTCAGAAAGTTCAAGGAAGATGCACATTATCTGTTAATTCCATTTTTCCAAGAATATTTTGAAGTACCCTCATCTAATACTGATTTGAGCAATAATTCCCAATAGTACTACAGACAGTAGTCCTATTCTCAGAGAGGTTATTAGGAAAAGTATGAGAGCATTCCTTTGGCATTCAAGTCTAAGGAGCAGTACTCAATGCAGTACGTAGGGTCCAGAGATGTTCACATACCACGGATAATCCCGACCTAGAAACAATGCCAATAGCAACAGTTCTATTGCAATATTCTAATGATGTAATTCTCTCAGCCTTGAAATTAGATTTTCAAACCACAGGTTAAGAATTTAATAGATCTGAGTTATCTTCAGAATCCTGTGTTCACTGTGCTCTGTATGCCTTCATATTCTAATACATAAAAATCAAACTAAAATTTTCAAACTGAAAAAAAAAAAAAAAAAAAAAAAAACAACACAACACAACCAAAAGAGGCTTTTTTCTACCAAAGAAAATGTCTCAAAAAATTTCTTTCCAAATGATCACTGCAATACTGAATGCTTCAGGCCTAACTATGGCAATGAATTCCAAAGCTAGCATCATTCAGTAGCCTAGAAGCACTGTGACTATGTTCATAAAGTTAACTGATAGCATTAAGATGGATAATGCAGTGGCCAGTGCTGTGGAGCAGCAGCTTAAGCCACCGCCTGCAGCATGGCATCCCATATGAGTGCTGTTTCAAGGCCTAGATATTCCACTACCGATCCAACTCTCTGCTTATGTGCCAACAGAAGATGGCCCAAGTCCCTGGGCCCCTGCCACCCATGTGAGAGACCAGGATAAGGCTTCTGGCTCCTGGATTCGGCCTGGCCCAGTATGATCATTCTGGCCATTTTGGGGTGAACCAGTGGATGAAAGATTTCCCTCTCTGTATATAACTCTGAATTTCAAATAAATAAATCGTTAAAAAATATCGATAATGTAGGAGCAGGATACACCTTAGGTAAGTCAGAGAAATGGCCTCTTAAAAAAGTTGTGTCAAGGGCCGGTGCTGTGGCGCAGCAGGTTAATGTCCTGGCCTGAAGTGCCGGCATCCCATATGAGCACCGGTTCTAGTCCCGGCTGCTCCTCTTCCGACCCAGCTCTCTCTGCTATGGGATGGGAAAGCAGTAGAAAATGGCCCAAGTCCTTGGGCCCCTGTACCCATGTGGAAGACCTGGCTTCTGGCTCCCGGCTTCAGATCAGCACAGCTCCAACCATTGCGGCCAATGGGGAGTGAACCATTGGATGGAAGACCTCTCTCTCTACCTCTCTTCTCTCTGTGTAACTCTGACTTTCAAATAAATAAATAAATCTTAAAAAAAAAAAGAGAGTTGTGTCAGAGCAGTTCAGCAATGAAAATAGGGGAAGAGGATATACAAGTTAAGAATTTACTAAGGAGCTAATATTTCAAAAGATAAGAGGCTACCTGCTTACCACAGAACTGTTTTTTTAAAAAAAAAACTTTATAGTAATCTTTCCTGTTTCATTTTTAAGACCCAACTTGTTTGGGGGCTCTCCTTTATGGCTCCATTCTAGCCCCTTATAATTTTTTAAAAAATTATTTATTTTATTTAGTTGAAAGAGTGACAGAGAGAGAGGTCTTCTATCCACTGGTTTACTCCCCAGCTGGCTGCAATGGCTGGAGCTGTGCCGATCCAAAGCCAGGAGCCAGGAGCTTCTTCCGGGACTCCCACATGGGTGCAGGGGCCTAAGGACATGGGCCATCTTCCACTGCTATCCCAGGCCATAGCAGAGAACTGGATCAAAAGAGGAGCAGCTGGGACTAGAACCAGTACCCATATGGGATGCCAGCACTTCAGGCCAGGGCTTTAACCTGCTGTACCACAGCACCAGCCCCAGCCCTTATAATTTTAAATCAGAACCTTTAAGGCAGTCCAGTTAGCTGGCTGTTTCTACATATCATGGAGTTGTGTAGGAGGTGCTGTCTTTCTCATTAAAGAAACCGAAGGTAGCACTCAACTATAAGATTTTATGGGGCTGGTATTGGGGCACAGCGTTGGTTAAGCCTAATCCACCACCTGCAGTGCCAGCACCCCATGTGGGTGCCAGTCCAAGTCCCAGCTGGTCCACTTCCAATCCAGCTCCCTACTAATGGCCTGGGAAAAGCAGCAGCAGATGTCCCAAGTAACTGAGTCCCTGCCTCCCATATAGATCCAGATGAAGCTCCTGGCTCCTGGCTTCAGTCTGGTCCAGCCCTGGCTGTCATGGCCATTTGGGGAGTGAACCAACAGATGGAAGATCTCTGTCTCTCTGTCTCTGTCTCTCTCTCTCTCTCTGTGTAACTCTTTCAAATAAGTAAAAATCTTTGGGGGAAAAAAAGGTTGTATTAAATAAGAACAAATGAAAAAATAGTATACAAAAGACTCTTAGATAAGAAATCTACTAACTACTACTAACTACTACTATCTACTAATCTACTATCTACTAACATTTCAACTCTTACGGTTTTTCACAGCTCAACCCAATCACTGAAGAGGACTAAAGCTAATAATCTGAGTAACTACTCTGTGAGAATTAATTTAACAATCTCACAACAAAATCCTTCCCATCAGTACATTCAAGTCCAACCTTAACCTTAACCTAACAGTGAATTATCATCAGAATTAAATGAAATTTAGCAAATAACACACCAGAATAAGGATGAATAAAGACTAGGTCAAATAAAAATGAAAGATTAAGAAACAATAATAGATTACTTCATAGCTATGAACAGCTATTTTTAAAAGAACAAGATAAAAGCAAGCATTATGAAGATCTATAGGCAGAAATATTGTTTTTAGAGGAAAGGCAAAGACAGAAGAAATTATAATGTAAAATAAACAGGCTGAAGAAATATTTACCTGAATTTATAGACAAAACAGACAAGAACACATTCTCCTAGCTTCCAGTCTTTGCTCTTCCCACTATGCCATGACAATTAACCAATATAATATTAAAATATTCTAGCAAAATTCTATGTTATAACCCTCTGTCTTATGAAAGAAGGACATGGATTTTAAATACACACACACAAACACACTCTCAATTAAGCAGCAGGAAACATTTAACTAATTCTCAGAAAGGCAGGCTATCATGTTACAGTAATTCATGCTAAAATAACTACCAAGTGCACTGAATCTGGAGTCACAAGCTCCAGATTCCAAATGCTTTTCTTCAAGTCATATGAAAGCAGGTTGGTCTGTAAGTTTCTAAACTGAAGTTTTCTCACACATAAAATAAAGGTAACAATGTCAACATCTCATACAGCTATTAAAATAATCATGTAAACCAAATAAATAAAAGTTCCTTGTAAAAGCATAAAGTCAAAGATAAAATTCAGTCCAGCCTGTGAGGGCAGGAAATGATGACAGCTGTCAGTGTCATTTTGGGGCAGGTAGCCTCTACCAGGAAGTGTTAGGCCAAAGGAACAAAGATTTCTTCTCTTTCTCACTCTGGCCTTCCCCAATAGCTCTGAAAAAAAGGTTTCTAAGAGTTGAAGTTAGGGGGACTAACAGAAAAAAAGGAAAAGAGTCCTGGTGTCTGAAATAAAAGAGAGAGAGCATAATATGGAAGAAAAAAAAAAAGCTGAACAGGGAGAAAAAATGGAGGCCAGAAGGTTGACTACAAGAGTCACATTCTTTCATTCTGGTAGCTTAGCACCCTATCTTTGCTGGTGAAGTGCACAGGAAGTACGCTGCTTCACCTGCATGAAGAATCTAATGGCAACAATACAAAACTGTTTTCAGTCCAGAACTCGCCTACTCTGCTTGATCAAAATTTGGCATTACAAATGGTGGCCCAAACACCACAAACAACTAGTCATAAACACTAAGTGTCCCCTAAAACCCATTATCCCATGCTAATAATGAGAAAAACAACAGAGAGAGTCCAATAGAAGATCACCTATCAGCATACCTGACCAGTACTCCTCAGAATTATCACAGGATTTTTCTGTCACTCTTAAACAGCATGTATAGGGGCCAGCACTGTGGCTTAGTGGGTAAAGCCACCGCCTGCCGTACCGGCATCCCATATGGGCACCGGTTTGAGACCCAGCTGCTCCACTTCCGATCCAGCTCTATGCTATGGCCTGGGAAAGCAGCAGAGGATGGTCCAAGTCCTAGGGCCCCTGCACCCACGTGGGAGACCCAGAAGAAGCTCTTGGCTCCTGGCTTTGGATTGGCAGCTCTGGCCATTGCACCCAACTAGGGAGTGAATCAGCGGATGGAAGACCCCTTTCTCTCTCTCTCTTTCTAACACTGCCTTTCAAATAAAATAAATAAATCTTTTAAAAAAGTATGTATAAATATAAGGACATCCCAAGATTTAAGAAAAATCTGATGAAGCTCCTGCATGACTAAACATTCTTAATGAACAATAGTCTACAGTTAAAAACACAAAATGACAGCAATTTTTTAGGTTAAGATCATCCACTCACCTGCCTAGGAGGCATTTTGTGAGCAAGCTCTACAGACAGAAAAACTAATGTGGTAGTCCTCACACTTTCCTGAGCAGCAGCATCACCTGGAGGCTTATTCAAACAAGATTATAGGGCCCCACATCTGCAGTTTCTGATTCAAAGACTGAGTGGGTCCAAAGGACTCAGATTTCTAACAAGCTCCTAATGAAGCTGATGCCATTAATCCAGGACCACCGTATGAAAAATTACTTACGTGAGATTCAGAACTTCTATATTAATGGGTAATAGACAAAGAAAAAATCAAATTAATCCCTGAGTTTTATAGTATTTACTAATGAATAGAAAGGAGGGATAATAAACTTTATGATAAAATTACTCAACTATTCAAGGGGAAAAGAAATTTTAGAGTGAAAAAGTTATATATCATGTGAAATATCATATGAAAGTGAGCTGTACAATCTGCTGACTATACTAGTAACACAAAAACAGCACAGATTATGATAATGGACAAATATCCAAAAATAACCCACTAGTAGATGCAGCCCATGAGATAAGTTTTCCTTTTCGTTTCATAAGTACTACATTTTCCGCCATAAAATTACTTCATTTATTCTATGTACTAAAAGCCAAAAAATTTCCTTGTACTCATTTCAAAATACAAAACTGTTTCATCTACTTTGTCATTTACATTATGCATATGAATCTTGCTTAACTCATGTAAATTAAGATAGTGTACAGATATAATTTTTATCCCTGTACAAGGTAAACTGCAATCTGCTCTGAAAATGGCTTTTTATTTCAAGTATTAAGACACTGGTAAATTACCTGAAGGTGCTCCAACCCAAGCCAGACCAAGAACACCATCATCAAAATCTCGGTCTGTGAAGACATAGGCCAAACAGTAGTCATCATGATTCTGCTCAGAATTCAATTCCAGAAATTTCTCCACACCAATATTTGGGAAACGGAAAGGATTTGTAGGGTCCTTCTCATCAGCAGTTGTATTGATCTAAAAATCCAAAACAATATTTAAAATAAGCACTTAATATTAGCATGGTCTTCATTCAAGTCTCTGCTCACCTCCTTTTCCATCTACCTAGATAATATATGCTCAGGGCTCACGGCAACTCAAGCCTTAATTAAGAGCCCCAGGGTTTTCCCACTGCCTCCATCTCTGAGCTGTTCATAGAAGGCCCTCTCCCACCCTACTCCCCAAAATAAGAAGAAAAAAGAAGGAAGAAAGAAAGGAAAGGAGGGAAGAAGGGAAGGAAGGAGGGAAAGAGAAAGACAGAAGGGAAGGAAGGAGGTTGTAAGCAAGCAGGCTGGCAGCCAGAGAAGGAAAATTAAAATTTAAGATGCTGGAAATGGACATTTGTTCCACATATCACAGTGCCTGAGTTCTTGGCTCTGCTTTGTACTCCAGCTTCCTGCTAATGTGGACCCTGGGAGGCAACACGTGATTGCTCAAGTGGTTGGGTTCCTACTACCTAAATGGGAGACTCAGACTGAGTTCCTGGCTTTTGGTTTGGCCTCGCCCAGCCCCAGATGTTGTGGGTATTATATGAAGGAACCAGCAGATGTGTGAGATGTATCTATTTCTCTCTCTCTCTCTGCCTTTCAAACAAAGTAGATTAAAAAAAATTTGAAGAGGGTAAATATCTGAGCAAGTATGGACACCTGAACATGGGACACTTAAGAAAGAATAAATTTTATTTCCAAAAACGCTAATAAAGTATGTCTTTTCAAATTTAATCACCTTAGTGAGTCTTCTTTAGTATTAATCTTCTATAGACGGTGACAAATATGATACAAAAACCTATATTTTATCAAATTGCTAGAACATAAAATAGATATTGAACCCAAGACTGTCAGTTCAGCAGACAAATCAATCATTTCTTTGCTTTTCCTTGCCTAGAGTCACATAAGTGAAGTCCAACTCACTTCAAATTCAGATTTTTCACCTCAGAGTGGGTCTGAACTGTGTTTTCTTTCTGTTTTTAATTCACTTCTCTTACTATTTCCAGTTTATCCAGAATGTTTCTTTTGATACTTAGCTACTATTATCCTGATGAGGCTCCTCCAGCATAATCTAACACCAAATTTTTACTAAATCAAAATTTTCATTTTTAGTTCCTGTCTCCTTTCAAAGACCAACACCTGTCTTCTGAACAATTTGGCATTCCCCAAGTAAACCAAGAAATTACATATAAGACTTGACAGAGATTTTAAAAAGATACATATGAGGGGCCGGTGCTGTGGCTTAGCAGGTAAAGCTGCCACCTGCAGTGCCAGCAATCCATATGGGTGCCAGTTCGAGTCCTGGATGCTCCACTTCTGATCCAGCTCTCTGCTATGGCCTGGGAAAGCAATAGAGGATGGCCCAAGTACTTGGGCCCCTGCATGGGAGACCCGGAAGAAACTCCTGACTTTGCATTAGCCCGGCTCCAGCAGTTGCAGCCAACTGGGGAGTGCACCAGCGGATAGAAGACCTCTCTCTCTCTGCCTCTCCTTCTCTCTCTGTGTAACTCTTTCAAATAAATAAAAAAATCCTTTTTTTTTTTTAAAGGATACATATGAAAGCAAAGACTTTTACTGGAAGGCAAGCCACAGTCTACTGGAAACATTGGTGGTAAGGGAAAGGTGATACAATGGCTGACACATGAAAATTACAGGTCTTTTTATGATCCATACCAAAGAAGATTTATAGAAGCAGGATGACAAAAACACCTCTGAAGACAATTGCCTAAGGGTAGATTTCAGAACATCTGGTTTATCCATTAAAAATTCCCCAAAATAATCAGTTATGGTCATTTAACACAAAATCAAGTACTATATATATATATATTATAAGTAGCCCATGCTTAAAGGCATATTTTAGCCAGTAAAAACAGAAATGAAATATTCTGATATTTCTGTAATATTGACTACCAACAGAAGCTGCATCTAAATTTTAGTTACCTACATTAAAAACGGGATGGTTAATATTTAAATGTTTGTGGACATAACAGAAACTTTAAATTACTAAATGAGTCAGAAGTAATCTTCAACACATATTTAAAATGAAATTTTAATCTTAGCTAAGGTCTGAAAACAACCGACTGTCACATTATTCACTTATATACTTGTATATCTTCATAATACAAATCATTTTATTCAAAAAAAGTGTTGCACTAAAATGTGTCCCAGTATTCTCCACTTTGTATCTTACTGCTTTTGCCTACTAAATAGCAATACTGTTTGTTCATTTAAGAGCTCATAATGCTCTCAGCATACATAAAAATAATTGATTATGAACAATGGCATTGTAACTCCACAAACCCTATTTGTTCTTAAGACAAATCACAGTAAAAACCACCTCAGTGACATTATTAAATATGTGTATCTGTTAAAACTTTCTGGTACATTTTACTTACTCAACTGTATTTTAGGAAAATTAGAACAGTATAAAATGTGGCAAATACTTTGACGAAAGGATTTTTTATATCTATACTCTACATATTTCTATATCTAGTTTTAAGCTCAAATTTTAAATTTATATTTGTTTTTAAAATACAGAAAATATTTTAAAAAGTCTAATTTTGTCAATAATTTAACATTCATTTATAATTTGTAACTAAAATCAATAAGCAGTAACCCTTAGGCTCTGGATCAGTATTTCTCAAAATATGTCTGCAGTTTTTTTGAGTCTCAATTGATGTTTCCATGGTCAAATTAATTTAGAAAAATGCATTTCTTTCCTGAAGGAGTCCTCAAAACTCGGTATGTCAGAACAAGCTGTGAATTTTCAAGAAGATTATACTGTTCTGTATTTTGTCAACTTCCTGTTTGTAAGCTCTATCAATTATTAATCTTATTCCTAAATCTTTACCCAACTATCCTTGTGTTTACTTGGCAAAGAGGCCAAGAATAAAGATAAACTGCATCAGTAGACACAACTTAAACTCTTTGATACATAAATAGGGAGTAAGCAAACAAGCATTTTTCTTGTACACATCGCCCTTATTGTTCCACTTTTTAACGTTTTTAACCACTGTGCTTCCTTACTCTGATGCGTTTCACCATGAAACTGATGTTCCGAATCCCAGAGAAGTCTGTGGTCTGGTAAATTGTATCAATCGCTTTTACATGGCTGGATATCTATTGATTTAAAAATAAAAAGAACAACATTTTAGAAGCAATGTTGAAATATAAAAAAGATCATGAATTCCCATTTCCAAAATTACTAATTACTAACGTCCTAGCATATTCAATTTTAAAATGTCTATATCACATATTTAAGAGAAGTATGAAAAAGATCAGTAGGCTGGGGCTGAAAGGGGAGCTTCCATCTTTTCCAGATACCTCTCTGGAAAAACAAACATGTACTCTCAATTCAGTCATATTTTTAAAAACTTTTGTTTCCTCAACTCATCCTATAATATCCTATGTCCATGCCTTTTTACATGCTTTTTTATTTATTTTTTTATTTTTTGACAGGCAGAGTGGACAGTGAGAGAGACAGAGAGAGAAAGGTCTTCCTTTGCCGTTGATTCACCCTCCAATGGCCGCCCCAGCCGGCACACGCGCTGATCCGAAGGCAGGAGCCAGGTGCTTCTCCTGGTCTCCCATGGGGTGCAGCGCCCAAACACTTGGGCCATCCTCCACTGCACTCCCTGGCCACAGCAGAGAGCTGGCCTGGAAGAGGGGCAACCGGGACAGAATCCGGTGCCCCGACCGGGACTAGAACCCAGTGTGCCGGTGCCACAAGGCGAAGGATTAGCCTAGTGAGCCGCGGCGCCGGCCCATGCTTCTTTCTTATGACTAAATTATCTTTTCCTATTTAGACTTCAGACTCAGTTCAAACATATTCTGTAAGAACTTCCCTGATAATATCAGGACACTTGGTTATTCCCTGAATAGCCCTACTACTGCTGCACTACTACTACTATGTGTAACAACTTTACTGACCAAATTCTATATACTACCCACATATTTTAGGTCCTGGAAGTATACTGGTGAACAAAACAGAGAATGTCTCTAAACATTTACAGAGGTTTTGTTCTAGTAGTGGAGCAGAAAAAGGAAATAATACAAAGAAAAAGAGGATACATTCAGATTTTACTAAGTCCTAAAAGCAGATAAGCGTAGTGTTATAATACAAAACCCATGTTTATCTTGTTGACTCCCAACTGAACTCTGTGGCTTCTGAACCACTCTGTACACAATCTTCCCAACCTTACAAACAGCAGTCTTTACTATCATCAACATGAAAATGTGTGTGTGCCAGCATACTTTCAAAGCTATTTCTGAAGAAATTGTATAAATGATAATAAAAAGTGCTAATAGGGTATATTATGAATCCCTGCTAACTTCAGCTGGGCCTAGCAAACTCTTCCCAGTACCCACGATTTCTACTCCATCTCAGCAGTCCTGGTTCCCCAGACAATTATACCTCATACTTTCTTGGGGGTGTATCCTAATGTCCCTCTCTCTTTACCTTCAAATCACCCATCTTTATTCATCTTCATCTTCCTCAAAGGGTAACTTTTCTTTATTCCTGACCCTATCCCTTTCTGGAACTTCAAGAACACTGTGTTTTTTCTTACATTGATTGTCTATTGAATTGTCTTCCCCTTCTGACCAACTTGCTCAAAGGCCCCCTTTAGCCCCAAATATTCCATGTTATTTCTAATAATTTCCATGTTACTTTCACATTTCTTGAAACCCTCACTGCCTCTGCCAACGTATTCCTCATCAGTAACATTCCTGCAACTAAAAATCACTTACTTCTTGTGATCATTCTCTTGGATATCCCTGCATTATGACACAATTAGCTATGCATTTGTCTGGCAATTTTTTTTTTTATCCCTGGGCTAATGTTAATCTCCTACCTGTTTATCATGTCTTTCCTCACCAGCTTCTCTTCCTTCTCATCCTATTGACTACAAACAGATAGTCCCCAGTTTCTTTACATTTCATTCTCTCCCCACATTAACTCTCTCTTTTGTGACCTCCAATTTCACGCAAGTCCAAAGTTGATCATTCCTCAAGCTACAGTTCCACATTTTCAGTACCCTAAGGCAATGATCCCCTAGCTTTTATACGTATCTAAAAATATGCTTCTCCCTACCACCAAAATGAATTGATCATTTATCTTTGTGCTACCTCCACCCTCTCAGACTCAAACCCTTTGAGTCAAAATGTGTTCATTAAACTCTCACTGGATGCTTACTGCATTTTGAAGGCTACCCTGAAAAACCATGAACACTGTAATGAGGGTTGAGAATACACAAGTGCAAATGAGAATGTAAATATGCTAAGTACAATGACAGCACAGAATAGGGGTTCAAAGTTCCTCCTCTGCTCCGAACAAGTCCTCTTTCTTTATCTCCTTTAACATCACAAATACTGAACATCACAAATAACTAAACTCTCTTTTCAATGCTAAGCATCAGTTTCATCATCTCCTCCAGGAATCATTTTCTTAGTCCTCTCTTTCGAATAACAGTAAAATATCCTAACTGGTCTTTATGTGTGTAATTATATTTTTCACATCATAACTGAAAATATAAACACCTTTTTATACCAAGAAGAAAATAAACTAACTTTAATTTTGAAGGAAAAATATAGATACAATAAAACAATATGGGAACTGTTAAAATACTGCATAACTATAAATACCTGAGCAATCACAGCTTCTCGTGTTCCATAATATTTAAAAAAAAGATGATCAGTCTGAATATAAAGCTGACAAGTATTTTTTTCTGCTGAAGTTGTACGCTTTTTCCTCAGGAGTTCTGGACCATTAGCAGCATGTTCTTCTTGAGGTGTCTATACATCAAAAAGAATCATTTCTGATCATTAGTCTGCTTCACTACTATAATTTCATAGTTAAAGGATAGGAACAATTTCATACTCTGTGTTATTATGTAGTACCATAGAGATTTCTGATGTCATAAACACTATTTTAGTCTCACATTCTCCATTTAGTTGACTGATTATTTATTCAAACAACTCCTCCACATTTGCTTCCAAACATACTTCTTTGTTTCTTTTTTTGACAGGCAGAGTGGACAGTGAGAGAGAGACAGAGAGAAAGGTCTCCCTTTGCCGTTGGTTCACCCTCCAATGGCCGCCAAGGCCAGGGTGATGTGGCCAGCACACCGCGCTGATCCCAAGGCAGGAGCCAGGTGCTTCTCCTGGTCTCCCATGGGGTGCAGGACCCAAGCACTTGGGCCATCCTCCACTGCACTCCCGGGCCATAGCAGAGAACTTGCCTGGAAGAGGGGTAACCGGGACAAAATCCGGCGCCCCGACCGGGACTAGAACCTGGTGTGCTGGCGCCGCAGGCGGAGGATTAGCCTATTGAACCACAGCGCCGCCGGCCCAAACATACTTCTTAATATGTATTCATATACATCTAAAGCAAGTCCTATGGCAATTTATAATACCTTGGTATCTTCTTTCTATTTTTTAAAATTTAATGTTTACTTATTTGAAAGGCATAGTTACAGAAGGAGGATGAAGAGAGAGAGACAGAGATCTTGCATCCCCTGGTTTACTCCCCAAATGGCCAAGCCAGAAGCCCAGAGCTTCTTTTGGGTCACCAGCATGAAGTGCAGGGGCACAAGTACTTTGGTCACCTTCTGCTGCTTTCCCAGGGGCATTAGCAAGGAGCTGGATTGGAAGTGGAGCAGCCAGGCTCAAAACAGCACCCATATGAGATGCTGGCATTGCAGGCAGAGGCTGAACCTGCTACACCACTATGCCATCCCAATATCTTGGTTTCTTCTACCTCATCTCTACTACCCAATCTACCACCAGGTCCTGTCAAATTTATCTCCTAAATATGGAGGTAAATTATCTATTATCTCCAGCTCAACTACTCTAGCCCACACTACCAACACTTCTTATTTAGTGCACAGTTAAGATCAACTTAATCAACCCATGGTGGCCTTCAATCTATTATCAATACAGCCATCTTTTCAAAATACAAGTCTGAATGTTACCTACCTGCACAGTATATTTCAATGACTTCCTTTTATTCTAAAGAGAAAGCCCTAAATTCTTTATATGCTTCACCAAATCAGCATTGCACAGCTTCTACTTACCAATTCAGCTTCGTTTCATTCCATATTACTTCACAAAGAAACTGTACTACAATACTCAATTCTAGCTCTCTACAGTATAGCTACATAAGCCATTTTTCTATCTTCCAATACACCACCTGTCTCCTGTCATAGATCTAATTAATGTCTTCCTTCAGAGTCAGGGATGGCCAATTCATCCATTATAGCAGTTCACAGAATCATGTACCTAAGCCCCTTACATACTATACCCTTACATTTATTTGGGGAACTGTTTGTTCAATGGCTGTCTCAACTCCACCACCAGAATAGAAATTTGAAAATAAGAAATTGTTATAAATTTGAAAATAAGAAACTATCTTCACTATATTGTTATCACTTAACAGAGAGTTGCCAGGAAGTAGAAGAAAATAACTACAAATATTTCTTTCCAGAGTTACCTCTGCTATTGAATTCAAGCACTCAAACATTTGTCAATATCTAAAAGATATATAAATATCTTTAGATGACAAAGTAACACAAAACCCACATTAAGTTTTATCACAATTCCAAATTTACATTACTTTCCTCTCATTTGACAATTCCATTTAAATATATCCAAAACTAAAATTTTGTCTCATACTTCACAAAAAAAAAAGGGTAACTATGTGAGGTGATGAATATGTTAAATTGCTTCACTATAGTAACCATTTTATTATCCATATGTATCCTATAACAATATTATATAACTTAAACATAAAAAATTAATTTTTAAAAAATTTTGTACTATAGATGAGTACCAACACTTCTGAAAAACTTAATTACTTCATCTTAAATAACACATTTGGGAGAAATATCCCCTAAGTATTCTTTTAATAATATTTTAATCAGGATTTTCGTTGAGATGGTTTCCAGGTTGCAACTTGTGGAGTCTATAAATGATTCAAATATCGAACAGCATTCTAAGTGCACATTATTTTTGATAATGTAGTTCATATGCATATTTATACTCACATTATTCTATACAAAAGTTATAAATTAATCTTAGCTATTAAAGTGACTGTACTCACGTATGCCAAGATTTTCTACTCCATAAGAAAAAAACTAAAGGCTTTAATGTAAAAATATTGTTTAACAAAAGGTTTTAAATTTAAGAAGTCAACCTTAAATAAGAAATATAGACTCTTTCAATTAGAGAAATGCACATAAAAGTAGTCAAGTTTATTTGTCAAGTGGTTTAGATCATCCAGTCTTTACTGGGTATTATTTTCTCTCTGATTGTGAATAGTGGATTGAAATCTCCCATCATATGAGTTTTCTACTACAGTTTTTTATCTGTCAACTGTGTTCTAAATATTCTGAAGTTTTGGAATTAAGGACATACAAATTTAAGATTTTTATAATATCCTGGGGACTGAACTTTTTATCATTATAATATATCTATTTCAATATAAAACTCTTTACCTTAAAATCTACTTTGATATTAATATATATAATTTTCATTTGAGCCCACAAATTTTGTGTTTTGTACTCTTTTACTTCCAACTTTTCTATATCCTTGTATTTTGGAAGTGGCTTTTGTAAAGCAAACAATTTTTGCTGTTTTTTGTTAAATCCAGTCTGATGATCTTTATCTTAACTGGTAAATTAAATCCATGTGCCTTTAATATAATTACTGGTATATTTCAGTTTAAAACTACAGTTTTATTACTTATCTTCATTTCTTTTGCCTGTTTCTATATTTTCTTTCTTCCTTTTCTTGACTTCTTTTGGATTTTTAGTTTTTAATATTCTAGCCATTCCCCTCCGTTTACTTTTTAGTTAAGTATTTTACTGCAGTGTGAGTATCCCATATGAGTGCTGATTATCCATCATGCTGTTTTCTTCATACGCTAGTTGGTTTGAACTGAATACCAGATTCTCAATTTATTTCCCATTATATATTCATAAATACAGAGATATATGAGAGTACTTCAAAAAGTTTCTAGAAAAATGGAATTAAAAGACATTTAAAATTTTTGTTAAATTTTGAGGAAAAAAATTTTAAACCCATGCATATTTTTTTCATAACATGCATTTTCCATGAATTTTTGAAAAACCCCCTCATATGCATGGTTTATCATCCAATCTCATTTAGCTACAAGTTCATCATCTAAGCCCACAATTTTTTCACTAGAATTAAACCTCTTAACATGGTCTTCTGGTTATATTCTCAATTTGAAGCATCTTGATTTTACTTTCACCGACTTTCACTAAATACAGCATCCTAGGATGGTAGTTACACTGCTTCGGCACATTCCATTGTCTTCAAGTTTCAAGCTTTTCCAAAGAAAAATGAGCTGTCATTTTTACTGTTGCTTTTTTGAAGTAGAGTGAAATTTCTTCCACCTATTTTTTTTTTTTAAGATTTATTTATTTGAAAGGCAGAGTTACAGAGAGGCAGAGAGAGAGAGAGAGAGGGAAGTCTTCCTTTTGCTAGTTCACTCCCCAAATGGCCACAATGGCCTGAGCTGCACCGATCCGAAGCCAGGAGCCAGGAGCTTCCTCCAAGTCTCCCATGTGGGTGAAGGGGCCCAAGAACTTGGACTATCTACTGTTTTCCCAGGCCATAGCAGAGAGCTGGATTGGAAGTGAAGCAGTCAGCACTTGAACCAGTGCCCTTATGGGATGCCCGCACTGCAGGCGGTGGCTTTACCTGCCATGCCACAGCGCCGGCTGCCACCCATTGCTCTTAAGATTATATCATCAGTTTTCAAATAATGTATTATGGTGATATTTTATCCTAACTACAATGCTTACTGAATTTGTTTTCTGATGTCCCTCAGTCATATTTGGAAAATTCACAGCCATTATCTGTCTTTATTTGACTATCCATTTTTCTCCTTTGAGGACACCAATTATATGTTTATATTAGGCATTTTTAATACATTATCTAGTCTTTTTATACTCCTTTCTGAATTTTCCATCCATCTGTTTCTAAAAGGTTTGTTCTGTTCTCTTATGGCATGCCATCCAGATCTAAATCCACATATTGACTGATTGATATATTTTTCAAGTTTAGAATTCCATCAGATTCTTTTGCTCATATTTTTATTTTCTACTGAAATTTAAAATTTTGTCTTTATATATCTAAATATATTCAAGTGAGTGTCTGATCATTTCATCATCCAGCTACCTTCAAGTTCTTTATCTTTGGTCTGTTGAATTGTTCAGGGCCAGCATCATGGCACAGCAGGTTAAGCTGTCACCTGCAACACCAGTATCCCATATGAGCACTGGTCATCCACCATGCTGGTTTTTTTGTTTTTTTTTTTTTTTTTGACAGGCAGAGTGGACAGTGAGAGAGAGAGAGACAGAGAGAAAGGTCTTCCTTTGCCGTTGGTTCACCCTCCAATGGCCGCCGCGGCCGGCGCGCTGCGGCCGGCGCACCGCGCTGATCCGATGGCAGGAGCCAGGAGCCAGGTGCTTTTCCTGGTCTCCCATGGGGTGCAGGGCCCAAGCACCTGGGCCATCCTCCACTGCACTCCCTGGCCACAGCAGAGGGCTGGCCTGGAAGAGGGGCAACCAGGACAGAATCCGGCGCCCCGACCGGGACTAGAACCTGGTGTGCCGGCGCCGCTAGGCGGAGGATTAGCCTAGTGAGCCGCGGCGCCGGCCCACCATGCTGTTTTATTCATATTCTGCTTATTTTGAACTGAGTACCAGAAAATGTACAGTGGGGCCTCCAAATGCATGGAATCAGCATCAAAGGATTCAATCATTCTCAAAGCAAAATATTCAATAAAAAAAGTACCTATACAGAACATGTACAAACATTTTTTTCTAAAATGTTTTTTCTAAAAATACATTAAAACAATTATTTATACAGCATTTACATTGTGTTAGGTATTACAGGTCTTACAGAAATGATTAAACTATAATGGAGGGTATAATGGAGGGTATACACAGGTTATATGCAAATACTAAACCATTTTATATAAGGGAGTTGAGCATCTGAGGATTATGGTATCTGTAGGGATTCCTGGAAGCAACGCCCAACAGATACCAAGGGCGAACTGTGTAAAGAAAACCACAGATAGAACCTGAATCCTCCAGTAAATGATACCTTTCTCAAGAGATTTACTTTCACATATGGCAAGCAATTAGGTTTGCTGCGCTAGTAATCCAATATCACTTCAATACAATCAGGAACTGAGGTGTGGTGTGGGCTTGACTTTCTGTGAGAAGCTGCGAACTTTCTAACTTATCCTTACCTCTGGGTAACAGTCCTTCAAGATCCCAACCTAAAGTTTTACTGGGGAACCCTATACAATACTGTCATCCTTAGTCTCATGAGTCTGAACAGTTCTAACGGACTTCTCTGTCTCCAAGCCACCTCCCAAGGAACTGGAAATTAAAACTGAAGAAAAGGTAATCCCAAATGCCAGGCTCATCTTTCTAGGTATATACTTTTTCTAAGATGCTGGCCCAGTAATTCTTTAGGCCTTGCTAATCTTTACAGTGCCTTTAAACAGATACACAGACATGGGAGGGACTTTAGCCTAGAGATTCAGGCACCTCTGTCCCATATCAGAATATCTGGGTTCAACATCCAGTTCTCAACCTGATTCTCTTTCAGTTAACACAGATCCTAGAAGGCAGCAGTGACTGCTCAAAAAATTGAGTTCCAGAGCAGGCGTCATGGTGCAGCAGATTCAGCCACTTCTTGGGTAACCTGCATCCTATATTAGAGTGCCAGCTTGAGTGCTAGTTCCTCTGGTTCCAATCTCTAGCTTCCGGCTAATGCTCCTGGAAGGTAACAGATGGCCAAAGTACTTTGGCTCTTGGCCTCAACCTGGTCCAGTGCTGATTACTGTAGACATTTGGGGAATGAACCAGCAAAAGGATGATCTCTTTCTCTGCTGTCCTTCTCTCTCTGTCACTCTTTCAAATGAATAATAAATAACTATACAGAAAAAAGAAGACATGTAGGAAAGATCTGTTAAGAGGAAATCACCTATTTAAAAACAAAAAATGAGTTCCTGACACTTGTGAGAGACCTTGATTGAATTACTGCCATATGGGGCCAGTGCTTTGGCGTAGTGAGGTGGGCATCCACCTGCAGCATCAGCATCCCATGTGGGCACAAGTTCGAGTCCTGGTTGCTCCACTTCCAATCCAGCTCCCTGCTGATGGCCTAGGAGGGTAGAGGAGGATGGCCTCAGTGCGTGGGCCCCTATGTCCGTGTGGGAGACCTGGAATAAGCTTCTGGATCCTGCCTTTAGATAGATAGGCCCAGCTCCAACCTTTGCAGACATTTGCGATCTTTTAAAAAAAAATTACTGTCATCTGGCTTCAGCCCAGCCCAGTTCTGGTCATTGCACACATTTAGGAAACTTAAGGAATGAAGCCACTCTCTCTGCCCGTATGTCTACGTGTGTCTCTCTGTCCTCAAATTTTAAAAGAAAAAAAAATATTTTAATGAAATACAAACATACATCTAAACATAAACATATAAATGTATATAAAATATAGACTAATATTTTAAATATTTATATTTTGAAGTCAGATTGGTTTGTATTAACTGTTCTGTACAGGAGTACTTCTTTCTTAAAAATAATTCTGTATTAATTTTATGCACTGTGAAAAAAATTTTATGTACTGTGAATATTTCTATAAGTTTGTAATATTTTCATTTTAAGGTATCTTTTAATTTTCTTTTTTTTTTTTTTTGACAGGCAGAGTGGACAGTGAGAGAGAGAGAGAGAGACAGAGGTGGACAGTGAGAGAGAGAGAGAGAGACAGAGAGAAAGGTCTTCCTTTTACCCTTGGTTCACCCTCCAATGGCCGCCGCGGCCGGTGCGCTGTGGCCGGCACATCGTGCTGATCCGAAGGCAGCAGCCAGGTGCTTCTCCTGGTCTCCAATGCGGGTGCAGGGCCCAAGCACTTGCGCCATCCTCCACTGCACTCCCTGGCCAGAGAGAGAGCTGGCCTGGAAGACGGGCAACCGGGACAGAATCCGGCACCCCGACCGGGACTAGAACCCGGTGTGCCGGCGCCACAAGGCGGAGGATTAGCCTATTGAGCCATGGCGCTGGCCAATTTTCATATAATGAGTCTATCAATCTTCTTATAGTGATTTTGTCTTACTCAAAATGTTTACTTAGAAATCCAAAATACTTTTTAATATTTTCATTTGTGAAATGTCAAACAGTTTATCCATGTTTTAATTGGGGTATACATATATTATTAAACTGACTCATGGGAGCTTTTCATATTCTGAGAGGAAACCTTTTGTCAAATAGATGCATTTTGGACATTTGACTCACAGCCTGTGGCCTGTTTTCCCATTTTCTTAACTGTACCTTTTGAAGTGAAGTTTTTTATTTTGATGAAGTTCAGTTTATAAATTATTTTTGTGCTCTAAGAAATGTTATCTACCCTACAACTACAAAAATTTCTCCTTTTTTCTACAACTTTGTAACATATAAGTCCATTACATACGTATAGTTAATTTTTGTGTGAAGTTTGAAGTGTAGGTAAGGCTCAATTTTTTTTCATATGGTTATCCAACTATTCCAGTAGCATTTGTCAAAAAACTATTTTTTCTTCCTCTAAATTTCCTTGAGACCGTTACAAAAATCAGCTAAACTTAGGAACGTCATTGTCTCCATGGATCCATATGTTTATCCTTAGATCAAGATTACACTACTTTGATTTACTGCAGCTTTGTAATGACTTTTTTTTTTTTTAGTTAGGCAGTGAGAGAGAGAGAGAAAGGTCTTCTTTTTGCCGTTGGTTCACCCTCCAATGGCCGCCGTGGCTGGCGCACTGCATATGGTGCAACGCGCTGATCCGAAGCCGGGAGCCAGGTAGGTGCTTCTCCTGGTCTCCCATGCGGGTGCAGGGCCCAAGCACTTGGGCCATCCTCCACTGCACTCCCTGGCCATAGCAGAGAGCTGGCCTGGAAGAGGGGCAACCGGGACAGAATCCGGCGCCCCGACCGGGACAGAACCCGGTGTGCCGGCGCTGCAGGCGGAGGATTAGCCTAGTGAGCTGCGGAACCGGTCAATGTAATAACTCTTAAAATCAGGTAGCATAAGTCTTTCAATTTTGTTTTTTCAAAAATTGCTTTGATTCTTCTATGTCCTTTAAATTTCACTATAATTTTTAGAAATAGATTTTCAATTAATAGGTAAATCCCCACTAGTTTTTTTAATGCAGAGTACATTACATGATAATTTGTAGAGATGGACATATGGAGTCTTCCAACCATGAATATAGTATATTTCTAATCTTTCTTAATTTACTTATAATCTTAATTCTTCTTGGCAACATTGTGTGGTTTTTTTCTGTACACATTTTGCACATATTTTGTTAAATTTATTCTCAGTATTCTATATTTTTGATGCTATTTTCAAGTAACTTTTTAAAATTTCATGTTCTAAATGTTCACTACCAACGTACAGAATGCAATTGGTTTTTGCATGCTGACTTTGTGTCTTAAGTCTAGGATAAATTTACTTATTAATTCTAGTAATCTTTTTCCAGATACCTTAGGAATGTCCAGATATTCTTTTTTTTTTGGGGGGGGGGGGACAGGTAGAGTTATAGACAGTGAGAGAGAGAGAGACAGAGCAAAAGGTCTTCCTTCCGTTGGTTCATGCCCCAAATGGCCGCTATGGCCGGTGCACTGTGCCGATCCGAAGCCAGGAGACGGGTGCTTCCTCCTGGTCCATGCAGGTGCAGGGCCCAAGCACTTGGGCCATCCTCCACTGCACTCCTGGGCCACAGCAGAGCTGGACTGGAAGAGGAGCAACCGGGACAGAACCAGTGCCCCAACTGGGACTAGAACCTGGTGTGCCGGCACCGCAGGCGGAGGATTAGCCTAGTGAGCCGTGGCGCCAGCCAAAGATACACTTTTTTTTAAAGTCATTTATTTTATTTGAAAGGAAGAGTTACAGAGAGATAGAGGCAGAGAGAGAGGGAAAGATCTTCCATCCGCTGGTTCACTCCCCAGGTGGCTGCAACAGCCGGAGCTGCACTGATCCGAAGCCGGGAGCCGGGAGCTTCCTCTGGATCTCCCACACCGGTGCAGGGGCCCATCTCCCACTGCCCTCCCAGGCCATAACAGAGAGCTGGACTGGAAGTGGAGCTGTCAGAATTCCAACAAGGGCCCATATGGGATGTCTGCACTGCAGGCGGCAGCTTTATCAGCTATGATATAGCACTGGCCCCTAGATACACTCTTTGTTACCTGTGAACAAATGCAGTTTACTTCCTTTACAAACCATAAGCCTTTCACTTCTTTTTCTCGCCTTATTATGCAGAGTAGGACTGTGAGTACAAGGCTGAATAGAAGTTAGCATTGCATCTTTACTTACTTCCTGGTCTCCAGGGAAAAGGATTAAATCTCAATCCACTATTAGGTATTATGTTAGTTACAGGGTTTTTTATAGAAGCTCTTAACAGTTACAGGAATTTTCTGTCTACTTCTAGTTTGCCAAATGATAGGTGATAAAACATGATAAATGTGATTTCACTAGTCCACTGAAATAACCATGGGAATTTCCTTGTTTTATTATGCTAAGATGTCAGATTAAATTGATTTAAAAAATCAATCTGCGATTTCTGATAAAACTCTATTTAACCATAATGTGTTATATTTTTCATATATTGCTGGAATTCACTTACCACTTTTTTGCCTAAGAAATTTTGCATCAAGGCAGGTATTTGGGGCATTCTTATCCCACATTGGTGTGCCTGGGTTTGAGTCCTAGATTGTCTACTTCCTATTCAGCTAACAAACCACCAGGGAAGCTGCACGTTGTAGTTTAAGAACCTGGATTCCTACCACTTACATGGGAAACCTGAAATAGATTCTAGGCTCCTGGCTTCAGCCTGGCCCAGTCGTAGCTGTTGTGGGCATTCAGGGAATGAACCAGTGGATGGAAAACACCTCTTTGCATCTCTGTCTTTTTCTCTCTGCCACTCTAATAAAATAAAAATTAATGAATAAAAACTTAAAAAAATAGATGCATCTATATTCATGAAAGATAATGGACTGCAGTTTAGGTTCCTGTAATGTCTTAATCTGGTATGCATATCAAACTGGTCCTATAAAACTGTGCTGTTTTAATTTTTATGAGCTTTATATGATTAGTATTCTTTCTTAATTATATTGGGGCTTTTAGTTGATAGAAAATTATTACATATCAATTTAACATTGTCCATACATACTCACAGACTATTATTGCTTGCACTATTATTCTGAATATGGTTCTTTAAAGGAATTTGTTCATTAAATTGGTATTACTGAATTTAATGGCTTTTAAAGTGCTCAAAATATGCACTTAAGGGGTGGCGCTGTGGTGCAGCAGGTTAAAGCCCTGGCCTACAGTGTCAGCATCCAGTCCCAGCTGCTCCACTTCCAATCCAGCTCTCCATGATGGCCTGGGAAAGCAGTAGAAGACAGTCCAAGTGTGTGGGCCCCTGACCTCAAGTGGGAGATCCGGAAGAAATTCTTCAGATATGCACAGCTCAGGGCCACTGTGGCCATTTGCAAAGTGAAGCAGAAGAAGGAAGACCTTTCTCAGCAGGCGCTGCGGCTCACTAGGCTAATCCTCCACTTTGCGGCGCCGGCACACCGGGTTCTAGTCCCGGTAGGGGTGCCGGATTCTGTCCTGGTTGCCCCTCTTCCAGGCCAGCTCTCTACTGTGGCCAGGGAGTGCAGTGGAGGATGGCCCAAGTGCTTGGGCCCTGCACCCGCATGGGAGACCAGGAGAAGTACCTGGCTCCTGCCATCGGATCAGTGCGGTGCGCTGGCCGCAGCGCGGCAGCCGCGGCAGCCGCGGCAGCCATTGGAGGGTGAACCAACGGCAAAAGGAAGACCTTTCTCTCTGTCTCTCTCTCTCTCACTGTCCACTCTGTCAAAAAAAAAAAAAAAAAAAAAAAAAAAAAAGGAAGACCTTTCTGTTTCTTCCTCTATCTGTAACTCTACCTCTCAAATAAATAAATAAATCTTAAAAAAATGCACTTAAAATTATAATGTCTACAGTGTTAAGCCTTCTTAACTTAATAATTCCTTTGTGTTTTTCTTTAGTTCTTGTTCATACTAACTAGAAGTTTATCAATTGCACTGATCTTTCCCTCTGATTTTCATCTTTCCCACTGATTTTCTGTGCTTATTTTGTAGATCACTCATATATACTCATATTACCTGTTACTTTATTCTTTCTATTTATTTAGTGTTTAATTTTTACTTCCTAGTCTAGTTGTTTAAAGTGGATGCTTATTGGTTGATTTCTAGATTGTTCTTTTCTAATATGATCACTTAAAGTTTTAAATCCCCCTTTGAGACCACTTTGGTGGAATCTCACAAATTTCACTCTGGCTTTTTTGTTATCATTCTGTTCAAAATGGTTCCAAATCTGAATTATTAATTTCTTTTTTTTTTTTTTTTTTGATAGGCAGAGTGGACAGTGAGAGAGAGAGACAGAGAGAAAGGTCTTCCTTTTACCCTTGGTTCACCCTCCAATGGCCGCCGCGGCCGGTGCGCTGCGGCTGGCACACCGCGCTGATCCGATGGCAGGAGCCAGGTACTTCTCCTGGTCTCCCATGCGGGTGCAGGGCCCAAGCACTTGAGCCATCCTCCAGTGCACTCCCGGGCCACAGCAGAGAGCTAGCCTGGAAGACGGGCAGCCGGGACAGAATCTGACGCCCTGACTGGGACTAGAACCTAGGGTGCCAGCGCCACAGGCGGAGGATTAGCCTAGTGAGCTGTGGCGCCGGCCTGAATTATTAATTTCTAAACACATGGGGATTTTTCCATTTTTGTTATGATTTCCAAATTAATTCTCTTTAAATCTAAGTATTTTGTATCATTTCAATCCTTTATCAAGACTTATTTCATGTTTAGCAAATGTTACCCATGCACTTGAAAAGAATGTATATTTCTACCATTGTTGAGTGAAGAATTTCATAAATGTCTATTAGGTCACAGTGCTTGAAAGTGGTATTCAGTGTTGTATATTCTTACTTGCTCTTTCAATCTACCAATTTGTCTACTAAGAAATGAGTGTGGGAGCACGTATTGTGGCACAGCGGGTTAAGCCACTGCTTGGGATGGTTGCATCCCTTATCAGAGAGTCAGTTTGAGTCCTGGCTAGTTTGCTTCTGACCCAGCTTCCTGCTTCCTACTAAAGCAGCTTGGAAGGCAGCAGATGATGGCCCAAGTGCTTGCTTAGGACTCCACCACCAACATGGGAGATCTAGATGGAGTTCTGGACTCCAGGCTAAAGCCCTGTCCAGCCCTGGCTTTCCTGAGGATGAACCAGGATGATAAGTCCCTCCTTTTATTCAATCTGTCACTCTGCCTTTCAAGTAGGTAGGGAGTAGGGTAAGGAGGAGGGGAGGAACGGGAGGGAAGGAGTGTGACTGGGGATAGGCATTTGCCACAGGGGTTAAGCAGCAGTTTGGGATGCTTGCATTCCGTATCAGTCTGCCTGGGTTCAATTCCTGGACCCTCTCCAGTCCAGCTGCTTGGTAATGCATACTCTGGGAGGTAGCAGATGATGATGGCTCAAATAGTCAAGTCCCTGCCACCTCCATGAGAAACCCAGATTGAGTTCCTAGCTCCTTGCTTTAGCTTGGCCCAGCCCTGGCTGCTGCAAGCACTGGAGGAATGAGTGAACCATAAGATGGAAGATATCTGCTCCCACTGCCCAGCCTCCCTCTCTTTGTCTCTCTTTCATGTAAGAAGAATAAGAACATTTTTTATAAAGGAAATGAGTGTGACTTCCAGCTATGCATTGTGATATTTTTCATTTCTCCTATCAGTTTTATCAGTTTTTGCTTCATGCATTACATAATTCTATTAACTGCACTATTAACTAACATTTAGAATCAATATTTCTTCTTGATAAAGTGATACTTTATCATTATGAAATGTCCCTTTTTGTCTCTAGTGATAATTTATAATGAAAATATATTCTTGATATTAATGTGATCATTTTAACATTCTTCTAACTACTGCTTTTATGATATATATGCTTTACTCTCCTTTTACTCTTAAACTGTGTCTTTACATTTAAATTGCCATTTCTGTTAGACAGACTGGTTCATGCTTCCTTAATCACTCTAACCAACCAAGCTGTTTAATTAATGTGTTTAGGCCACTGCATTTAATGTAATCAGCAATCTGGTTAGATTTAAGCTTACCATCTTGATATTTATTCATCTGTATCATCTGTTCTTTGTTCGTTTCAGTCTATTCCACTTTACACTGGATTAACTGGCTATTTCATTTATCCTTTATTGACCTGTTAACAACACTTCCCCTACTTTTTTTTGGTGGTTGCTCCAGGACATAGGACATTCCTACAAACCTTCTTAAACAGCTTGACAACAAATATTCAGATCTTCAGACTGCATAGTCTGTGTCACAATTACTCAACTCTGCTACTATAATGTAAACAGACTATGCACTGATGAATGAGTGTGGCTGGGTTTCACTACAGCTTTATTTACAGAATGTACCAGTTTGTACACAGACCACAATTCACTGGGCCCTGCCTGAGGGTTTGCAAAATCACATCACATGTGAAATATATAGTATTAAAAATGTTTTTAAAAAGAATATATGTATATGTATACATATACATATAAACATACACAATATACTTCCATTCTTCCCTTTCTTGTCCTTTGTGCTATCATAAATTTTTAGTTCATTACATATTGTTATTAGTTTTAAGTAATTATCTCTTAGAGAAGTTTTTTAAATCCTTTGGTATCCTCTTTTGATCTGAAGATACACCTTTAACATTTTATTACAGTGTACATCTGCTAGAAACAAATTCTCTGTCATTATTTATCTAAAACAATTTTAATTTGCACTCAGTTTTGAAAACTATTTTCAGGGCTGACACTGTGGCATGGTGAGTAAACCTGCTGCCTGCAGTGCCAGAATCCCACAAGGGCAAGAATCCTACAAGGTTCAAGTCCTGGCTGATCCACTTCTGATCCAGCTCTCTACTATGGCCTGGGAAAGCAATAGAATGCGCCTGTGTGGGAGACCCGGAAGAAGCTCTTGGCTTCGGATGGCCCAGCTCCAGCCGTTGCGATCATTTGGAGTGAACCAGTGGATGGAAGATTCCCTCTCTCTCTCTCTCTGCCTCTCTGTAACTATGCCTTTCAAATAAATAAATAAATCTTTTTTAAAAAAAGGAAAATTATTTTCACAGAGCACAGGATCTTTGCTTGTCAATTTTCCTTCAATACTTTAAGATGCCATTCTGGGCCGGTGCCGCGGCTCACTAGGCTAATCCTCCGCCTTGCGGCACCGGCACACCGGGTTCTAGTCCAGGTCAGGGCGCCGGATTCTGTCCCGGTTGCCCCTCTTCCAGGCCAGCTCTCGCTGTGGCCCGGGAGTGCAGTGGAGGATGGCCCAAGTCCTTGGGCCCTGCACCCGCATGGGAGACCAGGAGAAGTACCTGGCTCCTGCCATCAGATCAGCGCGGTGAGCCAGCCGCAGCGGCCATTGGAGGGTGAACCAACGGCAAAAGGAAGACCTTTCAGTCTGTCTCTCTCACTGTCCACTCTGCCTGTCAAAAAAAAAAAAAAAAAAAAGATGCCATTCTATATCTCTGGTTTGTCTTGCACAATAAGAAGTGATCAACAACACTTGCTTCCCTGTTAAAAACAAGTAACCTTTTCTCCGGCTACCTTTATGATTTTCTCATTTTCAGTTGTTTCCAGTAACTTAATTATAGTATACCAGCACATGGTTTTGTGTTTATACCACCCACTTGCGTTTCATTGAGCTTCTTGGACCACAGATTGAAATTTCTGTTCATATCTGAAATATTTTAAAAGATTTTATTTATTTATTTGATAGGCAGAGTTATAGACAGAGAGAGGGAAAGACAGAGAGAAAGGTCTTTCATCCACTGGTTCACTCCCCAAATGGCCATAACAGCTGGTGTTGGGCTGACGTGAAGCCAGTAGCCAGGAGCTTCTTGTAGGTCTCCCACATAGGTGCAGGGGCCCAAGCACTTGGGCCATCCTCTATTGCTTTCTCAGACCATAGCAGAGAGCAGGATTGGAAGAGGAGTAGCTGAGACATGAACCTGTGCCCATATGGGATGCCAGTGCCCAGGTGGAGGCTTAGCCTAGTATGCCACATCGTCAACCCCCATATCTGAAATATTTTGAGGTATTAATTTATAAATACCTTTTTCTATATCTCTTCCACTTCTGGACTCCAATTATCTTCTCTCTCTGTGTGGATCTACCTTTTATTGTTTTTTATTCAAGTTTTTCATATTAACTGCAATAATTGTTTCTAGCATATCCACTTAATTTTTCACATCAGATAATGTACTTTTCAATTCTGGAAGTTTCACTTGGTTCTTTATAATGACTTCTATTCTGTCTTATTTGTGTGCATCACTTTAATTCTACAAACCTATCAATAATATTCATTTAAAAGTCCTTGTTTGCTAATGCCTGTAATTTCCCAACTCTGTTTTAATTGGAGTGGTTTTTCTCCAAGACTATAAATGAAATTTCAGTTTTTTGTCCTATGGTCATGTTCTCTGAATGTAAAATGTTGTCAATGTTCTATAATATACAGTATCTGGGGACCAGTACTGTGGGTACAACCACCACCTGCAACGCCAGCTCCCATATGGGCACTGGCTAGAGTCCCGGCTGCTCTACTTCCTAACCAGCTCTCTGCTAATGTCCTAGGAAAAGCAGCGGAAGATGACCCAAGTACTTGGGCTTCTACTATCCATGTGGGAGACCCAGAAGAAGCTCCTGGCTTTGGCCAGGCCCAGTCCCAGCTGCAGTAGTCATCTGAGGAATGAACCAGGAGATGGAAGATCTCTCCCTCTCTCGGTAACTCTTTTAAATAAATAAATAAATCTTTAAAAAATAAATATACAGTACGTGGATTCAGTGTCCTCCTTTAACAGTGTTACTAAGCTTTTTTTTTTTTTTTCCTGAGAACAAGCTAATTTATTTGCAAATCACCTTGACTTTACTGAGGCTTGTTTTTCTGCATGGTTAGGGCAGATCTAGAGTGGTCCTTACTTGAAGGCTAAGTTGGCTATTCCTATTATGCCTTGGGATCTATACCAACTGTAATTTCTGGTATTCACCTAGTTCATAAACTCTCTAGTATGTTTTCTTTATCTGGGAGTTTTCTAGTATAATCTCATCCTATGCAGGCACAGCTTACATTTCAAAGATCTCACCCCTGCACTGCCTGTTTTCCCATGTTTGTTTCTTATACTGCATTTTCTTCAGTTTTCTAGTAATTTATTGCATGAGGTCTAGAGGAATACCAATTACTCCAGCAAAGTTGAAAAGAGAAATTTTCAAAGGTTTCATGTTAGATGTTTAATAATAATCCACCTGATGGGGCCAGCACTGTGGTATAGCAGGTAAAGCTGCCTGCAGTGCTGGCATCCCATATGGGCGCCAGTTCGAGTCCCGGCTGCTCCACTTCCAATCCGACTCTCTGCTTTGGCCTGGGAAAGCAGTAGAAGATGGCCCAATCCCTTGGGCCCCTGTACCTGTGTGGGAGACCTGGAAGAAGCTCATGGCTCGTGGCTTTGGATCAGCACAGCTCCAGCCATTGCAGCCATTTGAGGAGTGAACCAGCAGATGGAAGACCTTTCGCTCTGTCTCTCCTCTATGTAACTCTGACTTTCAAATAAATAAATAAACCTTTTTTAAAAAAATTCCACTTGGTAAATTTAATGATAGAGATCCAACTTCAGTTTTTTTCCAAATGAATAAGCATTTTTCCTGGCTCCATTTCTTCATGGACCCTACTTTGCCTAATGTGAGATTACATCTCTACCATATAACAAAGTTTCATACATGAATAGATCTATTCATAAGCACCCAATATTATTCCTTTAAAATAATCCCTGTGCTAACAATATCACACTACTAATTAATAATAAGTCTCAATACCTTCAAGAAAATTCCTTCTTTTTTGCTCACCATCTTTAAATGGGCCCTCCTTCTTCCTAGTCCTTACTTTTCTGGATAAGATTTTAGAGATCTATGAAGTACTGTGAATAATCCTGTTGTAACTTGTATTGGTTTTGCATTGAATCTACAAATCAATATGGAGAGAATTAATAGGATGTTTGTAAGATGAAGTATTATTTTGCATTAACATGGTATATTTTTCCATTTATTTAAAATCAACTTTTTTAGTATTTCTTAGAAAGTTTCCTGATTTCCTGACATAGGTCTTAATAACTTTTGTTACATTTATTCTGCAACATGTGATACATTTATCAATCATGTCATCTCTTTCTTTATATTTCTGGCAGAACACTGTTGATATTCATAAATGCAGCCTACTCCTATATGTTAATGCTACATCAAACTACTCTGTTAGACTTCTCTATCAAGTCTAGCAATCTATAGTCTCATCCGCTATATCCACATTGTCAATCCCTAGTACAAGCCACTATTATTTCTCAACTTAGTAACTTTTAACTAGATTCCCAGATTATAGACCTGGACTCTATCCCCAAGTTAAAGATTCTTTACTAATCTTTCTGTTTCTTTGCTCTTTGTATATATTGTTCTTCCTGCGTGGAATATTCCTCCCATCTTCCCATGGCTAAACTAATTTGCTTTTTTTACTTTCTGATAATTACCTTCAAATACTTTCAAGGCTAGGATAGCTATTCTTTTCTTGTATGAAGAGTATGACCCTATGCTCAATTTTCTTCTACCTCTTCCTATCCTTTATTGTTTCTTGTGTCTCCAATTACTCCAATAAACCTCAATAAACCTCAATAAAATTTTTGAGAACAAGTCTTCATCTTTATTTTCACATACAAGGGAACTTCAAAGAATCCATGAAAATTTTGCATAGAATTCCATTTTTACACAAATTTTATGACATCCCTTCATATTCCTAGAACCTACCATTCAGTTACATATGATAGAAGATCATACATACACGTTTAATGAATGTAGGAATAAAAGTCTCAATTAATACTCAAAAATACATCTGAAACAGACTATTTATCCCATTTTGCATGTTAAGAAACAGATCTGAATACAAATTTGAATAATTCAAAAACATTTCCATACTCTACCACTTTTAGAAAGGGTTTCCAAAATATATGAAAAACATTTTATCATAAAAGAAAAATGCTTTCTCATTTTAAAGTCATTTTTAATATTTTTAATGATTTAATTTATTAACTTTGGAGGCAGAGTTATAGAGAGAGAGGAAAAGACAGAGAGAAAGGTGTTCCATCCACTGGTTCACTCCCCAAATGGCTGCAATGGCTAAAGCTAGACCGATCCAAAGTCAAGAGCTTCTCTGGGTCTTCCATATTGGTGAAGGGGCCCAAGCAGTTGGGCCACCTTCTACTGCTTTCCCATAAGCAGTATGCCATAAGCATAGAGAGAGCAGGATTGGAAGAGGAGCAGCTGGACTACAAACTGGCACCCATTTGGGATGCCAGCTCCGCAGAAGGACACTTAGCCTACTATGCCACAGCACCTGCTGTGAATTTGTTTTGAATAACTACAACCCGTCACCTATGATTTAAAGAGGCCAAAAATAAGAAGAAAAGACAAATGGAAGAAGAAAAAAAAAACCTCTTGCAATTAAAATGCCAAAAACCACTGAGATTTATATTTGGGTGAATAACCATTTTGGTTTTTCCAAAGACATAGAACTTTCATCATTAAAACAGGGAACACTGAAGAACATTATAGCAAGTTGGTAACCCTAATTTTTTTAACATTAATGCAAATACTTACATTTATATAAAACACAAGTTCAGATTCAATTTTTTTTATTTTATGATGAAAAATTAAAGGCAGAATATAATTTTAGACATGTAATAATATTTTGCAAGTTACACATACTTGCATTCAAATTTTAGCTCCCCCTCTCTATTACTGAAAAGTTTCCTGGACTCTTTGAACATAAAAATGTACATATATATTTTACCAAAGTAGTATAAATCTTACAGAAATTCTAAAACATACATTTTTGCCCAAGTTCATTTCCATATCTTAAATGTAAGCCAGTGCTATGATCTTTACCTGTGTTACTTCCTCTACACCAGTCATCTGGTACTTCTTCATTCTTTCAAATACTGAATGATCTGCACAGCCCCCCTGAGGACCATATTTATGTGGATAGTCTAGAGAACAAAGAAGAAATATCGTTACTGTTACACATTTAAATAGAATCAATTATCTTATAAATGATAAATTAACTCATAATTAATGAAAGTCATAATGTTTATTGAACACTGAACAGAAAGGCATTATTGCTATGCATGTTCATTTTAAAAGCTGGCCAGTTCCTAACTTCTCTCTCAATAAAAATCACTGCTCTCTAGCTTTTAGTCATATCAATGATTTGTGAATTATGAAAAATGGCAATAATCACTCGTTATCCTGCATTTAACTTTCTCATCCTTTCCCACTTTTAAGATATAGAGCATCTTAAAACTGTAATTTACATCATTCTATAATTTATAACTTCCTCTTTGGACACATTAAGTTTCCTATCCTACCAATGTACAAAGCCCCCTCAACCTGAACTACAGGCAGAACAATATAATATTTGGCTTGAATTCCTTGCATGAATACCAAATGGTCTCAAGGAAAAGTGGACTAGAAATATTTTACATTGCTTGGTAAAAACAGCTTGAGAGGCCCGCACTGTGGCGTAGGGGGTAAAGCCCCATATGAGCACTGATTCGAGACCGGGCTTGCTTCTCTTCCGATCCAGTTCTCTGTTATGGCCTGGGAAAACAGTAGAAGATAGCCCAAGTACTTGGGCCCCTGTACCCGCGTGGGAGACCCAGAAGTTCCTGGCTCCTGGCTTTGGACTGGCGCAGCCATCTGGGGAGTGAACCAGTGGATAAAAGGCCTCTCTCTATCTCTCTCTGGCTCTCTGTAACTCTTCCTTTCAAATAAATAAATAAATCTTTATAAAAAATTTAAAAAAGAGCTTGAGTTTATTTACTGTATAATTCAAGTGAAGCTTTACAAACATAGTCACTTTTATCATTTTATTTTCCTTTTGTAATTAAACCATGATTAATTTACCCTTAATTAAATTGGTTCTGCTTCCAGATAACTGTCTAATTTAGTCATGTATAAGTTTATCCTACTCTGTCAAAGTTCCATATATTCCTTTCTTGTTAAGGTTCTTCCTAGTTCATGAGCATATGAGAGAGTCTTCAAAAATATTCACGGAAGATGCATATCACAAAAAAATGCATGGATTTCAATGTTTGCCCCAAAATTAAATTCCCCCTAACTTACAACAGGTCTGAAAAAGATCTAGTCTGAGGAACTAAGAATAAAACATCAGTTTCAAAAGAGCCTCTGGCCAGAGCCGCGGCTCATTAGGCTAATCTTCCACCTGCGGTGCCGGCACACCAGGTTCTAGTCCCGGTTGGGGCACCGGATTCTTTCCTGGTTGCTCCTCTTCCAGTCCAGCTCTCTGCTGTAGCCCAGGAAGGCAATGGAGGATGGTCCAGGTCCTTGGGCCCTACACCCACATGGGAGATGAGGAGGAAGCACCTGGCTCTTGGCTTCAGATCAGCGCAGCACGTTGGCCACAACGCACCAGCCATAGCGGCCCCTTGGAGGGTGAACCAACAGAAAAAGGAAGACCTTTCTCTCTGTCTTTCTCTCTCTCACTGTCTAACTCTGCCTGTCAAAAAAATAAATAAATAAATAAAAATAAAAAATAAAAAAAAAAAAGAGCCATGCTGTTGCATAGTGGGCTAAGCCTCTGCCTGCGACGTCAGCATCCCATATGGGTGCAGGTTCGAGTCCTGGCTGCTCCACTTCTGATCCAGCTCTCTGTTATGACCTGAGAAAGCAGTAGAAGATGGCCCTAGTGCTTGGGCCCATGCACCTGCTATGGGAGACCCGGAAGAAGTTCCTGGCTTCAGATGGGCTCAGCTCGACCCATTGTGGCTATCTGGGGAGTGAACCTTCTCCCTCTCTGTAACGCTGCCTCTCAAATAAATAAATAAATTCATATTAAAAAAAAAAAAAAGAACCCCTATCAGAGCAACAAATTCTGATAAAACTGAAGCAACATGGGGCAAGCATTGTTAAGCCACTGCCTGCAATATTGGCATCCTGTGAGACCACTGGTTTGCATCCCAGCTGTTCCACTTCCCCATCCAGCTCCCTGCTAATGCACCTGGGAAAGCAGCAGAAGATGGCCCAAGTGGTTGGGACCCTTCCACCCACAGGGGAAACCCTGATCAAGTTCTGGGCTTTTGGCTTCAGGCCAGCCCAGCTCTGGCTGTTGTGGCCATTTGGGAAGTGAACCAATAGATGAAAGCACACCTGCTTGCTTACTTGCTCTCTCCCTCTCCAGCTCCTTTCTGTAACTCTGCCTTTAAAATAAATAAATGAATCTTCAAAAGAAAAAAAAATGAAGTGCAAGTATCTAATAAATGGTACAGCTTTGGGGCCGGCTGGCCTGAAGCGCCAGCATCCCATATGGGCACCGGTTCAAGTCCCAGCTGCTCCACTTCCCATCCAGCTCTCTGTTATGGCCTGGGAAAGCAGCAGAAAATGGCTCAAGTCCTTGGGCCCCTGCACCTGCGTGGGAGTCCTGGAAGAAGCTCCTGGCTCCTGGCTTCGGATCAGCGGAGCTCCGGCCGTTGCAGCCAATTGGGGAGTGAACCATCAGATGGAAGAACTCTCTCTCTCTCTCTCTCTCTCCCTCTCCCTCTCTCTGCCTCTCCTCTCTCTGTGTAACTCTAATTTGCAAATAAATAAAAAATAAATAAATTTAAAAAAGAAAATCTGTTGTTAAAAAAATAAAATAAATGGTACAGCTTTGCTGGGAAAATGATGAAATCACTCATAATTTATGACGTTTGCATGGTCAATAACCCAAAGAAATCACCAGTTTACAAATGGAATTTTAAAAAAAGGATGTGATGTGATATTGAAGATAAAGTCCATGGCAGCTGATCATACATCAACTTATATAGCAAAAATTAATCTTGTTCATGCTAATTGAAGAGGATCAACAATTAACAACAGAAATAACAGCCAATACTACAAACATCCCAAGTGGTTCAGTTTACACAATTCTGATCAAAAAGTAAAGTTAAGGAAACTTTCTGCTCAATGGATGCCAAAACTGATGTGTCCATATCAGTTGCAGACAAGAAAGGCTTTCAGTGGAATTCCCCCCAAAAATTATTTATTTATTTATTTGAAAGGCAAAGTTTTAGAGTGAGAGAGACAAAGAAAAAGATCTTCCATCCACTGGTTTATTCACCAAATGGCTGCCTTTGCCAGGGCTGGGCCGAAGCCAGGAGCCCCTTCCAGGTCTCCCATATGGGTGCAGGGGCTCAACCACTTGGGCCATCTTCTGCTCCTTCTCCAGGCACATCAGTAGGGAGCTGGATCAGAAGTGGAACAGCTGGACTCGAACTGGCACGCACATGGGATGCTGGGTTGCAGGTGGCAGCTTTACCCACTATACCACAACACTTGCCCTAAAATTTGATGAGGCTTTTGTTTAAAAATTAAGTTTATATTTTGATGTTTATCTTTTTATTCCATTTTCCACAAACTTTTTTGTACTCCTTCATATTTTCTAATCTACTAAGCATAATTAAAGAAACTGACAAAATAAAATATCAAGACTTGTGAATGAGAGGCAGCAGTCAAAATCCCTAAGTGCTTACAGGTAGCTAGGAAATATAATTTTAAACACTACAAGTAGTTTCTTAAGAAAATCCAGAATCTGAAGTGGACACTAGTTAACTATTTCATTGGAAATGCTTGTTAAATATTACACTTCAAATCTAAACCAGAAGGAACTGACTTAACAGTTGTGATTTAAACTAAATTTGTATTCATCAGAGGTCAACACTTTTAACAGCAGTAAAATTCAAGCAATATATGTTAAAGGAATGACAAATTAAGTTATCGTTTTTGCAAACCCACATGTATAAAGTGATTTAGGCAATATCATCAATGGATGCTAAAGCCACTGGATCAAAGTTGTGAAAGAGGAAGATATTCATAACCTCAGAAAGCATCACCACACAGAGTACTTATTATTTGCAAGGGGAAAAGGTACCTACATATACACACATATACATATATATATACACACATATACATATATATACACACACTGATTTTCATTTCATTAACCAAGTGACCAAGCTCAATGCTACCAATAACAAAATAACCTGATATTTTGTGCCTGCCCCCGTGTTATGATTCAGTAAAGACTGTCCAGCTTCACCTAATGCGGTATTCTTGCCAAATAAGTTAATGTAATCTAATGAATAAGCAACCATGCATACTGAGAAGAAAGGACATATTCTGTATGTCACTGACCTACATACAAGGGAAAAAAGGCAATGTCATCTAAAAAAGAAAAAATCGAGAACTGAGGGTTGGGGAGCCTGGTAAAAAACACACTATCAGAGATAAATGGACTGGCACATGGTTAAGAAACCACTCAGGATACCCACATCCCATATTGAAATGCCGGTTCAAGTCCCAACTACTCCACTTCCAATCCAGTTCACTGCTAACATGCCTGGGAAACAGTGGATGATAGCCCAAGTACTTGTGCCCCTGCCACCCATGTGGGAGATTTGGATACGGTCATGCCTCCTGGTTTAAGCCTGGCCCAACCTCACCTGCTGGAGACATTTGGGGAGTAAATCAGTACAAGCAAGATTGATATCTTTCTTTTTCTCTTTCTTCTCCACTACCTGTCACTCTGCCTTTCAAATAAATAAATAAATATTTAAAAAATAAGAGACAAATGAATGGGGGAAAAGGTATTTTTAGGATAACGAAGAAATTGTAAAGATTTTATAGATTTTTGTAGATTATATTGAATGATATTTCTGAATTAATAATCATTATTTAGGACTGAAATAATATAGCTATATAAAAATGTATGGATGAGATTAATTTTTATAATTCATAAATTTCATAAAGCTTCATGATGTCTCTAACTTACTTTCATCTAGTTCCCCCAAAAGGTATATGAGGAATGGGAGGGAGCAAAAATATTAAAAATTGGAAATTCTAGGGGAAGAATATTCATGTTCATTTTATAATTTTTTTAAAGATTTATTTATTTATTTGAAAGCCAGGGGCCAGCGTCATGGCACATTAGGTTAATCCTCCGCCTGCAGCACCGGCATCCCATATGGGCGCCAGTTCTGGTCCCGGTTGCTCCTCTTCTGGTCCAGCTCTCTGCTGTGGCCTAGGAAGGTGGTGGAGGATGGCCTGGGTGGTTGGGCCCCTGCACCCATGTGGGAGACCAGGAGGGGGCACCTGGCTCCTGGCTTCGGATCTGCACAACTCCATCTGTTGTGGCCATTCTGGGAGTGAACCAACAGAGGGAAGACCTGTCTCTCTGTCTCTCTCACTGTCTATAATTCTACCTGTCAAATAAATAAATAAAAATCTTTTAAAAAAAAAAAAAAAAGAAAGAAAGAAAGAAAGGCAGAGTTACAGAGAAGGCGAGAAACAGAAAGAGATCTTCCATCCACTGGTTCTCTCCCTAAAGGGCCACAATGGCTGGGGCTAAGTCAGGCTAAACTCAGGAGCCTGATACTCTACCCAGATCTCCCTTGTGAGTGGCAGGGACCCACTGCTTTCCCAGGTACATTAGCAGGGTCAGGTTCAGAAGTGTAGCAGCCAGGACCCAAACCACTCAGATTGGATGCCAGCATCACAGGTGCCACAATGCGGGCCCCATTTTATGAATCTTTACACTATTTTGTTGGTTTGAAATTTTCAAAATAAAGTGAAGACTATAAGACTGCAACATCTGTAAAACAGGTTCAAATTATTTTGAAGTACAAACCTAAAATTACTGAAGTGCTGAGCAAAGAAAAAGCTTATATTTACTGTTTTGCCATTTCAAAGGTTGGCTTTGGGAAACTGAAAATACAGTTATCATCCAACATATATTTAACACAATTCTGCCATAAAGCCTGGAAAGTTTCACTATGTAATATGCCAAGATTTTTCAATTCTCACCCTTTTTAGTAGATTAGGGTATAAGTACCACAATGCCACCTTCTGCTACAAATTTTAATCTGAAAATGTTAAATGAGTCTTGGCCATATTCATAACAGACCCTGGCTTCCCCGGATCACCAACTGATGAAGTTTCTCCATACTAAGAATAGTCATTTCAAGTAAAAGCAGATACGCATAGGAATACTCACAGACAAGGGTACACCCATGAGCACACATACACTAAAGCTCCTTATTCAGTGCCTAATTCAAAATGCACTTGGAATTTTGATAGTGGTTTTCACTATTTTATACAGCCAAGTTTATAGTTTGATATAATCACCTTGTGTTATTTTGCCCCGATACTGGAAAGGCTAATCTGCACGACCTAAAAATGCAGCATGTTTCTTTGGCTAGTTTTCGCTTAAATCATGGATAAGAAAATGGTTTATCTATTTTTTATAAAACAACAACGGTTACGATAATGAGCCCTGCCACTGACTCAGGCAATGACTCGGCAAATAAATAGAAAATGCTCTCAGAATACTGATACACAAAATAATTTACCAGAGAAAAGAGATCAATTTACATATTTTCCAAAATTTTAATTCCTGTTCCAGTGTGATAAGCAACTACATTATGATTCCATTAGTATGTTATGTTCTTAAGTTTTCCTCTACCATTCTGACTTAAATTTAGATTTCCTAGAATAGATTTAATATTTAAGTTAATAAGAATCTATTTTAATGTTTACCTTACTAAGTTCAATGAAAAAAATTAACATTTGTTGCAAATCTACAGAACTAAATTATATATTCCAAGAGCCATTTTTAACTATAGTTCTAATTTATCATTTTCCTAAAGCATCTCAATAATCTCCATACCCAAAACTCTCTCACACAGACATGAGCAGACACAAGAGCCTGTAAAGACAACCCTACTTCCAAATGTAAAAAAAGCTTAACCCGTGATTAAATCAATTATGCGTGACTAGTTTTTGGATATGCATTCATTAAATGTCTAGCATAGCTGGTTTCCCATACCTTGTATCTCACAAACACTTAAAAAAGAAAAAAGTATATGCCGGCACAGGGGTTGTTCAGAATAATCTATTTACCAAAATATGTACTTTCCCCATGGCCCCTCATACGAGAATGACCAGTTAAGCAATGTTAATGGGCACAATCGGGTAGTCACTGATCTAACAAGTTCCTCATAACCCAGAGCACAAGTCGAGATGTATTTCCCAGCCTCCCTTCCAAGTTAGCTCTGACACATATAAGCACGGTCCAGCTGCTAGGATGTTGGAATGTGAGGGTAGTGTCTAGCCAGGACCCTCCACCATCCTTCCCCTTTTGAGTGGCTGACAGAAGACAACGCAGGAGCAGAATAAAAAAGGCAGAAAGTAAAATACCCTTGATTCCTGAATCCCCTCTTGAAGAAAAGCTGCCTAATAAGGAGTACTAAATGGTAAGAAATGAGTTCTTAATGTTACTTTGCCAATGAATCTGCAAACTGTTTGGTATTACAATTGATATTACCTTAATTCATGGTGAAAATTCATGATGAGGAGAGTAAAAAAAAAAACATTCTGTATCTGACCATCAACAGCATTTGGCAAGTTTTTCCTATTACAATACCAAAATAATCTTGGCACAGTATATCAGAATTACTTTAATGGTATTCGTATTTATTGTCTTCTTTTCTGACTGCTTTCTTTAATAAATAACCAGTTCTGGGGCTGGTGCTCTGGCGTAGCAGGTAAGGCTGCCGCCTGCAGTGCCAGCATCCCATATGGTCACCGGTTCGAGTCCCGGCTGCTCCACTTCCGATCCAGCTGTGCTATGGCCTGAGAAAGCAGTAGAAGATGGCCCACGTCCTTGGACCCCTGAACCCACATGGGAGACCTGGAAGAAGCTCCTAGCTCCTGGCTTTGGATCAGCTCAGCTCTGGCCATTGCATCCAATTGGGAGTAAACCAGCAGATGGAAGATTCTCTCTCTCTCTCTCTCTCCCTCCCTCCCTCCCTCCCTCTCCTCTCTCTGTGTAACTCTGACTTTCAAATAAATAAATCTTTAAAAAAAAAAATAATAAATAAATAAATAACCAGTTCTCAACCTTTCAGAGATAATGACTTTTGCCAAAAAGTTATCAGTACTTTCTTATTATTTACAGTAAAGACCCAAAGCAAAGCACTCTGATGTGGTGCCCAACTGGTATCTCAATCACTTCACCAAAGCACCAAATGCCTACCCCTGAATACCAGGCTACTTCTTGTTGTTGTTTTTCTTCTCCTCTTCTATTTAAAATAATTAGCATTATTTTTACAATTTTGCTATGCTGTGTATTTCATCCTCACATCATTTCAAGTTCTGGAAGTATGAAATTATGTAAATACTTTTAGGTACTTCTAATTTGTTTTGTGCATTGTCTTGCAAATCTCACTACTCAAAAGTGCATTATTTCAATGTTGATTTTGTATATAAATACTGTGTGTTTATAACAACATTGGTATGTCCTCAATGAGACAAAAGATGCCCACTGGTACATCTGCATGTGAGACAGATAAAATTTCTCAAGGTCTAGGCTGTTGGGACAACTGCATGTGTGATGGTAGCCCATTCTAATTTTTGACTGATCTTATCAAAGGCCTAAGAAACAGAATAATTGACTTCAGTTATAAAGCTGAGAGCATGCAATTAATCAATCATAGTCATAGACATTTTTTCACTTTAAAAAAATTGATTTACTTGCAAGGCGAGAGAGAACGAATCTTCTATCTGCTGGTTCTCTTCCCAGACATCCTCAACAGCCAGGGCTGAGCCAGGGCAAAGCCATAATGCCCAACTGTACAGTGTTCTTTTTGAAATTTTTAAATGAATATGGTTTGTTCACAACTGTTTTACCCAACTGTCATCACTATACCGGAGTGTTTATACATGGAAAAATATGTTTATTGCCTTTTTTACTTTGTAGATCGGCTTATGAAGTGTTCTGCCATGTTTTGATACATTTCTCAAAAATTTTCCTTTTCAAGTGTAAATAAATGTATTTTTAAGAACTTTTAATTTTTTTCTAGAATTTTTTCAGAAATTTTTATCCTTCAAGATTTTTGACCTTTTGGATTTTACACTTTTAAAGATTTTCCAAGTTTCAGTGTTTCAACATTCAGGATTACAGCCCAGGTCACTAACCACAGAGAGTCAATATGTTTAGTCTTATTAATTTGGGGGGCTTTTTATATTTTACTGGGGTACTAGGGACACTTGATTCTGTATAAGTCCCATATGCACATTCTTTTGGTTTCCCTTTTAGCAAAACATTAAATACAATGAAAGTATGGTTGTTTAAGATGACAATTTTTATTCTTTTCTTATATTTCCTAATACTCAGTTAAATGACATGCACATGAAATTGTTCAGGTATGTGGAAGCTATAAGATTCTCTCTTCTAGAAACAATTCATAGCAACCTTTTTGGGTCCATGTAGAAGCAAACTCAAAATACATACCATAGTATACTCTAAATGAAGATAAATCCCAATTTCTGTCATGATCAGATCACTATAAACGTTCTTTCTTAAATTTAAATAAAATCAAGTGTAGCAACTGACTTATCTTTAAGTACATTAGTGAACTAAATTATACACGGAAGCAAAAAGCATTGTTTTGACATATTCATTATGTGGTGGACTATAACTAGGTTGCTAATGAGCCTTACAGCCTACTGCTTCCTAAAACTGAAAATCTTATAGTCAGTAGTTACTCCTTGAAAAAACTGTCTGAAAATGTTAAAAGTATTTATTTATCTAAGTAGGCATAATACTGAATCTGGGTAACACAGAGTCTAAACACTTTTATCTTAAGGAATTATTACTATACTGTGAGTATCACTCCATTAGATAACCTTCCCCCCAACTCCACCAACCCGCTGCCTTCTTTGCAATTTGTGGTTTGGGGGTTTCCACTTGTAGAATTTTGATCTCTGGGATTTTAATCGTTTGGGAATGTAATTTTGAGATTTTAGACCTTAGGGATTATCGTTTGGAATTTCAACATTCAGGATGATGATGTTCAGGATTTTATCTTTAAAGAGTGATCTGCGGCCAGCGCGCAGTTCAATAGGCTAATCTTCTGCCTGCGGCGCCGGCACACCGGGTTCTAGTCCCGGTCGGGGCACCGGATTCTGTCCTGGTTGCCCCTCTTCCAGGCCAGCTCTCCGCTGTGGCCCGGGAGTGCAGTGGAGGATGGCCCAAGTGCTTGGGCCCTGCACCCCATGGGAGACCAGGAGAAGCACCTGGCTCCTGCCTTCGGATCAGCGCAGTGCGCCAGCCGCAGCGCACTGACCTCAGCGGCATTGGAGGGTGAACCAACAGCAAAGGAAGACCTTTCTGTCTCTCTTTCTCACTGTCCACTCAGCCTGTCAAAAAAAAAGGGGGGGGGGGGGATCTGCACAGTTGTCAAAACATTGACATGGATGCTGGATTTTTGAGCATTAAGATTAAGGTTTTTATGGGCAGGCTTTTGGCACTTGGATAATGTGACCGAGACATGACCTGGACACCCATATCCGACCCTGTTGTGCCTAGGATTGGGTCCCGACTCTTCCCAAATCTAGTTTTCCTACTCTGGGAGGCAGCAGCTAATGGCTCAAGTACTTAGGTAACTACCACTGACAACTGACACATGAATTGGGTTCTTGGCTCCTGGCTTCAGTCTGGCCCAGCCCTAGATGTTGCAGGCATTTGGGGAGTAAACCAGCAGGTGGGAGAGAACTGGCAGATGAAAGATACCTCCCTCATCTGTCTCAGTCTTTTTCTGCCCTTCAAATAAATAAATAAATGACTTTTTAAAATCCTATTTATTATAAGAAGATTCCCGAATTGTCTAATTGGTATCTCCTCATCTACCATCCAGCAGACTGTCACTCTACACAGTGAAAGACCCTAAATATACGAATAAAACTGCCCACTCCTATCTCAGCCCATGTAGATTACATTTGGTTATAATCAAGAGTATCTACCTTCATAAAATCACCTTCTCATGTCCATCATCTGGTGAGGGTCAAGAGAATCCTTCTGTAGCATTCTTTACCTCCAATAGAAATCAACAGGGGGCCAGCACTGTGGTGAAGCAGGTAAAGCCTCCACCTGCAACACCAGCATCCCATATGGGTACCAGATCAAGACCCGGTTGCTGGGTTTCTGATCCATCTCCCTGCTAATGTGCCGGCAATGCAGCAGAAGACAGTCCAAATCCTTGGGCCCCTGCACCCACGTGGGAGACTCGGAAGAAGCTTCAGGCTTCTGGCTTTGGCCTGGCTCAGTCCAGGCCATTGTGGTCATCTGAGGAGTAAACCAGCAGATGGAAGATTCTCTCATTTTCTCTCTATGTCTCTTTTTCTCCCTGTTTTCCTCTCTCCCTCTCTCTCCTCTCTGTAACACTGTCTTTCAAAAATAAATCTTAAAAAAAAAAAAAGAATCAAACAAAACCCAAAAACTCTTCCTCTTCTTGAAAAGACATTCTCCCAACCCTCATTTCACTAAATACAGCTATCCTAGCCCTTTCTGCCTCGAGACTATCAGAATTATTCTCATAATGGCCGAGTTTTATTTTGTCTTTTAAAGGTTTATTTATTTATTTATTTGAAAGGCAGAATTACATAGAGGCAGAGTAAGAGGAACAGAGAGAAAGGGAGAGGAAGAGAGAGATTGGTCTTCGATCCACTAGTTCACTCCCTAGATGGCCACAACGGCTAGAACTGTGCCAATCCAAAGCCAGGAGCCAAGAGCTTCCTCCGGGTCTCCCACATGGGTGCAGGGGCCCAAGGACTTGGGCCATCTTCCACTGCTGTCCCAGGCTATAGCTCAGAACTAGACTGAAAGTGGAACAGCTGTGAACCAAACCAGCACGCATATGGGATGCCGGCACTGCAGGCGGCAGCCTTACCCACTACACCACAGCGCCAGCCCAGGCCCAGTTTTTCAGTCATGAAACTATATTACTGACTGCCCCAACTTATTACAAACATCTGCTACTCCCCATGCCACTATTTCTATATCCTTATTTTTAGATCCTGACTCACTGTCTCTCTGAAAGCACCTCATCATAATTCTTAGTGATTCCAACATTCATATTGATGATCCTTCTGATGTACTCAAACCTTTTTTCCAATGATCTTTTCCTACTTCAGCTCATCATTTCCATGATTATACTTTTGAAACTGTCATTACTGACAACTCAAATCCTTTCATAATATCAACTTCCAGTATCCTACTTGCCACCACTTACCTTTTCTGCATATTCCTTCTAGACTCCAACAGTTGCTCAACAGAACTAAGATCCTGAAGTTCTCCAATGTTATGACCTGGTTCTTTGTCTATCACTAGATATTCTTCTCCTCCTTTTTTAGTTAAAAATACCATTGTCAATTATTTTAAGATTTTTTATTTAAAAGGCAGAGTTACAGAGAGAACAGGAGAGACAGAGAGAGATCTTCCATCCACTGGTTCACTCCTCAAATGGCCACAATCAAGGCTGGGCCAGGCCAAAGTCAAGAGCCCAGAGCTTCTTCCAGATCTCCCATGTGGATGCAAGGGCCCAAGCACTTGGGACATCTGCTGTTGCTTTTCCCAGGCCATCAGCAGGGATCTGGATTGGAAGTGGAGCAGCTGGGATTTGAATCAGTACCCATATGGGACATGCTTAACCTACTATGCTGGCTCTGGTGATGATGATAATGATGAAAATGACAACAACTCCACTGCATTCACCTTCAACAATCTAGTCCTAACCCGTATTAATTCTCAAGCAAATCTTACTAAAATTCAAGTCTTTTCTTACACCCCTGCAGCTAAACTGTGCTAAATAAAAACTGGGAAGGATGACTTCTCATTCAAGTTATTATCTGTAACATCAAGTAGTTCATTAATGTAGACTGGCAGCTGTTTTTCCAGAGTTCATTCCCAATTTTACTCACTTAGTTAATATCAGACAATCCCATAAAACTGACCACGCAAGCTGAAACTATGCAAAGCAATCTTAATACTCAGTGGGAGAGGTGGACTACAATTGTTTTGTGACCTTTTAAATCTTTTGCCAAAACATTAAAATATTCTTACTATTGGCTATGAATGTATAAGGGAATTAAAAAATACAAATATTTAACTTATTCAATACATTATAATTTAAAACATTAAAAACATCAAGAATTAGAGTACTTAAAAACTAACAGATTTGGGGTCAGCGCTGTGGTATAGCAGGCTAAGTCTCCACCTACAGCACTAGATTGTTGAAGGTGAATGCAGTGGAGTTGTCATCATCCCATAAGGACATCCATTTGTAACTTGGCTGCTCCTCTCAATCCAGCTCTCTGCTATGGCCTGGGAAAGCAGTAGAAGACATCCCAAGTCCTTGGGCCCCTGCACCTATGTGGGAGATCCATTAGAAACTCCTCACTCCAGGCTCACAATCAGCTCAGCTCTGGCAGTTGCAGCCATTTGGGGATCGAATCAGCAGATACAAGACCTTTCCTTTGTCTCTCCCTCTCTCTGTCTGTAACTATACCTCTCCAATAAATAAATAAATCTTAAAAAAAAATATGGGTTGTTCAAAAGGGCTTGAAGATTTAAAATAACTAAGTAGATGACTTTGATGGACAGTGGAAGGAATTACAACATAGGGAATCCCTTAAATAAAAACTTTTTTGTTTTTAAGTTTTATTTATTTACTTGAAAGGCAGAGTTACAGAGAGGCAGAGGCAGAGGCTGAGAGAGAAAAGTTTTCCATCTGCTGGTTCATTCCTTTAATAGCCACAATCACTGGAGCAGGGACGATCCGAAGCCAGAAGCCTGGCGCTTCTTCTAGCTCTCCCACACAGGTGCAGGGGCCCAAGGATTTGGGTCATCTTTTACTACTCTCTCAGGCCATAGCAGAAAGCTGGATCAGAAGTGGAACAGCCAGGACTAGAACCAGTGCAGCTTTACCTGCTAGGCCATAAACTCATTAACTTTAAAAAAAAAAAAAAAAAAAAAAAAAAAAAAAACAAGACAACAAATGGAGTGTTTTTTGTTTAAGTTGCATTTATATATCACAAATTAAATATTTAAATTCTTTCTGAAAGCTTGATATTTAGAGGGTAAAAAAATCTCCAAAGCAACAAAACAGTATTTATATATGTTTCAAATTCTGTCAGCAAAAAATTCTCTCAATAGACAAAAAGGAGGTCAAGTATAAAATTTCCCCCATATACTTTCAAAACTTCTAAAAGGGCCTATTTTCCCTGGTCACATTAACTATAAAAATGGACAATGACATTTTTCTCTCTAAAATTACTGACAATATAATCCTCATTTCTAGAAAAAGCCTTTGTTCAACTAATGAATAAGCCTTCTTTGAGATGCAAAATCATAGGATGCACTGCAGTTCCACTGAAAAGGCCAAACAGCATATTCTTTCACAGAGAATGAGTCATGGGTGTGGAATATTCAGCCTATTTCAAACAAAGTTCAGCTTTAGATCTATTGCCTTTCTTCCCGTTCCTCTGCATGCCAACCTCTTGCTTTTGTTTTGTTGTAGAAAACACAAATATAAATAATACATATACACTGTGATACCACCTCAGGCCAAAAAGAATTCTACTTAACTCTCAATTATCCACTCCATTGAGAAAGAATATTGCAGTCCTGATTCCATGTCCAAAAGAACCACTTCTCCTATCTTCACTACTCCCAATAGGGCACTTCTCCCTCTATGTGACTGGCAAGTTAAGAACTTGACTACAAGGTCCAAAGCCTTGGCTATAATTCTCTTATAGTCAAAATTGGCTATAATCTTTCACTAGTATTAAATAAATCAACAAATCCAAATAAATAATCCTATTTTATTCTTAATTTAATATCAAAAAGAGTGACTCCGCAAATAGATAATGCCTAACAACTATTGGAGGTTGACTTGGGGTGGAGTCCTTGCCAATGAAACTTGCCATTTATTCCCAAAACTGCCAACATCAACAAAGATTCACTAATGGAAACTGACAGAGATTAGGAGAGATGAGTTCAAAGGAGGAGAGGATTCCAAAGTTTCTCCCCTTTCAAATTCTAGTAGATAGGAGTCCCCAGTACCCTTTCTCAACCTCCACATCTTGTTACCCACATTTTCCCCAATCCCCCACCCCAACCTCCACAACCAGTTTGTTTTGGAAGAGTGAAGGAGCACAGGTACAAGAGCATAGTGAGAGTGTTCTTTGAAAATGGAAGAAGCTGAAGATGGTTCTCCTTTCCAAATGCACTCAGAACACAGATGTCCCATGAAACAGAGATAGGGAACTGGGCACTCTCAATGCCTTTTGCAAAGTAGCTCTTTGAGATACCAGATTCCTGGCCAGACACCCTCACCCGGTCACCAGTATAAACATCAATCACTGAATTATGCTATAGTAGGTGAGAAAGACCAACTTTTAGCTCCTCTTATCCTTAGGGCATACATAGGCACACTCTCCTAAAAGCTTGTTTCTCCTACAACTAATTCCTTTAACTATTTATAAATGTCTATTTGTCAGCAGTGAATATGGCTACCCTTCTGCAAAATCAATAACAACAAAAAATAAAGAAGCCTTAGCTTTCTCCTTTTTTCCCCTTACTCCTCACTGTAATTGTCTTTTTTTTATTTTATTTCTTTTAAGATTTATTTATTTATTTGAAAGTCAGAGTTACACAGAGGAGAGGCAGAGGGAGAGAGGAGAGAGAGAGAGAAAGTCTTCTAACCGATGGTTCACGCCCCAATTGGTGGCAACAGTGGAGCTGCGTCAATCTGAAGCCAGGAGCCAGGAGCTTCTTCTAGGTCTCCCACGCGGGTGCAGGGGCCCAAGGACTTGGGCCATCTTCTACTGCTTTCCCAGGTCATAGCAGAGAGCTGGATGGGAAGTGGAATAGCCAGGTCTCGAACTGGTGCCCATATGGGATGCCAGCACTGCAGGCCAGGATGTTAACCCACTGCACGACAGCGCTGGCCCCACTGTAATTGTCTTTACTGTCAGTAACTTGTTTGATTTTCAACAGCCTTTATACTACTATGCTAACTTGGAACATAACAGAAAAAAAGTATTAGAGTGGAAGCCTGGAGACATGGATCCTTATCATGACATTATTTTGCTCAAGTGACTTACATACACAACCCTTTAGGGTTCAATTCCGTGATCCTGAAACTTAAGAGTATTGTGTTTCAGTGCCTTTTATACACTAAGATTATATAGAATCCAATTAAATTCAGCACTACATCAATCTTCTGGTTCACTACAAACAATTCCATTTCCATGAACAGTATATTGACTAGTAAACACTAGTAAACACTCCTGAAAGAAAACGCCCAGATATTGGCTATGAAGTCTTAAGTCAAAGCTTTCAGACTCATTCTTCTTACTAGTTAAATCAAATGCCTAAAAACTAACCTTTTCCCAAATCCTCAAAATATCTGACTAAAAGCATGAACATTATATTTAAAATATAATTCATACTATATCCAAATTGTAAAATCAACTAAATTTCTTATTCAATCTATTTGTAAAATACTTCCAACTAAGAAAAATAGAATCATGAAGGGATAGTTCTGAGAAGAAAAAGCACAAAACTTAAAAACATAATTCTACTTCTCAGGATGAATTTCAAAGTTGCTTAACAACATAAAAGCTTTGTTATTTTTAAATAATTTTGTATTTCTGAAATGACAAGTTATATTTCATTTATAACTAAAATATTTGATTAAAAATATAAATGAATATACACATACAGGTAATATTTAATACGTGATAACCAAATAGAAAATCTCTTAATCTAAAATTTTCTCAAGTTCTATTTATACAAAGTTTCTGATTATAAACAGGTTATGGGGCCCAAACTGTGGCATGGCGGGAAGAGATGCTGCCTGAATTGCCAGCATCTCATATGACGCTGGTCAAGTGCTGGCCACTCCACTTCTGATCTAGCTCTCTGCTGCAGCCTGGGAAAGCAGTGTAAGATGACCCAAGTGCTAGGGCCCCTGCACCCAGGTGGGAGACCTGGAGGAAGCTCTTGGCTTCTGGCTTCAGATAGCCCAGCTCTGACCACTGCAGGCATTTAGGGAGTAAGCCAGCAGATGGAAGATCTCTCCCTCTCTCTCTCTGTCCATCTCCACCTCTGCCTCTTAACAGTTCTGCCTTACAAATAAATAAATAAATCTTTAAAAAATAAAAATATGAACAGGCTCGGCATATTTTTTCCAAATTCTGACCAAAAAGAGTAAAGCCTATTATGCCTCTTTTTATCTGATTTTTAGGCTTCTTTGTATTTTGACTAAATATATTTAAAATGACTACTATTTCTCAGAATCTTCTCAACTTTTCTGTTTTGGAGTCTGTAAGTACTTTGAGAAAATTAATATATATTCTCCTGGAGATTAACTCAGGAAAAAGCAAAGTTGGAGTCAATAATATCTCTAAGTTTTTGTATTTCTTTCAAATAATTTCAAATATTATGCTCTTGGAAGTTCAATATTTAACATCAACACTAAGCAAAGCATGTAAATTAAATCCATAAAGAGAGATTAACCAATTTTTTTAATGCTGTGGCAGTTCTGAAGTCACAGGACCATAAAATTGTCATCTTAAACCACTGTGCTATTGAAATAATTATCCAACAATCACAGCACACCATGACTCAACCCTTTCAACTATATCACAGCTCAATAATAAGCAGATTTTAAGCTCCAGGCTAAACCTAAGCATGGCAAAAACTCTTTTAAAGACAGTCTTCAGAATTTTGTGTTGGAATAATATCATCAATCTCGAGAGGACATGAACAGAACTACCTATTATCAATACTTTCCAACTCAATTCTTTTTTCCCCTCTTCCTTACCTTTCTCTCTCCATCCCACTAATAGTGACAGAGAGTTCTTGAAAGCCTTACTAACAAGCAATCCTGAAGTTTCCACAAATCAGTAGGCTTCTACAGCAATGAGGCCTCTGTCTTGAAATAGTAACAAAAAGCTTAACACTATCAGTTCTTCAGAACAAGAAATGTATAGCTCTTATACATATGCTGAAGGCAGGGGTGCCCCACCACTATATCATGAGGTAAATGCAAGCAAAGTAAATAAAAAACCTAAAATAAAAAGCATAAACTCACGTATATTGATTCTAAAGCTTTATATACTTAATTAAAATATTTTTATTCAGAGTTAAGAACTTCTACGTAAGTATAGCATAGAAAAAATTACTTAGATCTTTGCCTAACAGATAAGTAGTACAATTACAACTGATGATTCAAAGCATTCATATAGTCAGACATTGCTAAAAATAATTTTCCACAATAAGACTACTATTACAGTTTACAAGAAAGCGTTTTTCTCAGTTCCTTTAAAATAAACTGTGCTAAGGGCCAAAGGATGAAGCGGTATTCTAACTTTGTCATAACTATTCAGACTCTATATCCTAGGAGGGAATGCTTTTTACTACCTGAGAACAGAATTGAACAAGCGTGAATTTTAAGCTAACTCCATACAGTTACCATTTACATCTGTCAGTCAAAGCACCTAGAAATTATAAAATATTTTCATAGAAAACTGTCTCTGTGTTCTGGATAGTCTCTTAAGTCATACTCCAAAGTTCTCTAGAACAGTATTACGATTTTCCACAATGGTTTTATACCTTTGTGCCTACAGATATAAAAACATTATCAAGAGGAGGGTAGCCAAATTCTCATCAGACCCCTACCCAAGGTTGGTGTGCCTCCCCTACCATTTGCTTCTGATAAGAAAACATATGCAAGAGAAGATGGCAGAATAGGAAAGAGCACACCGATATTCCGGGAAGAGACAGTTTAATAAAAGTGGAGATACTGCAGGTTCAAGGAAGAGTTGGGGAAGAAACAGCAGAGGAAACTCTTCCGGAACTAGTGATTCATGGTGCACCTGCGTGGAGGGAGTGGGAGCCCAAGGCTCAGGACAACAGTGGTGGAATCTACACACCAGCGCTGGAACGCAAGGTGAGCTGAACCTCAATATCCCGAGACACCGGCAGGAAAGCAGAAGGAGGAGCCTAGAGGGAACGAGGCTTGAAGCCCCGTGGGAGAAAGTTCACCAGGATAACTAGAAGAGAGAGGGAAAAAAAAGGGGGAGGGGGCAGTACCTGCCCACAACCAAGCAGAAAAACCCAACTCTGGGGGGGTGAAATAACAGGAGATTAGGACCTAGTGAATGTGTGGAGCTAATGAACTGACATTGTGAAAAAAGAGACGGTGGGTGAGAGAACTCACGGAGTTCAGGTGAGTACTCTCCAGAGACGCTGCTATTCAGTAACCTTGGCAACCCAGTGAGAGACTGCATGAGAATTTGAGCCCACACTGAGGGCAGCACAGATTCCCTGTGTGGTCATTGGAAAAGAGCAAGTGAATGTTACACCCACAGGAGCCAGAGATCAGAAGCTGACTACCTTCAATTCCACTCAGCTTGCAGAATTACTTCCCTTCTGAGTCAAAAAAAAAAAAAAAAAGAGAGAGAGAGAGAGAGAGAGAGAGATTTACCACACCTAACCTAGGAATGTCACCTTTGGCACACCCTTAACCCTGAGGAACCAAACAGAGCTCTCTGGCCACACCCACCTCAAGCCTCTAAGGATCCATCAAAAGCGGATAGTCCACTTAATACAGTCAAAATATAAAGAGAAAAAAAAAAAAAAAACACAGTGAGGGAAGAAGAATCCAAAGAATATCTCCACAATGCCAAGCAACAAACGCAGAAACCGAGGAAACAAGAACAAGGGAGACATTTTGATACCCCCGAATGAACAAGACACCCCAAGCCAAGATTATGAAGATGATGAGATAGAAGAAATGCAAGATACAGATTTCACAAAATTTATAAGAACATTTAGAAGTTTTCAAAAACAAATTCTGGAACTACAGAAATCCTTATTGGACAGGATAGAAAATCTCTCTCATGAAAATGAAATATTAAGGAAGAATCAAAATGAAACACAGAAACCAGTAGAACAGAAAAGTGTGAGTGAAGAGAAATCAAAATGAAATGAAGAACTCAATAGATCAAATGACAAATACATTAGAGAGCCTTACAAACAGGGTCAGTGAAGCAGAAGAGAGAATATCAGACTTAGAAGACAGAGAACAGGAAAGGATACAGTCAGACCAAAGAAAAGAAGAAGAAATTAGAAATCTAAAAAATATTGTGGGGAATTTACAGGATACTATTAAAAAACCCAACATTCAGGTTCTAGGAGTTCCTGAAGGCATGGAGTGGGAGAAAGGATTAGAAGGCCTTTTTAGTGAGATACTAGCAGAAAATTTCCCAGGTTTGGAGAAGGACAGAGACATCCTAGTACAGGAAGCTCATAGAACCCCTAATAAACATGACCAAAAGAGATCCTCCACCACAACACGTTGTAATGAAACTCACCACAGTGAAACAGAAAGAAACGATTCTAAAATATACAAGAGAGAACGGTCAGATTACTCTCAGAGGATCTCCAATTAGACTCACAGCAGACTTCTCAGCAGAAACCCTTCAGGCCAGAAAGGAATGGGGAGACATAGCCCACGTACTAAGAGAGAAAAACTGCCAGCCCAGAATATTATATCCTGCAAAGCTCTCATTTATGAATGAAGGTGAAATAAAGAACTTTCATAGCAAACAGAAATTGAAAGAATTTGTTGCCACTCGTCCAGGCCTGCAAAAGATGCTTAAAGATGTGTTACACACAAAAACACAGAAACATGGTCATCAATATGAAGGAAGGTAAAGGAAGGAAACCTCACAGCAAAAGATCACAGGAAATTCAAAGCATATATTAGAAAATATCTTTGGCAAATGGCAGGGCAAAGTTACTACTTATCAATAGTCACAATGAACATTAATGGCCTGAACTGTCCAGTTAAAAGACACCGATTGACTGACTGGTTTAAGGAACATAACCCATCTATTTGCTGCTTACAAGAAACACATCTTTCCAACAAAGATGCATACAGACTGAAAGTGAAAGGCTGGAAAAAGATATACCAAGCCAACAGAAATGAAAAAAAGAGCAGGTATAGCCATATTAATATCAGACAAAATAAACTTTAACACAAAAACTGTTAAGAGAGACAAAGAGGGGCACTATATAATGATTAAGGGATCAATTCAACAGGAAGATATAACGATTATCCATGTATATGCACCTAATTACAGGGCACCGGTTTATTTAAAAGATTTGTTAAGGGACTTAAAGGGAGACTTGGACTTCAATACTCCACTCTCAGAAATAGACAGATCAACCGGACATAAGATCAACAAGGAGACAGTAGATTTAAACGACAGTATAGCCCAAATGGATCTAACAGGTATCTACAGAACTTTTCATTCTACACATAAAGAATTTACATTCTTCTCAGCAGTACATGGAACCTTCTCTAGGATTGACCACATACTAGGCCATGAAGCAAGTCTCAGCAAATCCAAAAGAATTAGGATCATAATGATGCAGCTTCTCAGACCATAGGGGAATGAAGTTGGAAATTAGCAACTCAGGAATCCCTAGAGCATATGCAAACACATGGAGATTGAACAACATGCTCCTGAATGAACACTGGGTCATAGAAGAAATCAAAAGAAAAATCAAATACTTTCTGGAAGTAAATGAGGATAACAGCACAACATACCAAAACTTATGGGATGCAGCAAAAGCAGTGTTAAGAGGAAAGTTTAGAGCAATAGGTGTCCTACATCAAGAAATTGGAAAGGCACCAAATCAATGAGCTCTCAATTCATCTCAAGGATCTAGAAAAACTGCAGCAATCCAGACCCAAATCTAGTAGGAGAAGAGAAATAATTAAAATCAGAGAAGAAATCAACAGGATTGAATCCAAAAAAAAAAAAAATTACAAAAAAATCAGCCAAACGAGGAGCTGGTTTTTTGAAAAAATAAACAAATTTGACACCCCATTGGCCCAACTAACTAAAAAAAGAAGAGAAAAGACCCAAATCAATAAAATCAGAGATGAAAAAGGAAACATAACAACAGACACCACAGAAATAAAAAGAATCATCAGAAATTACTACAAGGACCTGTATGCCAGCAAACAGGGAAATCTGTCAGAAATGGATAGATTCCTGGACACATGCAACCTACCTACATTGAACCAGGAAGACATCGAAAACCTAAACAGACCCATAACTGAAACAGAAATTGAAACAGTAATAAAGGCCCTCCCAACAAAGAAAAGCCCAGGACCAGATGGATTCACTGCTGAATTCTACCAGACATTTAAAGAAGAACTCACTCCAATTCTTCTTAAACTATTCAGAACAATCAAAAAAGATGGAATCCTCCCAAATTCTTTCTATGAAGCCAGCATCACCTTAATCCCTAAGCCAGAGAAAGATGCAGCATTGAAAGAAAATTACAGACCAATATCCCTGATGAACATAGATGCAAAAATCCTCAATAAAATTCTGGCCAATAGAATACAACAACACATCAGAAAAATCATCCAGCCAGACCAGGTGGGATTTATCCCTGGTATGCAGGGACGGTTCAATGTTCGTAAATCAATCATGTGATACACCACATTAACAGACTGCACGAGAAAAACCATATGATTATCTCAATAGACGCCGAGAAAGCATTTGATAAAATTCAACACACTTTCATGATGAAAACTCTAAGCAAACTGGGTATAGAAGGAACATCCCTCAATACAATCAAAGTAATTTATGAAAATCCCATGGCCAGCATCCTATTGAATGGGGAAAAGTTGGAAGCATTTCCACTGAGATCTGGCACCAGACAGGGATGCCCACTCTCACCACTGCTATTCAATATAGTTCTGGAAGTCTTTCCCAGAGCCATCAGGCAAAAAAAAGAAATTAAAGAATACAAATTGGGAAGGAAGAATTCAAACTATCCCTCTTTGCAGATGACATGATTCTTTATTTAGGGGACCCAAAGAACTCTACTAAGAGACTATTGGAACTCATAGAAGAGTTTGGCGAAGTATCAGGATAGAAAATCAATGCACAAAAAGCAAGAGCCTTTTTATACACAGGCAATGCCACAGCTGAGAAAGACTGCTAAGATCAATCCCATGCACAATAGCCACAAAAACAATCAAATACCTTGGAATAAACTTAACCAAGGACGTTAAAGATCTCTACGATGAGAATTACAAAATCTTAAAGAAAGAAATAGAAGAGGATACCAAAACATGGAAAAATCTTCCATGCTCATGGATTGGAAGAATCAACATCATCAAAATGTCCATTCTCCCAAAAGCAATTTATACATTCAATGCGATACCAATCAAGATACCAAAGACATTCTTCTAGGATCTAGAAAAGATGATGCTGAAATTCATATGGAGACGCAAGAGACCTCGAACAGCTAAAGCAATCTTGTACAACAAAAACAAAGCCGGAAGCATCACAATACCAGATTTCAGGACATACTACAGGGCAGTTGTAATCACAACAGCATGGTACTGGTACAGAAACAGATGGATAGACCAATGAAAGAGAACAGAAACACCAGAAATCAATCCAAACATCTATAGCCAACTTATATTTGATCAAGGATCTAAAACCAATTCCTGGAGCAAGGACAGTCTATTCAATAAATGGTGCTGGGAAAACTGGATTTCCACGTACAAGAAGCATGAAGCAAGACCCCTACCTTACACCTTACACAAAAATCCACTCAACATGGATTAAAGACCTAACTCTACGACCCGACACCATCAAATTATTAGAGAACATTGGAGAAACACTGCAAGATATTGGCACCGGCAAAGACTTCTTGGAAAAGACCTCAGAGGCACAGGCAGTCAAAGCCAAAATTAACATTTGGGATTGCATCAAATTGAGAAGTTTCTGTACTGCAAAAGAAACAGTCAAGAAAGTGAAGAGGCAACTGACAGAATGGGAAAAAATATTTGCAAACTATGCAACAGATAAAGGATTAATAACCAGAATCTACAATGAGATCAAGAAACTACACAACAACAAAACAAACAACCCTCTTAAGAGATGGGCCAAGGACCTCAATAGACATTTTTCAAAAGAGGAAATCCAAATGGCCAACAGGCACATGAAAAAATGTTCAAGATCACTAGCAATCAGGGAAATGCAAATCAAAACCACGAGGTTTCACCTCACCCCGGTTAGAATGGCTCACATTCAGAAATCTACCAACAACAGATGCTGGTGAGGATGTGGGGAAAAAGGGATGCTAACCCACTGTCAGTGGGAATGCAAACTGGTTAAGCCTCTATGGAAGTCAGTCTGGAGATTCTCAGTAACCTGAATATAACTCTACCATACAACCTAGCCATCCCACTCCTTGGAATTGACCCAAAGGAAATTAAATTGGCAAACAAAAAAAGCTGTCTGCACCTTAATGTTTATTGCAGCTCAATTCACAGTAGCTAAGACCTGGAACAAACCCAAATGCCCATCAACAGTAGACTAGATAAAGAAATTATGGGACATATACTCTATAGAATACTATATGGCAGTAAAAAACATTGAAATCCAGTCATTTACAACAAAATGGAGGAACCTAGAAAACATCATGCCGAGTGAAGTAAGCCAGTCCCAAAGGTACAAATATCATATGTTCTGATCAGTGAAAACTAACCAACCATTAAAAAGGAAACCTGTTGAAGTGAAAGGGACCCTATGAGAAATAGTGACTTGATCAGCCCTTGTGCTGACTGTTGATGTACAATGTAATACTTTATCCCTTTTAGTATTTTTTTGTTCTAATACTATTGGTTGAACTCTGTAATCAACACACATTTATTCTTAGGTGTTGAAATTTAACTGAAAAGTGTTCCCTGTTAAATATAAGAGTGGGAATAAGAGAGGGAGGAGATGTACAATTTGGGACATGCTCAATCGGACTTGCCCCAAATGGTGGAGTTAGAAATGTGCCAGGGGATTCCAATACAATCCCATCAAGATTGCATGTACCAATGCCATCTCACTAGTCCAAGTGATCAATTTCAGTTCACAATTGATCACACTGATAGGTCTAAGAGTCAAAGGGATCACACAAACAAGACTAGTGTCTGTGAATACTAACTGATAGAATAAACAAGGGAGAGAACAATCCAACATGGGAAGTCAGATACACAGCAAACTCATAGAATGGCAGATGTCCTAAATAGCACTGTGGCCTCAGAATCAGCCCTTAAGGCACTCGGATCTGGCTGAAGAGCCCATGAGAGTATTTTAGGCATGGAAAGCCAAGACAACCTGGGGAAAAAAAAAAAAAGGACCTAAATGAAAGATCTCTGTGAGATCCCAGTAGAAAGTAGAAAGAACGGGCCATCAAAGAAGGAGGTACCTTTCTCTGAAGGGAGGAGAGAACTTCCACTTTGACTATGACCTTGTCTAAATAAGATTGAAGTCAGCGAACTCAAGAGGCTTCCACAGCCTTGGAAATTCATGTATAGAGCCTAGGGAGATTTCTGACACCATAAACAAGAGTGTCAAATTGTTAAATCAACAACAGGAGTCACTGTGTACTTACTCCTTATGTGGGATCTCTGTCCTTAATGTGTTGACCAATGTGAATTAATGCTATAACTAGTACTCAAACAGTACTTTACACTTTGTGTTTCTGTGTGGGTGCAAACTGATGAAATCTTTACTTAATATATACTAAATTGATCTTCTGTATATAAAGATAATTGAAAATGAATCTTGATGTGAATGGAATGGGAGAGGGAGCGGGAGATGGGAGGGGTGCGGGTGGGAGGGAAGTTTTGGGGGGGGAAGCCATTGTAATCCATAAACTGTACTTTGGAAAATTATATTTACTAAATAAAAGTTTAAAAAAATTTTAAAAAGTAAACTATAAAAAAAAGAAAACATATACAAGAAAATAAAATTCAATCATGCACACACACAGGGATATAAACAACCACACACAGTACTTTAGCTATGAAAAGAAATTATTGGCACTTAAATTAAATTCAAATAATAATAATATACATTAATAGGTACCCTCTTCCTTTTTATTAGCTACAAAATAGAACATCTATTACTACATATATTAAGAAAAGAATAGATGGAACAGATGCAAATGGATGATTTCATAAAGTCTCAAAAATCTCTGGAATGAAAGCAATGAGAATTTATAGCCGTCTGGCCTAAGTGAAGCAAAAGTGCACATGAAGAAGAAATCAAACTCAATAATCAAGGGACAGAAGTTTTTTCAAAGCCTTTGCTTCCTCACCTATCAAGTGAGGACAAATACTACGCATGCCTATACTTCATAAAGTTTATTGTGAATACAAATTCAATAATGAAAGTAAAGAACCTTATATCGTGTAAGGTACACATTAGGCAATTGTAACTACTCTCACAGCTACAGCTACTTCTAGAATCTTCAGTGATCTACACAGGAAGGTTAAAGGACCAATTAAATTTACCTCTGCATCCTCCCGAAGGGGGTTGGGTAAACTAAAGCTTCTAAAAGAAGCAAGTACTGTCATCTGTTTTGTTTGGCATGCAAAAAAGGATGATTTTTACATTTTCATGAAGTTGGGAAAAAGTCAAAAGAATCATATTTTGTTTCATATGAAAAATTCACAGAAATTCAAATTCCTGTCCACAAAGATCATTCATTTATGAATGGTTTTTTTGCACTTCAATGGCAAACTTAAGTGGTTGCAACAGAGCTCATGTGGTACCCAATGCCCAAAACATTTACTATCTGCCCCTTTGCAGAAAAAGTTTGCCAATCCTGGCTAGAATCTAGACTATAGCAATTATTCAGAAACTAAAAGTTAATGCATGACTATTTGCTTTCAGTTAGCCATGGTTAACCTGACAGATTTTTAGATAGTTTTTCAAAAGTAATTGTCTGATTTGTAAACATAAAAATCTCCATTTCTTTTCCTTCCTACAATCGCATACTACTACATTTCCACTAATTAGACAAGTTACAAACCATCTCACCTTAAACACTACTTTTAAGTTCAAATATCACTATTAAAAAATATTCAGGGGCCGGCATTGTGGCGTAGGGGTAAAGCCACTGCCTGTAGCACCAGCAACCCATATGGGCACAAGTCCAAGCTCCAGCTATTACATTTCCCATATAGCTCCCTGCTAATGTGCAAGGGAAAGCAACAGAAAATGGCTCACGTCCTTGGACCCCTGCATCCACGTGGGAGATGCAGATGAAGCTCCTGGCTCGGGGCTTCAGCCTGACCCAGCCTTGTCCATTTGAGGAGTAAAACAGCAGATGGAAGACCTTTCTCTCTCTTTGCCTCTGCCTCTCCTTCTTTGTAACTCTTTCAAATAAATAAATAAATCTTAAAAAAAAAAAAAGACAGAAAATATATTTAATAATAAAAAAGAATGTGGGGGCTGGCACTGTGGCATAGCGGGTAAAGCCACTGCCTACAGTGCCGGCATCCCATGTGGGCGCTGGTTCAAGTCCCCGCTGCTCCACTCCCAATCCAGCTCTCTGCTATAGCCTGCGAAAGCAGTGGAATATGGCTCAAGTCCTTGGGAGACCACGTGGGAGACCCAGAAGAAGCTCCTGGCTTCGGATTGGTGCAGCTCCAACCGTTGTGGCCATCTGGGGAGTGAACCAGAGGATGGAAGACCTCTCTCTCTCTCTCTCTCTCTCTCTCTCTCTGCCTCTCCTTCTCTCTCTGTATAACTCCGACTTTGAAGTAAAAAATAAATCTTAAAAAAAAAAAATGTGAAAAAATAAAATCCTTACTACAAACATGTATTTACTTGAAGAAGTACAAAATAAAAACTGGAATCAATGGTAAAATTCAACATCAAAAGGAACAGCAAACTAAGTTACATCTGATGTACTGATCCACCAAGCTAACTTTTCTTTGGGAAAAAGGAAAGACTGACATAAATTAAGCTTTGGAAATTACCACATGAGGAAAATACAGTTATATTACAAGAAAGAACTAAAAGAAAATGGAGTACATGCTTAAACTACATACTACTAGATAAGAGAGAAATCACAGTAATAGAAATCATAACGAGTAGAACAAACACAGTTGAAGGCACTGATGGGAAATGCAAAGCAAAGGAAAAAAGTATGCTAACAATATGATTAGAGGGAAAAGATAAACTGTGAAATTATTCTTCTCCTCGCCTTCCTTCCCCAAAAGGTCATTTGCTTTTGAAAAAACATTCTACAGAAAATATTCCATGATATCATTATGTATTTATGAAGACTCTGCTGCACAGGTAAATGATGCCTGCAAGATTAGAGGAGCAAAAGAAACAAAAATTGTATTTGGAGAATATATACATCCTGATAGTTTAGATAAACCTGCAAAAAGATTAAATTACAAAGCAAGATAAAAGCAAGGCACATTAAAAACTCTGTCAGCAGAGAGAAAGGGAGGTGGTAGAATTGAAACTTGAAGACAGATAAATGTAAAGTTTGAAATACCAGGAGATAAAGATAGAAAAGGAGTTAAATAGGTATGAGTGAAAACAAAGTAGCATTAATGAATTTACAATTTGACAAGTAGCAAAAATCATAAATGCATCCTACCTAGAATAATTATGCTATTTTCAATAGTAATCCAGCATCAGAGATAACAAGGAGTTGGACAGACTGAAATATAGAAACTGTCAGAGCTGATGGAACAAAAAGTCAAATGGTTAAAGCTTGCCAGTTTATCACTAAGGGTGAGAATGAAATTACTGACAATAAATTCCCATCTGTAGAAAGCAGAATGGGGGCTGGCACTGTGGCACAGCAGGTTAAGCCACCACCTGTGATACTGGCATCCCATATAAACACTGGTTCCAGTCCCAGCTACTCCACTTCTGGATCCAGTCCCCTTCTAATGCACCTGGGAAAGCAGCAGAAAATGGCTCAAGTACTTGGGCCCCTGTCACTCACGTGGGAGACCTGGATAGAGTTCCTTGCTCCTGGCTTCAGCCTCGCCTAGCCCCAGCTATTGCAGTCATTTGGGGAGTGAACCAGCAAATGGAAGTTTTTTCTCTTTCTCTCTCTCTCTCTCTTTCTCTCTCTCACCCCCACTAGTCCCCGAATGTCTTTCAAGTAAACAAATAAATTAAAAACAAAGAGAGAGGGAGAAAACAGAGAAGCCAGGAGGGAACCGTCAAATTAGAAAAACAGGCAAAAATTGAGAGACTAATTACACTCAAAAATAAATATGTGCATTTAAGAGGCAAATAACTTAGAGGAATATATCAATGGCATATGCTTTATGGTTGGGTAATAATGGTTTAAAGACAATGGCAGAATTAAAAGATAAAATCTAAATACATTTTCTATTCTTAAAACATGGAAAAAGAACTCACCCAACAAATTACCAACATATTAAGACCATGACAGAGGACAAAATCCGTATTAAACCTGGAGTTTTACCCAGCTGAGGTCAAATCGTTATTTCAAGATTCCAAAAAGAAATACTCAAAGGATTCAGAAATTAACAATACCTAAAATGTTTCTCAAATATCCACACTGAAATTTATATAAGATAGACATGATTTTTTTTTTTTTTTTTGACAGGCAGAGTGGACAGTGAGAGAGAGAGACAGAGAGAAAGGTCTTCCTTTGCCGTTGGTTCACCCTCCAATGGCCGCCACGGCCGGCGCGCTGCGGCCAGTGCACCGTGCTGATCCGATGGCAGGAGCCAGGAGCCAGGTGCTTTTCCTGGTCTCCCTTGGGGTGCAGGGCCTAAGCACCTGGGCCATCCTCCACTGCACTCCCTGGCCACAGCAGAGAGCTGGCCTGGAAGAGGGGCAACCGGGACAGAATCCGGCGCCCCGACCGGGACTAGAACCCGGTGTGCCGGCGCCGCAAGGCGGAGGATTAGCCTAGTGAGCCACGGCGCCGGCCTGATAGACATGATTTTCTACCTTCAGTAGGCCACTCATACAAAGGTACCAGCATTAAACAGAAATGCTGGTAACAGAATATAGGATTTCCAGTTCAATCAGATTTGGATTATTAATTTGAATAGATTGGTTGTATCATATCAAAGTAGAAATGGCATGAATTGACAAGGAAATTGCTTCATTATGTAGTACTACCCTACATTAAATTGAGATTTTGCTTATGAAACTATTTTCTAGCCAGATTATAGCTTAGGAAAGAAAACAACTCAGCTTCATTTATCTCCACACAGTTTTAACTAGTCACATGCCTTTTGGAAAAGCCTCTTGGTAAAATGTAAGTACTTACTAATATCATCTTCATGATAAATGACAGAGTGAAATGGCAGAGTTCGGTCTTTAATATATCTCTCTGCAGGCTCAATATAAAATGTGCCACCTCGAGTCTGGATGAATCCTTCAAATCTTCCATCAATAACAGACCCATGACTAAAACTCCCTTCTTCACCTATTAATAGAAGAAATAAATTCTTGAACATTCAATTTGTACACGAATGTTAAATTCATTTTCTTTTAAAAAGTCATTCTTATGTATTCTTTAAAAATATCCTGAATACAAAATTTACTGGGGAAAATAATTTTCACATAAAATATATCAGACTAAATTTGAAATGTGGACAGCAAATAATATGTAATTACAACAAATATAATTATTAATCACAACAATGAAAAATTATCTTATTGACAATCATATTCCTAGCACTTAGTACTGTGCCTACCAAGTATACAGTAGTCACCCAATGAATAAATGTTAAAATTACTTAAACTCAGAAAAAGGCAAGCAAACCCTAACTCTGCCTTTCAAATAAATAACTCTTTAAAAATTAATAAATCCAAGTGTCTTTTGAAAATTCTTCCTTAATTACCATAAGAATAAAGATTCTTTCCCCTCGGATATACAGTACATAAGTCTTTGGCTTCCTTGCCACCATAAGGTTTCATGAATTTTAAAATAGGAAACTGTCAAATATTTCATAAGCAATTTGAACAAAAGTGTACCATTTTAAGATACAGGCCCAAGTTTTGTAATATTGTCCCATCAACTATACTTCTGTAGCAAAAAAAAAGGGGGGGGGAGTTCTTTTTATTCTTATTGTAATCACAAAGAAAATAATAGCATCAAAATCAAATGATATATAGAGATGGGAATTAGGGAGAGGAGGTTTTAAAAGGTCAATTACCTGTTAAAAGTCTCTCATTAAAATAAAAATTAAGCTTTCCATAATTTCTAAGTTGTAGATTAACATTAATTAATTAGTTGGCTCCAAATTAACCATGAAGCAAAGCTAAAAGTCCAAGACACTGATACTGAAACATTTTTATCTGCAAATTCATCTACAGTTGTCTTGATCATCACCTAGCAAAAAAGGGCAAAGACTACTAAGTTATTTGCCCAGCAAGATAAGTAAACAAGAATATATAAGATAAAATACTGTGTCTGACATTAACAACACTTTTCTTTGGTTATGAAGTCTAAGAGTGAGAACAGCTTTTCATTTAATAACTAGACTTAATCTCCAAGTGAAAAATGCCTCATTTATCTTGCATAATTAAAAAATAAGGACCATTTCTTTAAGTATTTAATTTTTCATAATGTTACAATGTTCAGTGGGAATCTCTCAAATATAAAAATGAAATTTCAAACATTTTGATTTTGCCTTGATAGCTGATTAATGCTTGAGTACTAATTTGCAAAGTTGTAACACAATGACACATTTTCCCTCTCAATACCCCCAGAAGATGTTAATTTTATTTCAGTTCTTTTACAAATTTTCTAATTGTTTCTGTTCTCCCCAAACCACTGACAGGTATAAATTTCTAATGCAAAAGTGTGCCACACATACCCCTCAGTATCTTTTTCATACAGTATAGAGATTTGTTAGAATTGTGAACGAAAGCAAGAAAGATTCTAGGGAAGGGAGCCCTGAGAAGATTTTTCTATGAATGACTTTTGTCCCATTATTTCTGTCTCTTAAAATTACCTTTACAGTTTCCATTTAGAGTCTTCCTGTTTTCTCATGAAACACAGGAAAGTTACTGCTCATTTCTTGCAGAAAATTGTAGAAGCTGTTAAAATTTTTTAAAACTCTACCATTTGAAGGTACTGAGAGAAGCCAGACTGTATAATTCACTATTAAATATACATGTAAAGAAAGGTCTAAAGATTACTTCATCTTCCAAAGACCATTGCCCTTCAGGATTCATTCAGTCTCCTCAGGATTTATACCATTTTTTTTCCAAAGTATTTGCTTGCACTTCAAAATATTTATTTCCTTATGCAGGAAAAAAATCAAAGAGTTCAGCAAAGGTTCAACTTACCATAAATATGTCCAGTGTAAATATGAGAGGTATCATAATCAAGTACTTTATTTGATGTTTCTACTTTAAAGTCATCACTGAAAAGGGAGGTGTCTCTCTTCATGCGCAGGTTGAAATGTCTTTAAAACAGGATGGGGAGGGAGAAGAAAATTAAAATTAAACGGATCCAAAATTTTAAACAATTCTTTTTATTTAATATGCACTGTGATACTCAATTTGTCTATTTGGGAAACATACTGAAGATGATTTTCTTATAAAAATTCAACTCTAAAACCCAATCTAATACATATGGTATGACTCAATTTTATGTAATTTAGATTATATTTAAAAACAAATGCCTACTGTCTGATTCCTACAGTAAAAAGAACTTGGAGATAATGACAAGCTTCCTGACCTATTTACTATTATTCATCTCTATCTGTCTCTCCTCTAGCAATTGTGCAGCTTTGCTATTTTCCTGTACTTCCCCCAACTCATGATAACACACAGTGGGGTGGGCAATTGCTAGAGCAGTTAAGATACTTCTTAGGACACTTGATGGCATATCACAGTGCCTGAGTTCCAATTTCAATTCCACTTCTGATTCCAGCTTCCTGCTTAATGGGTACCCTAAGAGGTAGCAGATAAAGGCTCAAGTACTTGACCCAGACTGAGTTGTGGGGTCCCAGCCTCAGCCCATCCCCACATCTGGCTGTTGTGGGCATTTAGGGAGTGAACCAGCAAATGAAAGGTATCTCTCACTAAACCAATCTTTCTCTCATTCTCTTCCTTTTAAATAAATAAAACTTTTTAAAAGAGGACAATACACAGGAAAGAGGCATGAATATTAAATTTTTAACATGCAGGTTAAGTGTGTATGTTCTTTTTTTATGCATACGTACATACACAGACACACACAGACACACAAAACCTTTGAACTGCTTTATTTTTCCTTGGGGTTTCCAGTTTTTGCATATTATACTAGTTTCCTCAATTTAATCTGGGAGTCCCAAAAGATCATGCTATTAGCTCAAATCATAATCATTTTAACTGTCCTTTATAAGAGAGAGAAAAAAATTGAAACATTCAAGGGAAATTAAATAAAGATTAATAGCAAAAGTCATCATTAATCTTTAAGATACGACAATAATCTAGGGTTTAGAATTAAACTTGGAATCAGTTCTTAAGCCTAATATTTACTAGCTCAGGACTCCTGTCTGTGAAATAAAGACAATACATTCTAATTATCTTATAAAAGGAGTAAGATTATAATGACATTAATTAGCACAGTACCTAGCACACTGGGGATGTACATCACTACAAAAAAAGGTAAACAAAGAACATTTCCCAGTAAAAGTACAAAGGAAATCCACTGCAAAAAAAATAGGAATATTTATGGGAAAATGGCAGGGCGAAGTAGTTACTTATCAATAGTCACCTTGAATGTAAATGGCCTCATCTCTCCAGTTAAAAGACACAGACTGGCTGAATGGATGAAAAAGAAAACCCATTAATTTGCAGCCTACAAGAAACGCATCTCAACAACAAAAATGCATGCAGACTGAAAGTGAAAAGATGGAAAAAGATATTCTATGTTAACAGAAACCAAAAAAGAGCTGGTGTAGCCAACCTAATATCAGACAAAATAGATTTTAACACAAAAACTGTTAAAAGAGACAAAGAAGAACACTATATAATGATTAAGGGATGAATTCAACAGGAAGATATGACTATTTTATGTGTATATGCACCTAATTACAGGGCAACTGGTATTTAAAAGAAATGTTAAGGTATCTACAAGGAAACATAACTTCATATACAATAGTAATGGGGGATTTCAATACCCCACTTTCAGCAATGGACAGATCAACCAGACAGAAAATCAGCAAGGAAACATCAGAGTCAATCAACACTATAGACCAAATGGACCTAACAGATATTTACAGAACTTTTCATCCTACAGTTGCAGAATACACATTCTTCTCACCTGAGCATGGAACCTTATCTAGGATTCACCACATGCTAGGCCATAAAACAAGTCTCAGCAAATTCAAAAACATTGAAATCATACCATGCATTTTCTCAGACCACAATGCAATGAAGCTGAAAATCAGCAACTCAGGAATCTCTAGGGAGACTGAACAACATGCTCCTGAACAAACAGTGCGTCACAGAATAAAAAAATTTCTAGAAACAAATGAAGACGACAACACAACATACCAAAAGTTACAGGATACAGCAAAAGCAGTGTTAAGGACACCAAATAAATGAGCTATCAATGCATCTCAAGGATCTAAAAAAACTACAGCAAACCAAACCCAAAACTAGTAGGACAAAAGAAATAATTAAAATTAGATAAGAAATCAACAAAATTCAAACAAAAAAAAAAAAACGCAAAAGATCAGCAAAATGAAGAGCTGGTTTTTTTTGAAAAAATAAACAAAATTGACACACCACTGGCATTACTAACTAAAAAAGGAAAGAGAAGACCCAAATCAATAAGAGATGAAAAAGAAAATCTAACAACAGACACCATAGAAACAGAAAAGAAACATGAAAAATTACTACAAAGAGATGGATGCCAACAAACTGGGAAACCTGTTAGAAATGGATAGATTCCTGGACACATACAACCCACCTAAATTGACCCATAAAGACACAAAAACCTAAACAGACCCATTGCCAAGAAAAAACTGATTCAGTAATAAAGGCCCTCTCAACAAAGAAAAGCCCAGGATCAGATGGCTTCACTGCTGAATGTAGTCTATCAGACATTCAAAGAATAACTTACTCCAATTCTTCTCAAGTTATTCAAAACAATTGAAAGGGAGGGAATCCTCCTAAATTCTTTATATGAAGTCAGTATCACCTTAATTCCTAAACCTAAAAAAGATACAATAGAGAAAGAACTACAGACCAATTTCCCTTATGAACATAGATGCAAAAAACCTCAACAAAATTCTGGCCAATCGAATCTAACAACACATCAGAAAAATCATTCATCTGGACCAAGTGGGATTTATTCCTGGTATGCAAGGATGGTTCAACATGCACAAATCAATCAATATGATACATCACATTAACAAACTGAAGAACAAAAAACATATGATTATCTCAATAGATGTAGAGAAAGCATTTGATAAAATACAACAGCATTTCATGATGAAAACTATAAGCAAACTGGGTATAGAAGGAAAATTTCTCAAAACAATCAAGGCAGTTTGACAAACCCACAGCCAGCATCCTACTGAATGGGGGAAAGTTGGAAGCATTCCCACTGAGATCTGAAACAAGGCAAGGATGGTTTTACCAATGCTATTCAGTATAGTCCTGGAAGTTTTAGCCAGAGACATTAGAAAAGAAAAAGAAATCAAAGGGATTCCAATTGGGAGTGAGGAGTCAAACTATCCCTTTTTGCAGGTGATAAGATTCTATATATAGGGGATCCAAAAGACTCGACCAAGAGCCTACTGGAACTCATATAAAGCAGCAGGATATAAAGTCAATACACAAAAATCAACAGCCTTTGTATACACAGACAATGCCATGGCTGAAAAAGAACTTCTAAGATCAATCCCATTCACAATAGCTACAAAAAAAAATTCAAATAACTTGGAATTTAACCAAGGATGTCAAAGATCTCTATGATGAGAATTACAAAACATTAAAGAAATAGAAGAGATACAAAATACTGGAAAAAATCTTTCATGTAATGGAATTGGAGGAATCAGTATCATCAAAATGTCCATTTTATGAAAGCAATTTAAGATTCAATGCAATAGCAATCAAAATACCAAAGACATTCTTCTCAGATCTAGAAAAGATGATGCTGAAATTCATATGGAAACACAGAAGACCCTGAATAGCTAAAGCAATCTTATACAACAAAAACAAAGCTGGAGGCATCACAATACCAGATTTCAAGACATACTACAAGGTAATTATAATCAAAACAGCCTAGCACTGGTACAAAAACAGATGGATAGACCAATGGAACAGAATAAACACCAGAAATCAATTCAGGCATCTACAACCAACTTATATTTGACCAAGAAGCTAAAACCAATCCCTGGAGCCAGGACAGTCTCTTTAACAAATGGTGCTGGGTAAACTGGATTTCCACATGCAGGAGTATGAAACAGGACCCCTACCTTACACCTTACACGAAAATCCATTCAAAATGTATTAAAGACCCAAATCTACCACCTGATACCATCAAATGATTAGCAAACAGAGCAGAAATCCTACAAGACACTGGCACAGGCAAAGAGTACTGGGAAAAGATCCCAGAAGCACAATCAAAGCCAAAATCAACAGAAGGGATTACATCACACTGAGAACCTTCTGTACTGCAAAAGAAGTACTCTGGAAAGTGAAGAGGCAACCAACAGAATGGGAGAGATTATTTGCAAACAATGCAACTGATCAAGGATTAATAACCAGAATATATAAAGAGATCAAGAAACTCCACAACAACAAAACAAACAGCCCAGTGAAGAAATGGGCCAAAGACTTAAACAGACATTTTTCAAAAGAAGAAATTCAAATGGCCAACAGACACGTGAAAAGATGCTCAGGATCACTAGCCCTCAGGGAAATGTAAATCAAAACCACAATGAGATTCCACCTCACCCTAGTTAGAAAGGCTTTCATACAGAAATCAACAAACAACAAAGGATGTGGGGAAAAAAGGTACCCTAATTCACTGTTGGTGGGAATGTAAACTAGTAATACCACTATGGAAATCAGTTTGCAGATACCTCAGAAATCTGAATATAGACCTACCATCTTATTCACAAAGAGTCAGTTTCAGTAACACCCAAGTTCATGCTAATGAAGTGACTTAGGGAGTAGACAAGAGAAAGCCTCAGGATAAAGCTGGGCACCAGAAAGTCCAAATGATTAATGTGAATGGAATGGGAGAGGGAACGGGAGTTGGGAGGGTTGCGGGTGGGAGGGAAGTTATGGGGTGGAAAAAGCCATTGTAATCCATAAGCTGTACTTTGGAAATTTATATTTACTAAATAAAAGTTAAAAAAAAAATAACAACAACAACAACAAAAGAAAAGAATATTAGCCCTACAGAAAAGCGGCAGATACAGGGAGAGATACTGGAGATAAAACTTGATAACAACTCTAAAACAATGAGATTTTATGAGCTTCTACAGTTGGTAAATACATGGAGGTGCTGGGGTCAGCACTGTGGCGCAGTGAGTAAAGCCACCACCTGAAGTCTGGCATCACATATGGGTGCCAGTTAGAGTCCCAGCTGCTCCTCTTCCAATCCAGTTCTCTGCTATGACCTAGGAAAGCAGTAGAAGATGGCCCAAGTCCCTGGACCCCTGGACCCATGTGGGAAACCCAGAGGAAGCTCCAGGCTTCTTGCTTCAGATCAGTCCAGCTCCTGCCGTTGCAGACATCCGGGGAGTGAACCAGCGGATGAAAGATTTTTCTCTATCTCTGCCTCTCTGTAACTCTGCCTTTCAAATAAATAAATCTTTAAAAAATAATAATAATATACAGAGGTGCTGAGAGGGTGGTGAGCCCAGGGAGCGCATGGAAGATCTATGCCCTACCCTGCATACCTTCTCCTATGCATCTCTTCCAGTAGGTTGTTCCTAAGCTGCAAAACTTATAATAAACTGGCTAGACTAAGTAAACTATTTTCCTGAGTTCTGTGAGTCACTGCAGCAAATTATCTAACCTTAGGAGGTAGTCATGGGACTCCCCAGTTTATAATGTGTTGGTCAGAAGTATGGGTGGCTGCAGACTTGTGATTGATGTCTGAACCGGGAAATGATTTGTGGGGCTATGCTCTGAAGCTATGAAGTCTGCAATAACTCTGGATAGTTAAACAGAACTGTTAACAGCTAATTAGTACCTAGAGAATCAAAGGATTAGTTTTTACTGCTGGAAAACACTCCAGAAAGATAATACATAGCAATACTGTTCATAATAATAAATGATTAGGAACAACTGAACTAGCTAAGTAAATTATGGTAGATCCAGCGTACACTCCAAAGCTAATAAAAGAACATTTACTTATAATGAAATCAAAGATCTTAAGTCAGGCAGGCATATGGCATAGCAGCTAAGGAGCCACTTTTAGAATACTCTGCATGCCATATCAGAATGTCTGAGTTCCAATTCCAGCTCCAGCTCCAGATTCTTGCTGATGCATACCCTTGGTGGCAGTAGGCCAAGTACTTCGATCCCTACCACCCACATGGAAGACCAGAATTGAGGTCTGGGCTCCAGGCATTGATATGGCCTAACCACAGCTGTTGCGAACATCTGGGGAGTGAACCAATGAACAAGAGCTCTATCTCTCAAATAATGTTTAAATAAAGATACTTTTGCTGCCAATCATGGTGGAGAAACCATCTTATCACCCTAAAAATCCACTTTTTCAATTATTTGTATGAAACTACTGTTTTCAGACAGTAACAGGCAATAATCAGGGAAGGATGAAGGATTGTGGTCTCTAAAACAAGAGAAACTGAACAAGGTGAACCCTATGATTGCTCCAGCTTCCTACCTGCAGGAACTTTCTAGACTAGAACTTAAGAAGGAAGAAACCCACGAACAGCACAGCCATCTCACTAAGTTGCAGAGACAGGGGAGGTATCTAGATTTTGTGGGCAACGAATTAGAAAAGAAGACGCAACACTGAGAAGCTGCTTCAAAAATCTGTACTGGAATTTACTTTTTTTTTTTTTTTTTTTTTTTGTGGTTGAATACTAAAACACATGCATAAAGGTAAGCCAAAGAACAACTGTCCAGGACCTGTCAGTTGACCACATGCTCCATCTTGCAAAGAATAAAGAAACAATCAAGTTCCAATCAAGGGGCCGGTGCTGTGGCATAGCGGGTAAAGCCGACGCCTGCGATGCCGGCATCCCGTATGGGCACTGGTTCGAGAACAGGCTGCTTCACTTCTGATCTTGCTCTCTGCTATAGCCTGGGAAAGCAGCAGAAAATGACTCAAGTCTTTGGGCTCCTGCAACCACATGGGAAAGAAACTCAGAAGAAGATCCTGAATCCTGACTCCAGATTGGCGCAGCTAGGGCCGTTGCAACCATTTGGGAAGTGAACCAGTGGATGGAAGACTTCCTCTCTCTTTCTCCCCCCACACCCCCTCTGTAAATCTGCCTTTCAAATAAATAAATAAATCTTTTTTATTTTTTAATTTCCAATCAAGCACAGAAAAGGACTTTATCTGACATTTAACAGAGAACCCAGAGAGGCCATTCCTTAGCAGCACAGACAAACCAGTCCTAGAATAAACGCTTCTTTAGACAAAACTTAAAATCAAGTCTCAAGGGGTTAGTGTTGTGGCACAAGTTAGGCAGTCACTTAGGGCACCCACCATCTCATCAGAGAGAGCCTAGTTTAAGTTCTGGCTTCTCCACTAAGAGTTTAGCTTCCTGTTAATGTGCCTGGAAGGCAGTAGATATGACCCAGCTACCTCTGTTCCTGCCACTCATGGGGAAGACCCAGATGGAGTTCCTCACTTCTGGCTTCAACTTGCTCTCAAAAGGGCCTAACAGATATAAAAGTTAAATATCTGGTGAAAAAAAAATAGCAAAAATCTCCAACTTTTTAAAAAATCCAAATAGTTAATAAACCATGATACATTCATATTGTGCAGAAGAATTCAGTAATAAAAAGGAATAAACTAATCTCTATGAACCTCAAGAAAATAATGTTGAGTTGAAAAAGCCAGTCTCTAAATTTATATTGAAATGCAAATGATATAGAATAACAATTCAAGGGGCCAGCACTGTGGCACGGTGGGTTAACGTCCTGGCCTGAAGTGCCCACATCCCATATGGGCGCCAGTTCGAGTCTCAGCTGCTCCACTTCCGATCCAGCTCTCCGCTATGGCCTGGGAAAGCAGTAGAAGATAGCCCAAGTCCTTGGGGCCCCTGTACCTGTGTGGGAGAACCAGAAGAAGCTCCTGGCTCCTGGCTTCAGATAGGCGCAGCTCCATCTGTTGCGGCCAACTGGGAAGTGAACCAGCGGATGGAAGACCTCTCTCTCTCTCCCTCTCTCTGCCTCTCCTCTCTCTGTGTAACTCTGACTTGCAAATAAATAAATAAAATACTAAGCCTTGGGGATGGATCCTGACTTCAGCTTGGCCCAGCCCTGGCTGTAAGGGGCATTTGTGGAATAAACCAGAGGATAAGAGATCTGTCTCTCTTCCTCAGTCTGTTTTTCTTTAAAAAAAAAAAAAAATTCAAGAAACAAGAAAGCTAGAAGATCTATATCTGATTTTAAGACTTATTATTTCAGTTATCAATGTTGTGCACTGTTGCACTCATCCTTCAGCAAAATCTGTGCCAGTTTTGATTGGTAATTCCCTGTTGACCACTGTTGGCTTACTAACTGCAGACCAGCACTGACCCAATGGAAAAGTCTTCTGCTAAAAGTCCTCTCTGCTATGCCCTTACCAATAATCTATCAATCCAGACTTTAAAGAAAGGGCCCCAAGCTTATACTGAAATTTACATTTTTCAAAGCTTATATAAAAAGTGTTTCTTAACCTTACAGTAATAGTGCAAAGAGGCATGATGAACATTTTTATCAAAGGGTCTGACTCAAGATCTTAAGACTAGAGTTAGGACTGAGATTCCAGTATCTGGTTGCTGCATATAAATGCCTGTCAAGCATATGATGAACAAAGTCAAGCGAATACAGTATACTGAGTATTGTAGTCTTTTTTTTTTTTTTTTTTTTTTTTTTTTTTTTTTTTTTTTGACAGGCAGAGTGGACAGTGAGAGAGAGAGAGACAGAGAGAGAAAGGTCTTCCTTTGCCGTTGGTTCACCCTCCAATGGCCGCCGCTGCAGCCGGCGCACCGCGCTGATCCTGGCAGGAGCCAGGAGCCAGGTGCTTTTCCTGGTCTCCCATGGGGTGCAGGGCCCAAGCACCTGGGCCATCCTCCACTGCACTCCCTGGCCATAGCAGAGAGCTGGCCTGGAAGAGGGGCAACCGGGACAGAATCCGGCGCCCCAACCGGGACTAGAATCCGGTGTGCCGGCGCCGCAAGGTGGAGGATTAGCCTATTGAGCCACGGCGCCGGCCTTATTGTAGTCTTATGTATTATTATCAGTCTACCCCAAGTCATCTTTTAAAATCTTAACAAATTCAAGTAAGATATACAAATGGAAATATTACCTCACTTGACAGTTATTGGTAATTTGTGCTTTGCAACAATATCTTATTTTCCTTTATTTCTTTAATAAATTCTCTTTATTAATGCTTGAGCCACTTCCAAGTCTATGGTTAAATTCTGTCCTTTATACCAATGCTTCTTTCAGCAAAGTTGATTCTTTTTATTATTATATATTAAACTTTTATGAAGGGTAAACTTTAGATTTCTTTCAAGAAAGCAAGCTGTCCCATATAAAAAATTATTTGCACTGAGAATGTTTTCCTACTCTTACATTTAACTACTGCACTGATTTTTTATTATTATTATTATTTATTCAAAAGGCAGAGTTACAGAGGAGGAGAGACAGAGACAGAGAGAGTGGGAGGGAGAGAGAAAGAGAGAGAAAGAGAAAGAGAAATAGATATTCCATCTGCTGGTGCACTCCTCAAATGGCCACAATAGGCAAGACTGGCAAGGCTGAAGTCAGGAACCCAGAGCTTGTTCCAGGTCTCCCATATGGGTTCGGAGGCCCAAGCACTTGAGCCATCTCCTGCTGCTTTCCCAGGTGCATTAGCAGGGAACTGGATCAGAAGTGGAGCAGCTAGGTCTCGAACAGGCACGCTATGGATATTTAACTTGCTATACCACAACACCAGCCCCCACTGCATTGATTTTATAGGTCAATGGCTCTTGATTACAACCATTCCATTATAATTCTTTTTTGCTTTTCCTCAGTGACATTATGGTAAAGTTATAAGAATGGATTGAAGTTACAGGGGGTGCAATATTGGTTAACAAACTATACTTTGGAAAAATACACCAAAGAGACATTGATTCCCAGTCTCAGCACTCTGAATATGCAGTTGTACCAATTAATTATAGTTGGGTCTCCTCATCAGGCCCGAGAAAAGCATTCTACAACCAACAGCAGAGGCACTGGAACCATCTCTGCTGTGGAGGAACATGGTAAATTATGTTAGGGTAAGATTCCCTAAGTTTCCTGGAAGGTCATGTACCTTCTACATCTTCCTATAAAGAGGAACCTCTCTTCTCATTAGAACAGTTAAAACATAAAGTTGTCTTTTCGTATAAAATTGCTATATTAATTAAAAATAGTATAGCTCTGATTCTCAGAGGAAAACAGCAACAGAAAAAGGGACATCCCCTGAAGTTAAGCCAAAATAAGTCAAACAGCCTCAACTACTTAAGTACCTTGGCTATACAGACGGGAAGCCTGATGACAAATATCAAATTTACAGAAAAGTTACCTAGTTTACTTCTACTACTATATTTAGGGAGAATAAAGTCTTTTTTTTTTTTTTTTCAAATTATCTTACAGAAGCTCAGTATTTAAAAGCAAAGGGAGGAGGATAAACTAGAAAAACAAGCCTGATGAGGAAAAAAGGGCAGAGGCAGACCAATGCAACCTACATTGGGCAGTACCAGCGGCAACCTCCACAGAAATTGAGGCAACCACCCACACTTCCAGGCTTAAGTGATAGCCCTGTGGTAAATAAATTTTGCTTCAAGTAGGCAAAAATACATAAACAAGAACCCACAAAAGTTCCCAAGGAAGACAAAAGTGAAACTAAGACATGTACCACAATTAGTAACTTTATCCTGTGTAAGAAAGACAAACAGAACAACACTGAGTTTCTCATATAAAGGAGAGCTAATGGGAACAAACTGCCATGATAGCATGATTACAAATTTTATACACAAGACTATAAAGAAGTAAATTTATCTACTGAAGAGGTAAAAAATGGTTTCTGTAAATATTTCTCAACTTCATGCAACTATGCAATAAAATATTTGGCAAGTAAAATACTGTACATAAGACACTGAAAAAAATGACAGAATTTAAGACTAGAGGAAGATTTCAATTATTCAGGTATATAACATAGATGAAATATCTAAAATCATAAAGATCACCTAAATTTACTAATTTCACACATTAAAGGAGGCTGATGTTACCAATATCACACAAATAAAATCAGACTTTGAAAATAAACCGAGGTCTTCAATTTAGTCAAACACCAGTGGTTCCACCACATCAAACTACAGCTCCAACTTACGATACACAGGTCGATTACCCCTTAGCCAAACTGTGTGGGACCAGAATTGCCTTGTATTTCTGAAACTTTTATATTTGAGAATATCTCCATTGCCTTTACTGGCTGCATAACCCTAGTCTGAAAATCTGAAATGCTCTAAAGCATCTTGAACTTCAGATCAGGAAAGTTCAAACCACTGAGGTGACCTCCAGAATGGCAAAATACAAGACATCTTCCAGTTAAAAGACAAAATAAAGTTCTGGGGGCCAGTATTGTAGTATGGTGGGTAAAGCTGTTGCCTGTGACATGGGCATCCCAAATGTTGGAGACCCAGCTGCTCCACTTGTGATTCAGTTCTCTGCTATGGCTTGGGAAAGCAGCAGGAAACGGCCCTAGTGCTGAGGTTCCTGCACATATGTGGGAGATCTGGAAGAAACTCCTGGCTCCTAGCTTTGTGTTGCAGCCACCTGGGGAGTGAACCAGCAGATTGAAGATTTCTTTCTCTGTGTCTCCGTCTCTCTCTGTAACTCTGCCTTTCAAATAAAGTTATGACTTTTAAAGTATAATTAATGGGTTTAAATCTAAAAGAATAATCTATTTAAAAAAGAATTGGAGGGGCCATGCTGTGGCATAGTGAGTAAAGTCCCCAACCTGCAATGTCGGCATCCCATCTGGGCGCCAGGTTCAAGTCCCAGCTCCTCCACTTCTGATCCAGATCTCTGCTATGGCTGAGGAAAGCAATAGAATATGGCTAAGTGCTTGGGCCCCTGCACCTGCATGGGAGACCCAGATAAAGCTCCTGGCTCCTGGTTTCGAATCGGCCCCAATCCGGCTGTTGTGGCCATGTGGGGAGAAAACCAGCGGATGGAAGACTTATCTCTCTCTCTCTCCCTCACTGTAAATCTTTCAAATTAATTAATTAATTAAAAAGAATTGGAAAAGAGAGCAAATTAGTAAAACTGGAAAGCCAGCATTGTGGCACAGGTGGTTAAACCACTGCCTGCAATGCCTACAGCCCATATGAGCACAGGTTAAAGACTCAGCTGCTCCAGCTCCCAGCTAATGTGCCCAGGAAGGCAGCAGAAGGTGGTCCAAGTGTTCAGGCCCCTGCCACCCATGTGTGAGACCCAGATGAAGATTCTGGCTCCTGGCTTCAGCCTAGCCCAGCCCAAGTCATTGCAGCCATTTTGGGAATGAACCAGCAGATGGAACAAAATCAATCTCTCCCTACCCCCTTTCAAGTAAATAAATCTTTTTTTTTTTTTTTTTTTTAAAGAGAAGTGGGGCTGGCCTTGTGGCATAAAAGATAAAGCTGCCACCTAGGATCCGAGCATCCCATATGGGACCTGGTTCCTGCACTGGCTGCTCTACTTCCAATCCAGCTCCCACCTAATGGCCTAGGAAAAGCAGCAGAAGATGACCCAAGTGTTTGGGCCCCTGCCACCAATGTGGAAGACTCAGATAAAGCTCCTGGCTCCTGGCTTTGGCTTGGCCCAGCACCAGCCATCTGTGGAATGGACTAGCAGATAAAAGATCTCTCTGCCTCTCCCCCTCTCTCCGTAATGCTTTCCAAATAAATAAATAAATAACTCTGAGAGAGAGAGAGAGAGAGAGAGAAGTAATACTGGCAATACATTCTTGTCTCAGAAATGCCATCCAATTTTAAGCTGGACAAAGTAAACTTTTTTTTTCTTTTTTTCTTTTTTTTTTTTTTTTTTTGAGAGGCAGAGTTAGACAGTGAGAGAGAGAGAGACAGAGACAGAGAGAAAGGTCTTCCTTCTGTTGGTTCACCCCCCAAATGGCTGCTACGGCCGGTGCCCAGTGCTGATCCGAAGCCAGGAGCCAGGTGCTTCCTCTGGGTCTCCCGTGTGGGTGCAGGGCCCAAGCACTTTGGCCATCCTCCACCGCACTCCCGGACCACAGCAGAGAGCTGGACCGGAAGAGGAGCAACTGGGACAGAATCCAGCGCCCCAACCGGACTAGAACCTGGGGTGCAGCACCACAGGCAGAGGATTAGCCTAGTGAGCGGTGGCGCCGGCCTGGACAAAGTAACTTCTAGGATCTCTTAAGATAAAGAATCTGAAAGGTTATAATTCACTCTTGCAGGGGAGAGTAAGTTATATGTGAAACTAAAAACGTAAAAAAAAAGTTGAGAGTCATATATATGATCAGAACAACTTGACAATGAACAAATAAGATGTATTTGTATTCATATGGTTACAAAGAAATAAGCCAAGCTATATTTAAAAGGTAACAGGGTCCTTGTAATCAATCACTACAGAATTACTAGAGGTGGTTCCTCAAAGATTGGCCCATTATGTTCCTATAACCAAAAGCCTAAAAATATACTGCCTGTTATCAGGAATCACTAGAGACTCAAACAAAACAAAGTTATTTCTTTATCCTTATCCATGACCATGATATACCCAAATCTGGAGGATTACTCTGTAATTACATATAGCAACATCAAAGAGAATTAGAGAAACTCAAAGGATAAGCAACATTGACTAAGAATACTGGGAATAGTCAGAAGAACAAAAGCAAGCAGCAGCAACAAACCAGTCCCCTCTTTGAAAGCTCTTTTTCTTGTTTTCTAAGACATACTCTAAATTTCTTCTTCTTAGCACTCTCCAGTTGCTGCTCCTCTCTTTTACCTAATCCTTAAAATGCTGGCCATCAGCAAAGCTTTCTCCTGAGCTCTTCTAATATTTAGAGCTGCGCTAGTATTCCCCATCCCAGTAAATGACCCCAGTAGCCACTGAATTGCTCAAACCAGAAAACAATCTTGTCCCCTTTTCTTTATACCTCACTACATATCAATCAAGTCCAATCAACTCTGTCTTCCAGCATCTCTCAAATCCATTCACTCTCCTTCCTCATCTCTAGTACTTAATATAAGACACAATCTCCCATCAGTACAACAGTTTCCTGACTAGTCCCAGTGCATCTTGCCCCACTATCTTCCAAATTATTCTTTATTGGAAGCTAGGTTGGCCTTTTTAAATTTCATGAAGATAGTTATCATTAGAAATCTTCCACAGCTGAGGGCCAGAGCTGTGGTATGGCAGGAGGAGCCACTGTCTGCAGTGCCAGCACCCTACATGGGCACCGGTTTGAGTCCCGTCCCAGCTGCTCCACTTCCAATCTCACTCTGCTGTGGCCTGGGAAAGCAGTGGAGGACAGCCCAAGTCCTTAGGCCCCTATGTCCTCATGGGAGACCCAGGGGAAGCTCCTGGCTCCTAGCTTCAGATCAACACAGCTCCAGCCGTTGTGGCCATCTGGGGAGTGAACCAGCAGATGGAAGACCTCTTTCTCTCTTTCTCTCTCTCTCTTTCTCTCTCTCTCTGCCTCTCTGTAACTCTGCCTTTCAGAGAAATAAATAAATCTTTAAAAAAAAAAAAAAAAAAAAAACCTTCCACAGCTAAGCAAAAAACTGTCACCATAACCTGCACACACTCTCAAAGACCTGGCTCATACATCTCCAGCCTCATATGTAAGCACTCACCATCAATTTTAAGCACCAGCCATATGAAACTCTTCAATTCCATGAACATGCCACTTTTCCTCTCAGTGTATCTGCACATGCTGTTTCCTCTGTCCAGAACACATTTCCTCCCTTTCTTTGCTTAAGCAACTTCTTCAGTTATCCTTCAGGATCCACTTCAATGCTATTTCCTAAGAAGGGCCTTCCCTGGTCCCCATAAAAGATGAAATCACCATATATAATCCCATAGCAATCTTCAGAACACTCCTTTCCTACATTTATCATGGCTGTTGTCCTGATCAAATACTTGTTTTCCCCAAGGCCAAGGACCTTATCTTGTTCAACTACTCTATTTCTAATGAACACTGCCTGCCTGGAAAATGTTACTTGCTTACTAAACAAAACAATGAAGGGACTGAAATAAAATATGAAGGTAGATTTGGTAAATTCTGGGAAACCAACAGTACAAAAACACCTCCTGATGCACAAATAAACTGAAAACTAAAGGAAATGCACAAAAATTTTTTCATTCAATCCAGAGACCAAAACTATTTAATTGAAGGGCAAGCAATTGATGTTGCAATTAGGATGCTGTTTGAATGCCCACAACTCAAACTTACGTGCCTGGATTCTAGCCCCGGCCTTACTCTCAAGTCCAGCTTCATGTTAATGCATACCCTGGGAGACAACAGGCGGTGGCTCATGTACTTGGGTTCCTGCCACCCACACAGGAGACTCAACTGAGTTCCCAGCTTCCAGCTTCAGCCTGGCCAAGCCCCAACTGTGATAGGCATTTGGGGAGTGAACCAGCAGACAGGATAGATATCTCTCCCTCCCTCTCCCTCTCTCTGTGCCTTTCAAATAAAAAAAGATTTTTTAAAATTCTATTTAACTGAATTGGCATTTGAGCCTCTCTTAAACAAAAGTGACAATAAATACTGTTACAAAGAATTACTATTTGTTGCATACTATTATAACTGAGATTCTTGATTTGTTAGACCTTGTGTTTATATTTAATTTGTTGGTTCAGACACATGGCAGACTGCTTTGGGGACTTACTAAGACTTCAGAGAATACACAACTTAACTTTATTCCTGTATACAAGTATCAAAACCATTTGTCAACCCAAAGAAATAGAGAAAGGCTTTAAGAAATTAGAGAAGACCTCTTCTCTAATGATACAACCAGCTAAAGAATGATTATTCAGAAAGTATTGTAAAAGAGAACTCTATATGTGATTATTAAGGGTTCTTAGAGATGTTTATCAGTTTAAAAATATCACACTATATAAAGTTTCACTGATTTTTAACAAAACAATCCAAATATGCACATTATAGTAAAACTAACCAACTAAACATATTCATTCAATATAGTTACTATTAAGGATTTTTAGATATAATGAAATAAGATAAACATCTATATAATATTCACATAATCTCTGTTGCACCTTTAAGAAACAGTACAACAATCTTAGGTACTTGAAGAAAAGAAAGAAAAACAAAGGTTAGCTGTGAATCTGTATTAAATTTGAGCTAGGGTTATTATCTCACAGAAGACCCAACTACACAAGCAATATTAGTATGAAAGAAACCTTACAATTACGGAAAACAATAGATGGGCTTTTCCATGAGGCATACACCTTGTTTCTCACATTTACTGTTTAAGTCATCAACTAGAAACACTATCATGTTAAAGCTACATTACTAAATAAGCTATCAGACACAAGCCTGTGAGCAAGTGGCAAGAGGACCAGAAAATGACACTTGCCTGCCCAAAAGTACAAAACCTGGGAAATAAGATATAAAGAATGAAAAAGTTTAAACATACATATATTTGCAAAAGGAAAACACATAGTTCAATATGACAGTGTATATGTACTTCCTACCAAAAATATAAACTGTATTATAATTATCATTTTTAAAATAATACTTTTCAAATACTTCTTTGAACTTTTTAAATTACCTCTTTGAAACAGTATTTCAGGAAATTCATACAAGTTCTACTAAGAAGCGGAATGATCCCTTATGCTCCTCTTCAATGACAGCTGCCAGCAAGTTCTGTTGCCTTTCTATTTCTTCATTCATTCACTCACTCAATATACTCTAAACAACCATCCTCTACATAAAAAAAGGTACAGAAGCCGGCACCACGGCTCACTAGGCTAATCCTCCGCCTTGCGGCGCCGGCACACGGGGTTCTAGTCCCGGTTGGGGCGCCGGATTCTGTCCCAGTTGCCCCTCTTCCAGGCCAGCTCTCTGCTGTGGCCCAGGAGTGCAGTGGAGGATGGCCCAAGTACTTGGGCCCTGCACCCCATGGGAGACCAGGAGAAGTACCTGGCTCCTGCCATCGGATCAGCACAGTGTGCCGGCCTCAGCGGCCATTGGAGGGTGAACCAACGGCAAAGGAAGACCTTTCTCTCTGTCTCTCTCTCTCACTGTCCACTCTGCCTGTCAAAAAAAAAAAAAAAAAAAAAAAAAGGTACAGAAGACTCACATGCTGCACTTTAAGTTCACAAAGAGGATATATACATTTGTTTGCAAACAAAATTATAAATAAAATGTAGTTAGTGCTGTAAGTGAAATCCATACAATATTGCTACTGGGCAATCCCATTTATCAGAACATATTTAAATGAAATAATTTATAAAATTTAGAAAACTAATTCTTAATTTCCGAGTACAGGTATATGTATTTTACCAAAGTGTCTACCACAAAAATATTTAAACAATCTAATGAACATTGTTGAAATCTTTCAAAACATCTATCTTTCCTCAACAACTGAAATACTAACTCAAATGATACACTTATCTTCAAACAACTCTGAACTTTATTTCAAGAGAAATAATTTTTCAAGGAATTCTAAGGGTAAGCTTTGGACCTGGAAGAATTGCGACATAACTTTAACATGTGTAAACTTGAGATGTAACACATCCTTCCTTATTTAGGGAACCTGGAAACCAGGTTGAAAGAACTCTCATCATGTGCTTAGGTACACAGACCCAGAATCACATAATAATTATCTACACAGAATCCTTCTTAAGTATATTCTTTGGATGTCTAAATTAACTACATAGTATTTAACACATTCTGTAATTTATTAAAGTACACTGATCTGATTCTAGGGGATAAAGCTCCTCTATGTGAATAGGGGAAACAAACTCTACATGTTATTTTTAAAAGCATGAAAAATAGACAAGTGTAGTCACAGTGCATAAGACGCTACACATTTTATAGAATGAGCTCCAGCCAACTGCAGCCAACAGTCACCCGAAATCTACAGTCATAATAAATGTAAATACAAGTAGAAATGTTTAAGAATATAAATTATTATGACAAACTGTTAACCAAATAATCAATCATTTGGATAGACATAAACCCTGTAAGAAGTAGTAGCAGTGTGCCAAAACTATTATCTGTTAATGCTGGAGAAGAGGGATTTTCTATAGCAGGAAATGAGTAATTATAAACTTTCAGTCATTCTATAGTCCCATTTTAAGGAAGGAAAAAATAATACCAGAACTTCCAGTAGTCAAACAATAATTTTTTTTGACAGGCAGAGTTAGTGAGAGAGACAGAGAGAAAGGTCTTCTTTCCGTTGGTTCACCCCCAAAATGGCCGCTACAGGCAGTGTGCTGTGCCTATCCGAAGCCAGGAGCCAGGTGCTTCCTCCAGGTCTCCCATGCGGGTACAGGGCCCAGGCACTTGGGCCATCCTCTACTGCCTTCCCAGGCCACAGCAGAGAGCTGTGAGCTTCTAGAAGAGGAGCAACTGGGACAGAACCAGCGCGCCAACCGGGTCTAGAACCCAAGTGCCAGTGCCGCAGGCGGAGGATTAGCCAAGTGAGCCGTGGCACCACCCTCAAACAACAATTTTTAAAAGATTTATTTACATGTTCATTTGAACAGCAGGTGACAGAGAGATGGGAAAGACAGAGTGATCTTCCATCTCTGCTAGTTTACTACCTAAATGCCTGCAACAACAAGTAATAAGCCAAGCTGAAGCCAAGAGCCCAGTACTCCATCTGGGTCTTTCATGTGAGTGGCAGAAATTCAAGTACTTGGAACATCATCCAATGCCTTCCCATGTAAATTAGCAGGAAGCTGGGTTCAGAAGCAGAGTAGTTTTAGTAGTCGGGACCAAATCCCAGGCAGTCTGATACAGGATGCAAACAGCCCAAGTGGCAGCTTAACCTGCTGCATCATAACACTTGCCCTGTCAAACACATTTGTTAAAAGTATTTATTTATTAATTTGAAAGGCAGAGTTACAAAGAGGCAGAGAGAAGCGGGGAGAGAGGGAGAGAGGGAGAGAGGGAGAGAGAGAGAGAGGGAGAGAGAGAGAGAGAGAAAGTTTTCCATCTGCTCATTAAATCCTCAAATGGCCGCAATGACCAGAGTAGGTCGATCCGAAGCCAGGAGCCTGGAGCTTCCACCAGGTCTCCCATTGGGTGCAGGGGCCCAAACATTTGGGTCATTTTCCACTGTTTTCCCAGGCCATAGCAGAGAGTTAGATTGGAAGTGGAGCTGTTGAGACTCGAATCGGCTCCCATATGGGATGCCAGAACTTCAGGCAGCAGCTTTACCCACTGCATCACAGTAACAGCCCCCAAATCACACTTTTAACTAAGTATGTTAGAAAGTAATTATAATGCACATTTTTAAAAAAGAATTATTTATTTATCTGAAAGGCAGAGTTACAGAGAGGCAGAGGCAGAGAGAGAGAGAGAGAGAGAGAGGTCTTCAATCTGCTGCTTCACTCTCTAATGGCCACAGAAGCCGGAACTGAGCTGATCCGAAGCCAGAAGCCTGGAGCTTCTTCCAGGTCTCCCATGCATGTGCAGGGGCACAAGTACTTGGGCCATCTTCTACTGCTTTCCCAGGCCATAGCAGAGAGCTGCACTGGAAGCGGCACAGCCAGGTCTTGAACTGGCACTCATATTGGACGCTGGCACTGTAGGCAGCAGCTTTACCTGCTACAACAGCTCAAGCCCTTTAATGGCGTTTTTTAGGTTCAAATTCTAAGACAGTGTGAATGTACAGATAGTATAATAACTGAAAAAATCTGAAATTAGATCAGTTCTAAAAAAGGCAGCACAATTATATAGTTAAACAGATTTCTATTTAAAGCAACCCTAAGATCTCTGTCTCTCCTCTCTCTCTAACTCTGTCAAATAAATAAATAAATCTTAAGGAAAAAAAGGGGGGGACAGGTGCTGTGGCATAGTGGGTAAAGCCGTCGTGTGCCCCTAAAGCTGGCATCCCAAATGGGTGCTGGTTCAGGTCCTGGCTGCTCCATTTCTGATCCAGCTCTCGGCTATAGCCTAGGAAAGCAGCAAAAGATGGCCCACGTCCTTGGGCCCCTGCACCCACGTGAGAGACCTGGAAGAAGCTCCTGGTGCCTAGCTTCGAATTGGCCCAACTCCAGCCCTTGAGGCCACTTGGAGAGTGGAGAGAGAGGAAGGGGGAGAGAGAAAGGGGGAGAGAGAAAGAGAGAGAGAAAGGAAGGAAGGAGGGAGGGAGGGAGGGAAGGAGGGAATGAAAAGAAAAATATTTAAAAGAAGTTAAAAAAATACATTAAGAAATCTGGTGAACAATCATTAATAGAAGATTTAGGAAGAGTCATCTTACAGCAGGATGGATAAGCTTTAATGAAAACAGAGTGGAAGCCAGGAAGACTACTGGGAAGTGAATAAAAGAGGTCTTAATCAAGGCCACATCGGGAGAAAAACTACAAAAGGAACAGATCTACTAATTACAGCAGGTAAGACAAAAGGTCTCTAACAAAAAAAAAAAATCTCAAAATATTTTATGTCTAAGGACCTCTAATGGGCAAAAAGATAGAAGACTATGAGGATTTTAGTCATTGAGGTCTGGTTCAATCTTGGGCTGCGTAAATTAAATAATTTCCCTGAGCCTTTGTTTCCTCAGATACAAAATGATATTTACCTTATCTGAGCACTCAGACGATTCAGTGAGAAAATGCAGATAAAGCACCTAGAACGCAATATGCTCTGAATAAATGTGATTTTTACCTCTTTCCTTTGGCTCCCCTTTTTTTAATCCCTTAAGTATTTTGTTCAAGAACTGAATGGTAATTTGTCTACCAGCTGTCATTTTAGAACTGATAAAACTACATTAATCGGAAAATAAAGCCAATGGCACACAACTAGTTACCTTCTCTGCTGGTACCAGATGATAAGAAATATTGACCACAGAGGCCAGCACTATGGCACAGCCGGTAAAGCCACTGCCTGCAGTGCCAGCATCCCATATGAACACCAGTTCAAGTCCCAGATGTTCCACTTCCAATCCACCTCTCTGCTATGGCCTGGGAAAGCAGCAGAACATGGCTCAATTCCTTGGGCTCCTGAATTGGTGTGGGAGACCTGGAGGATCCAGGCTCCTGACTTCAGATCCACCAAGGCTCTGACCATTGCAGTCATTTGGGAAGTGAACCAGCGATTCAAGACCTCTCTCTAACTCTTTCAAATAAATAAATAAATCTAAAATATAAATGTATTGACATAGCAAACATGGGAAACCATGAACACAAAATCTTTAAAGATTCATGAGGGGGCTGGTGCTGTGGCATAGCAGGTAAAGCTACTGCCTGCAGTGCCAACATCCCTTATGAACGCCGGTTCGAATCCTGCCTGCTCCACTTCTGATCTAGCTCTCTGCTATGGCCTGGAAAAGCAGCAGAAGGTGGCTTAAATCCTTGGGCTCCTGCACCCACATAGGAGACCTGGAAGAAGCTCCTGGCTCCTGGCTTTGGATCAGCCCAGCTCTGGCAGTTGCAGCCAATAGGGGAGTGAACCAGCAGATGGAAGACACCCCCCGCCCCACCGCCTCTCCTCTCTGTGTGTAACTCTTTCAAATAAATAAATTAATCTTAAAGAAAAAAGATTCATGAGTGATCTTCAAAACTTTCATAGAAAGCAGTGGGCATACATTCCTGCAGTTAAGATGCCCACATCCAATATCAGAATACCTGGGTTCAAGCACTGAGAATCCAGCTTTGTGCAAAAGCACACCTGGCAGTAGGTAATGGCTCAGGTAATTGATATTGGCCACCCAATGTAGGAGAGCTGGACTGAGTTCTCAGCCCCCAGTATCAGTCTGGCCCAGGCCCAAACGCTGGAGGCATCTGGGTAATGAACCAGTAACTAGAATGCTCTCTCTCTCACTCTCTCTCTCTGCTTCCTTTTTTTTTTTTTTTTTTTTTTTGACAGGCAGAGTGGACAGGGAGAGAGAGAGACAGAGAGAAAGGTCTTCCTTTTGCCGTTGGTTCACCCTCCAATGGCCGCCGCTGCCGGCGCGCCGCGCTGATCTGAAGGCAGGAGCCAGGTGCTTATCCTGGTCTCCCATGGGGTGCAGGGCCCAAGGAGTTGGGCCATCCTCCACTGCACTCCCTGGCCACGCAGAGAGCTGGCCTGGAAGAGGGGCAACCGGGACAGAACCCGGCACCCCGACCAGGACTAGAACCCAGTGTGCCGGCGCCGCAAGGCGGAGGATTAGCCTAATGAGCCGCGGCACCGGCCATCTTTGCTTCTTGAGTAAGTAAATTAATGAATAACATGCTTTTTAAAGCATTAATGGAAAGTCAGTATTATGAAAAAACTAAGGATGAGTTTCTAATTTTTTGTACAATACATTTATTTTTTAATTCCATCTTTCCATGAACTTTCTGAAGTCCCCTGTATCTTCAAATAAAATAATAGATCCGATTCATAAATCGAAAAACATTTAAATCTATTTCATTAACAACAAAAAATGATAATCCACTTTGAAAAAAGAAATTCTGTGATGTATATATCAAATTCCTGTGAAGGCTGACTTTCCAAATGGGGACCACTGCATTAGAGAAGGAATAGTCAGTGTAAGAATTCCTTCTCTCAATTTAGATGAATACAGAAGAATTTCAGACATAGTCAGCATCAAATTTACTCACCGCCCATGAGCATGGAAATCCAGACGTAAAAACTGGTCTTCATGTGAGACTGCTCTTTTGGCACGCTGGTGTTTTTGGTGTAATGAATCCACACTGTAAGATAATCCTTCATAATGTCTGATGTATTTATTTAAAGGATTTCCATACTGACCTATAAAAATCAGAACAACAGTTTTAATCAGTATCATATGGAACGTTCCTTCTCGGTTTAATATGATTCTATGATTATTCCAGTATGTATGAAATAATTGTCTCACTAATGCAGGTAATAATATTATGAATATTCTACAAATATTATTTTATGTTTTTTAACTTACTGTAATTTCAACCACAGACAAAAGTTTGGGTGACAGCTGCAGATTTGTCTTAGTGTTCTTTATCAGGTTGAAGAAGTTTTCTTTTTTCATATTTTGCTGATAAAAACTCTCAAGAACAGATGCTGGTCTTTGTCAACTGCTCCTTCTCTATTTTTAAAATTATTTTCATTTTATTTGGAATGCAGAGAGGGAGGGAGAGAGAGTGAGAGAGACAGTGTGAGAGAGAGAGAGATCTTCCATCTGCTGGTTTACCCCTCAAATACTCCCAACAATCGAGGCTGGTCTAGACTGAAGACAGAAGCCCAGAGTTCCATCCAGGTCTCCCACTTGAGTGGCAGGTATCCAGGTACTACAGCCATCATCTGCTGCCTCTAAGAGTATGCATTAGCAGGAAGCTAGTTAGAAATGAAGAAGCCTCTCAAAAGAGGCTTTCCAATATGAGATGCATGTGTCCCAAGTGGTAACTTAACCACTACACCAAATGCCAGCTTTTGTTTCTCCATTTATTAAGATGACCACACAGGGTTTTGTTGTTTTTTTTTTTTTTTAAGCTAATTAATATAGTAAATTAACTGAATGGAGTTCAACCAACTTTGTACTACTAATACAAACTCTACCTAGTCATATTGTTGGATTCAACTGGCTGTGATTTTATTTAATATCTTTATCTGTGTTCTTAGGAAATACTGGTGAAGAATTTTTTAAGCAATCTTTTGCCAAGTTGTAGTATCAGAGTAAAAAATATGTTGAGAAATATTGTCTCTTTTTCAATTTTCTGGACAAATTTATTTAAAACTGGTATTTTTTCTCCTTGAATATATGCTAGAATTCACCAGTGAATCTATCTTGGCCTGGAGTGGGGTATGAGTATGTGTGTGTAAAAGGTTTTTATTAACTACAATTTCAATTTCATAAAAAAAAAAAAAACTAGATAGCTCTTTGTTTATCCTTGAATGAATTTCAGCAGGAATTTTCCCATTTCACCCAAGCTGTTGAATTTATGGAGATAAAAGTTGCTCATAATACTGCCATATTGCATTTTTGCTATCTTTTAATCAAGTTATGTCACCTCTCTCCTTCCTGATACATACAAGCTGTAATTGTGCTCCTTTGCTTTTATCAGGACAGCTAGGAATTTATCTATCTTATTGATCTTCTCAAAGGTCTACCATTTAGTTCCTTTGATTTTTTTATTCCCTATTTTTTCTATTTTGTTGATTTTACTTTGATCTTTATTATCCCCTGTTGTTTACTTTAACTTGCTCTTCTTTTTTTTTAATTTTATAAGGTGAGGCCAAAGACAGAAGACCTCTAAGTCTCTGGAGCTTAAAAAGTCCCAAGTACTATGGGCCAGCACTGTGGTACGAGTTAAGCCTATGTCTGCAGTGCCGGCACTCCATATGGGCACTGGTTCGAGTCACAGCTGCTCCCCTTCCAAACCAGCTCCCTGCGAATATGCCTGGGAAATCAGCGGAAGATGGCCCAAGTCCCCTGAGCCCCCGCACCCATGTGGGAGGCCTGGAAGAAGCTCCTGGCTCCTGTCTACCCAACTCTGGCCACTGCCGCCACTGTGGCCCAGGCCTATAGCGCCAGCAGCCCACATGGGCACCAGTTCAAGTTCCAGTTGCTCTACTTCCAAACCAGTTCCCTGCTAACGTGCCTGGGAAAGCAGCGGAGGATGGCTCAAATGCTTGGGCTCCTACACCCACATGGGAGACCTGTAAGATGCTCCTGGCTCCTAGTTTAGGATCAGCTCAGCTCCAGCTGTGGCAGCCATTTGGGGAGAAAACCAGTGTATGGAAGACCTCTCTGCCTTTCAAATAAATCTTTGCAAATAAATCTTTAAAAAAAAAAAAAAACAAACCTATCTTTGCAAATACCAAAAAATCTTTTCAAATAAATCTTTAAAAAAAAAAAAACTGGCCGGCGCCGCGGCTCACTAGGCTAATCCTCCGCCTAGCGGCGCCGGCACACCGGGTTCTAGTCCCGGTCGGGGCACCGGATTCTGTCCCAGTTGCCCCTCTTCCAGGCCAGCTCTCTGCTGTGGCCAGGGAGTGCAGTGGAGGATGGCCCAGGTGCTTGGGCCCTGCACCCCATGGGAGACCAGGAAAAGCACCTGGCTCCTGGCCCCTGCCGTCGGATCAGCGCAGTGTGCTGGCCGCAGCGCACAGGCCGCGGCGGCCATTGGAAGGTGAACCAATGGCAAAGGAAGACCTTTCTCTCTGTCTCTCTCCCTCACTGTCCACTCTGCCTGTCAAAAAAAAAAAAAAAAAACAACAACAACAAAAAAAAAACTATCTTTGCAAATACCAAAAAAAAAAAAGTGAAGCAAATGTGTATGAGACAATAAAAGCCACTACTACAGAGCTTTTAAAACTTAAGACTAAATAATGGAATCAAATGTTACACCAAGCTATCTTTTTTACAAAAAATACTTATTTTATTTATTTGAAAGGCAGAGTGTTAGAGACAGAGAAACAGACAAAGTCCATCCACAGGCTTGTTCACTCCCTAATTGTCACAATAACCAAGGCTGAGCCAGGATGAAGCCAGGAGCCTGGAACTCCATTCAGTATTCCCACAACGGTGGCAAGAGCACAAGCACTTGGGTCATCTTCCACTGTTTTTCTAGGAATATTAGCAGGGAACTGGATGGTAAGTGGAGCAACGAGGACTTGACCTGGCGCTCAGATGGGATGAGCTAGGCCATAGCAGCAGCCCCTTCTGTATTATTTAGAAATATGTTTTAAAGATTTATTTATTTATTTAAAGATTTATTTAGCAGAGGTACAGAGAGGCAGAGGCAAAAGGAGAGAGAGGTCTTCCATATGCTGGTTCACTCCCCAGATAGCCACAACAGCTGGAGCTACACCAATCCAAAGCAAGGAGCCAGGAGCTTCATCCAGGTCTCCCACGCAGATGCAGGGGCCCAAGGACTAGGCCATCTTCTACTGCTTTCCCAGGCCATAGCGGAGAGGTGGATCAGAAATATGGGATGCTAGCACTGCAGGTGGCAGCTTTACCTGCTATGCCACAGCACTGTTCCCTAGAAATATTTTTAAATTTATACTTGGTTTCTAAAATGTATGTCACATAAGAGAAAATATCAGAAGAAACCAAGAATAAGGAAGTTGTAAAATTAGAACTTTTGAAGTTTCTTTCATTGTGAAAAGCAAATGTAGGGCTGGTGTTATGGTGCAGTGGGTTAAAGACACTGCCTGCTACACTAGCATCCCATCTGGACACAGGTTCGAGTGCTGCTCCACTTCTGATCCAGCTCTCTGCTATGGCCTGGGAAAGCAGTAGAAGATGGCCCAAGTCCTTGGACCCCTACACCTGCATGGGAGACCCAGAAGAAGCTCCTGGCTCCTAATCAGCAAGGCTCTGGCCATTGCAATTATTTGGGGAGTGAACCAGAAGATGGAAGACCTCTCTCTGTCTCTACTTCTCTCTGTAACTCTTTCAAATAAATAAAATAAATCTTTTTAAAAAATGTAGAATTTTCATTGGACAGTTAAATTGAAATTCTTTCAAGTGGACTGAACAGCCACAGGATAAACTTGGCTTGCATGTTCTTCTTCCACTTCTTTGTCAGAACCAAACAGTCAAGTTTTTAAGTCACAATTCAGATAATGTACTCTGCTACTTCTGATTACTTAAAACAATAACTACTGCTGTTCTGGTACAGCACATATGACAAAAGCTCAACTATGTGGACATTACCAGGAAAGTTATTAAACAAAGTCATCTTTTCTCTGTCCCACACACAAAGGAATTTTATAAAGCAACATATTGTTCACTTTCACTGCCAAAGAACCTGAGTAATGATTTTCTCAATCTTTATAGCTGAAATAGAATGATTCACAAGGTTTAACTGGGAAAGTTAAAAATGTTACCCAGGAATCTGACCTCATAATCATCATCTATATAAGACTTATTATGCCTAAACAATTTAACAGCATTTATGATCTCACCAGTATGAAAAAATGGCATTAAGATAATGCATGGCTGGGGTCAGTGCTGTGGCACAGTGGGTTAATGCCCTGGCCCGAAGTGCTGGCATCTCATATGGGCACCAGTTTGAGACCCGAGCTGCTCCACTTCTGATCCAGCTTTCTGCTATGACCTGGGAAAGCAGAAGAAGGCCCAAGTTCTTGGGCCCCTGAACCAGTGTGGGAGATCCGGAAGAAGCTCCTGGCTTCGGATCGGCGCAGCTCCGGCCATTGTGGCCAATTGGGGAGTTAACCAACGGATAGAAGACCTCTTTCTCACTCTCTTTTTCTCTCTGTCTCTCCTCTCTCTGTGTAACTCTGACTTTCAAATAAGTAAATAAATCTTTAAAAAAAAAAAAGATAATGCATTGAAAACTATATTATGTAATTTCCTCCCCCTCAATACTTAATCAAACAAAAGAGGAAAGAGTGAAAACAAATTTATAAAAATAAGCTTACTCTTCCATTAAAAAAATTAAAAATCAACCCTCAAGAGCTAAAACCAAATAGGAAAAGAAAATAATCATACATGCTGGGCTCACTGATACAAGTTCATGTGTGCCAATTCCCTTCCAAATCCATGCTCAGTGACACTGTGTTGGAAGCTTGAAATCAGCCATGGGAGGATGGAGGGGAAGCAGAGGTATCTATACACTGAAATTGGAAAAGGCTACAAATCAGAGGATTTTTTTTTCTAAAAGAGTCACTATACTAATGCAACTCAAGGCATAATCTAATGATAGAAACATTCAAACAGGCAGTCACGAAAATAAACAGAATATCCTAATGAAACGTGAAAAAGCACAGTTCCCTGGACTCTTAATGTTGCTCCTAACTCTCAAAAGCCATACAATTGCTTTTCCAAAAACCTCAAAAGAGGGGAAGGCATTGTGATATAGCGGATTAAGCTGCCACCTACGATGCAGGCATCCCATATTACACTGGTTCGGTTCCCAGCTACTCCACTTCCAATCAAGCTCCAATGTGCCTGGGAAAGAAGCAGAAGATGGCCCAAGTACTTGGGCCCCTTTACCCATGTGAGAGACCAAGAGGAAGCTCCTGGCTCCTCGCTTGTCTGGCCAAGCACCAGCCACTGCAGCCATTTGGGGACTGAATCAGCAGATGGAAGCTCTCTATCTCTCTCTCCCTCTCTCTGGAACTCTTTCAAATAAATAAATAAACCTTAAAAAAAAAAAAAAAAAAAAAAAAAAAAAAAAAAAAAAACCTCAAAAGAGAACAGAGACCTGGAAGCTTCAAAAAGACTGTACATGATCATGACCCATGACTATAGAAAAATGAATAAAACACAAAATAATTGGCCCTTCAAACTATGGTTTGTGGTTTCAGACACAGGACAAAATAAGTCACCTGTATTGTTTCAGAGCAAAATGAACACCCACAGAAGAGTTCACACAATCCTGAACATAACATGCTACACACAAATTAAAACAATACCCATGGAAGAAACAAAACAGAAACAGAATTATTGAGAAGGGAAAAAAAAGCAAAATTTGGAAGCAATCCTGGACAAATGGAAACCACTGTTAGACATTAAGGGATTCTTATTACTTTCCTTCCATACAACACTAGAATATTCTTACTACTTTCTTTCCATACAACACAGCAGAAGGTCCTGATTTTTTTAAGATACATTCTAAAGTATTTAGGGACAAAATAATATGATATCCATGATCTACACTTATCAAATTTCTGGAAAGACACTTGAGCACATAGTTTTATTAGTGCTGACTAGTTATAACCCACCTGTTTTTCTATACCAGGTCTATTAACCTGAGTTCTACAGACCTCTACATGGTTTATCTTGGGTGCTGAGTTGACTGGATTAAGGAATACCTACAGAGCTGGTAAAACATTATCTCTGAGTGTGTCTGTGAGTATGTTTCCAGAGGTGTCTAACATGTGAGTCATCAAACTTAATGGGGAAGATTCACACTGATTCTAGCAAAGTAGGAGGGCAGCATTCAATCAGCTGGGGCCTGGATGGAATAAAAATGCAAGAAAAGGCAAAATCTCTCTCCTGGAGCTGAGATACTCTTCTCCTGTCCTTGGACATAAGAACACCAGACTCTCTGGCATGTGGACTGTGAGACACACTCCAGTGGCCTCCTGGGATCTTTGTTCTTTGGTCTCAGATTCACATCCACCATCAACCTTTCTGGATCTAAGGTTTTTGGACTTAGAATGAGCCACAGCCTCCGTCTCTTTCTCTCTCTCTCCCTCCCTCTCTCTGCCTCAGAAATAAATAAAACAAACAAATAAATCTTTTAAAAAAGCAAGGCGGGGGGGCAGCACTGTGGCGTAGCAGGTGGAGCTGCGGCCTGCAGTGCCAACATCCCTTATGGGTACCAGTTCAGGTCTTGGCTGCTCCTCTTCTGATCCAACTTTCTGTTATGGACCTAGGTGCTTGGGCCCCAGCACCCATGTGGGAAACCTGGAAGAGGCTCCTGACTCCTGGCTTTGGATCAGCCCAGCTCTGGCCATGACGGCCATTTGGGTAGTAAACCAGTGAATGCAAGACTTCTCTCTCTCTCTCTCTTTGCCTCCAATATAAATCAATTTTTTTAAAAACAGGAATGAGTCAGATGATAGCATCTCTGTTTCTCCAGCCTGTATTTGCTTATTGTGGGGCTTGCAGCCTTCAAAATCACATGAACCAGGGCTGGCGCTGTGGCATAGCAGGTAAAGCCACCACTTGCAGTGCCGACATCCCATTTAGGCACCAGTTCGAGTCCCAGCTGTTCCACTTCCAATCCAGCTCTCTGCTATGACCGGGGAAAGCAGTGGAAGATGGCCCAAGTCCTTGGGCCCGAGCACCCATGTGGGAGACCCGAAAGAATCTCCTGGTGTCTGGCGTCAGAACAGCACAGCTCCGGTCGTTGTGGCCAAGTAGGGAGTGAACCAGCAGATGGAGGACCTCTCTCTCTCTCTCTCTCTCTGCCTATTCTTCAGTCTCTGTGTAACTCTTTCATAAATAATAAATCTTTTTTAAAAATCACATGAGCCAATTCTCTAAATAAATTCTCTCATAGAAGGGTTCTTCAGAAAGTCCATGGCAATATGTAATAGGGAAGAAACCATTCATAAATTTCAAAATGATATGCAGAAAATTAATTTTCCTTTTAATTCCATTTTTCCATCAACTTTCTGAAGTACCACTATACACACGCACACACTCTTATAGATGTGTTTCTCTCTTTGAGAACCCTAACTAAAATAACCTTTGTAGGGAACACAAGAACCCCTTAATTCTTCAGGCAAAACAGTTAAATTGTCTGTATTTTGTTTCCTGGCATCTTATTGGTTCTACTGTCCATTTTTAAATATTTTATTCATCTATAATCATTTTTTAAATTTCTATTTGGTTCCTCTTTTTATTTTTTTATTTAGACAGGTAGTTATAGACAGTGAGAGAGAGAGACAGAAAGGTCTTCCTTCCTTTGGTTCACCCCCAAAATGGCCGCCACAGCCATTGCTACGTTGGCCTGAAGCCAGGAGCCAGGTGGTTCCTCCCAGTCTCCCATGCGGGTGCAGGAACCCAAGCACTTGGGTCATCTTCCATTGCCCTCCCGAGCCATAGCAGAGAGCTGGACTGGAAGAGGAGCAACCAGGACTAGAACCCAGCGCCCATGTGGGATGCCGGCACCACAGGTAGAGGATTAGCCAAGTGAGCCACGGCGCTGGCCCCTATAATCTTATTTTTAAAGATTTATTTTATTTATTTGAAAGAGTTACAGAGAGAGAAATTGGTCTTCTATCCGCTGGTTCACTCCACAGATGACTGCAGTGGCCAGAGCTGAGCTGATCTTAAGCCAGGCACCAGGAGCTTCTTCCAAAGGTCTCCCATGTGGGTGCAGGGGCCCAAGGACTTGGGCCATCTTCTACTGCTTTCCCAGGCCATAGTAGAGAGCTGGATCAGAAGCAGAGCAGCCAGGACTTGAACCGGTGTCCATATGGGATGCCAGTGCTACAGGCTGTGGCTTTAATCCGTTGTACCACAGTGCCAGCCCCTAATCTTTTTTTTAAACTTATTATACTAAATAGAACTACCAAACCATGCTGAATATTAATGAGTAAGGTCATTTTTACTTTGTGCCTGACTTTAATAAGAATATCTTTAGTTTTTCATCATATACTACAGTCATAATATTATGCTAAGGCTGTTTCTTCCCACTGCCATTTTAGAAATCTAGTATTTTAAAATTCACATGCAAATCTAGCTAAAAGACACTTTAAAATATTTTTTGTAATTTCATATTGCACATCTTTAAATGGAAAAACTAAATATCCAAAATTATATACAACTATTTTGTTTTTAAAAGTATTTTAGGCCGGCGCCTCGGCTCAATAGGCTAATCCTCGCCTAGCGGCGCCGGCACACCGGGTTCTAGTCCCAGCCGGGGCGCCGAATTCTGTCCCGGTTGCCCCTCTTCCAGGCCAGCTCTCTGCTATGGGCTGGGAGTGCAGTGGAGGATGGCCCAAGTGCTTGGGCCCTGCACCCACATGGGAGACCAGGATAAACACCTGGCTCCTGCCTTCGGACCAGCTGCGGCGGCCATTGGAGGGTGAACCAATGGCAAAAGGAAGACATTTCTCTCTGTCTCTCTCTCTCACTGTCCACTCTGCCTGTAAAAAAAAGAAAAAAAAAGTATTCTAATATATCAGATATATTTGATATCTGATAGCTTGTTACATTCCAAAAATATTCTAATTAAATATTTAATTAAACAATAATTATAAATTAGATACAATAACAATTGGAACTTAGTGAGTACTTGCTCTGCCAGGCTCCATACTAATATACTTTTTTTCATTTAAACCACACTATAGGTCTATAATGTAAAAATGATTAGTTGATTTTACAGAAAACTGAGGTCTAAGGGACATAATAACAAGCCTAAGGTCACACAGCAAATAGAAGACTGTGCCAAGGAGGTGTTTTGGTTTCAGTGATTTCATGATAATCTACAATTCTACTACATTCATCATAAACAAGGTAAATCGCCATTCCTGTTTCTGACACAACTATAAAATATGAAAAGAAAAAAAAAAAAACAAAATACATCATACACAGTGCAGAGCTTTCAAAAATTAACTTGACATCTACCTTTAAGATGAGGGAAAACATGAAACAAATACTAAAGAAAAATATACTTTTTGTAGACCAAAACATATATATGTATACCCTTGATTTCCCCAGCTAGTAACTGAAATTGGCATAATTTACTCTACAGGAACCCAGGCCAATTTCCAACCTTTGCCCTACTTACCTCAGCCAGACACCACAAAATTGCCTGTTCCCACATGCAGAGTCTGGACCTACTCAACTGAGGTTTGTCCCTATACTTCAACAACCAGTCAAGAGCCCAGACTAGAGATGCAACAAAGCTCTGCCATCAAATTTCAATGGAAACATGTTAAATGTTCACCCATCTTGATCGGAACAGACTTTGGCTTCAGACCCACTCATTCCTGATCTCACCTTGTTAGAGATCTTCATGATTCTCCAGTTTCAAGCTAATTATCTACTCCAATTCCTTATCACCTACTCTAGTGCTGCTCCTTGTTACTTGCTAGACTCTGCCAGTCCAGGTTCATAAATGTATATGCTGTCCAAGGACGAAGAAAAGAGGATGAAGGGAAGAAAAGTGGGGCGTGGGAGGGAATATCATTATTGTATTAGGGAATAGCATTATGGTATCAACATACCATACTGAATGTTTAAAAACTAATTAAAAATTGTAAAATAAATAAAATTAAAAATTTTTAAAAATAAAAAGCAAAAAAAAAAAAATAAGGATATAAGCTCTCTTAAGAGGGTCATTTGACACAATAGCTAAGATACTGCTTGAGACACCCACATCTCAAATCAGAACACCTGGTTTGTTGGCTTCCAACTACAGCTTTCTGCTAGTGAACACCCAGGGATAGAGCAGATGATGGCTCAACTACTTAGGTCCCTGCCACCCAATGAGAAACCAGGATTGAGTTCTGGGTTCCTTGCCTTCAGTAAGCAAAAATTATGCTCAATTCAGAATCCAAGTCTCCAGTGATGCTTCTGATTAGAGGTGCCTAGTTCATTAAGACTAGTTCACACGACGGTGTCCTAATTGTAAACAAAAGGCCGGAAATTGCAATCAGAGAGATGGAACTCATAAGGCTGAAAATGTGTCAAACACAGCAAAGTTCAAAAGGTTCTAAACAGTCAAAAGTCAAGATAAATGACTGGCCTCCTTTTGCTTCCACCCCTGCACTCTTTCAGTCTATTCTTTACACAGCAGCCAGAGTAAGGCTGTTCAAAGAAAGTCACATGTCACTGTTCTGCTCAAAACCATCCCAAGGTTTCCCAACTCAAAATCCTAACCACAGATTACACAGCTGAACTTGACCTTTAAAGGGATTTTAAAGGGACCCCCCCCCCACTCCCATCTCTCTTATTTCATCTTCTAACACTTTTGCCTTACTCTGTGATACATCCCTATTAGTATCTTTATTGTCTCTGCCTGGAGCATCTTCCCCCAAAGCAGGGCTGATGGTCACCCTTCATTTGGATATCTATTCAATGCCTTCAAAAGCTTTCCCTGGTCACCCTATTTAAAAGCACATGGCTCAGTCATTCACATTCTAATATTCTTTGTTTTTCTACATGTAATTTCTAACTATATTCCACCAACCTCGAATATAAGATCTGTGAGAACAGAACAAGAACTTTGGTTTGGGCCAGCACCGTGGCTCTCTTGGCTAATCCTCCACCTGCGGCACCGGCACCTTGGGTTCCAGTCCCAATTGGGGCACCGGGTACTAGCCCCGGTTGCTCCTCTTCCAGTCCAGCTCTCTGCTGTGGCCCGGGAGGGTAGTGGAGGATGGCCCAAGTGCTTAGGTCCCTGCACCAGCATGGGAGACCGGGAGGAAGTACCCAGCTCCTGGCTTCGGATCGGCGCAGCACCGACTATAGCGGTCATTAGGGGAGTGAACCAATGGAAGGAAGACCTTTCTCTCTCTCTCTCTCTCACTGTCTATAACTCTCTCTCTGTCTCTCTCCTTCACTATGTCTGGCAAAAAATTTTTAAAAATTTAAAAAAAGAGCTTTGGTTTGTTCACTGATATAGCACCTAGAACAGAGTCAAACACAAAAACAGGTGCTTCAAATAAATATTAATACAAATAATGAATCCATTCAATGTTCCATGGAAATTTCCACTCTTTTTTTTTTTTTAGATTGATTTATTTGTTTGAAAGTTAGAGTTACACAGAGAAGGAAAGGCAGTGACAGAGAGGTCTTCCACCCAATGGTTCACCCCTCAATTGGCCGCAATGGCAGGAGCTGAGCTAGTCTGAAGCCAGGAGCCAGGAGCTTCCTCTAGGCCTCCCACGCAGGTACAGGGGGGACCAAGGCCTTGGGCCTTCTTCCACTGCTTTCCCAGGCAATAGCAGAAAGCTGGAGAAACCGGGTCTTGAACCGGCATATGGGATGCCGGCACTGTAGGCGGTGGCTTTACTCACTACACCACAGCGCCGGCCCAGGAAATTTCCACTCTAATTTGTTGAGAAGAGAGCCATAAACCAATCATCTGAAAATGTGCAATTCTATTACACTCATTTAAATAAGTATCAGAATTTCTAACAGGCCTAGCATTTATAAAATGCAATTATGTTTTAACTTACAAATCAGGGCAGTCATTTGGCCTAGCAGGTAAGTTGCCAGGAGGGATGCCTGCATCCCACATCAGAGTGCCTGGATTTGAGTCCCCGCTCCATTTCCTGATCCCAGCTTCCTCCTAATACAAACCCTGGGAAGTAGCAGGTGATAATGGTTCAAGTGACTGGCTCAATTGTCACCCACGTGGGAGACTTGGACTGAGTTCTTGGCTCCCAGTTTCCACCAAGAGCAGCTCCAGTCACTGTGGACATCCGGGAAGTCAACCAGCAGAAGGGAGTGCACTCTCACGCTAATGTTCTCTTTTCTCCTCTCTCTCTCTCTCTCTGATTTAAAAAAATAAAAATTATTTCAAATCTATTGACCACATAAAGAAATTCTATTGATGCCATGAACATGTTTCAGACATGTTTCAGCAATTAGTCATGTGGTTTTCATCAGCATTTTTTATGATTTAGTGAACAAACTTCTAACATATTACCATTGTATCTAAATCTTTCAACAACCATGGGAAGTATATGGCCAACACATCTTACTTTATGTTCCAATAGTTTTGCAAGCATTCTTTTTTTTTTTTTTTTTTTTTTTGACAGGCAGAGTGGACAGTGAGAGAGAGAGACAGAGAAAAAGGTCTTCCTTTACCGTTGGTTCACCCTCCAATGGCCGCTGCGGCCGGCACACCGCGCTGATCCGATGGCAGGAGCCAGGTGCTTCTCCTGGTCTCCCATGGGGTACAGGGCCCAAGCACTTGGGCCATCCTCCTCTGCACTCCCGGGCCATAGCAGAGAGAGCTGGCCTGGAAGAGGGGCAACCGGGACAGAATCCGGTGGCCCGACCAGGACTAGAATCCGGTGTGCTGGTGCCGCAAGGCGGAGGATTAGCCTATTGAGCCGCAGCGCCGGCCGCAAGCATTATCTTTATTTTTTAGTACTAAATTTCATGGATTAGAATCCCAGCTTTGCCATATATTACTTGAATGACCTTGGGTAAATTACCTACTTCCCTGTGCCTTGGTATTCCCATTAATAAAGTAGGTGAAATGGCAATATCCATGCCTAACAGTGTTATAAAATGGATTAAATAAGTTAAGAAATAAAGTGTTTATAATACTGCATATTACACACTACCTAAGAATTCATTAAATGATGGCTAAGGCTCTTCTTTTCTGACTTGGGCCCTGCAGGATAGCTCCCATAAAGAAGGGTGGAGAGAAAAAGGGTCATTCTGCCACAAAGAAGTTTTGGCCACCATCAACACTCATAAGTGAATCCATGGAGCAGCTTCAGGAAGTGTACCCCTCAGGTACTCAATGCGATGGGAAATTTGCCACAAAGCAGAAGGAGACTCCAGATATGCATGGTGATACCTGCTCAACAAAACTGTCTGGGCCAAAGGAAGAAGGAATGTCTCATACCACATCCACATGAGACTCTCCAGAAAAATAAATGAGGTTGAAGAGTCGCCAAACAAGCTCTATACTTTGTTAACTATGTACCCATCACCAACTTCAAAACCCTACAGTCAACGTGGATGAAAACTAATTGCTGATTTAAAACTGCTTCCAAAAAATGATGGCTATCAGAATTAATAATGGGGCCAGTGCCGGGGCTCAGTGGGTTAAAGCCTTGCCTTGCAACACTGACATCCCATACTGGCACCAGTTCGGGTCTCAACTGCTCTACTTCTAATCCAGCTCCCTGCTAATATGCTTGGGAAAGCAGCAGAGGATGGCCCAAGTGCATGGGCCCCTGCACCTATATGGGAGACCTGGAAGAAGCTCCTAGCTCCTGGCTTTAGCCTGGCTCAGCCCTAGCTATTGCAGCCACTTGAGGAATGAGCCAGTGGATGGAAGATCTCTTTCTCTGTCTCTCCTTCTCTGTGTGTGTGTAACTCTACCTTTCAAACAAATAAATAATTATTTTAAAAATATAAAGTAAATAAAATTTTTAAAAAAAGAATTAATGAATAGGGATAGGCATTGTGTGCAGTCTTATAAACCATTATAGGACTTTTACTTTTACACAATGCAAGCCACTTAACTTTTTTTTTTTTTTTTTTTTGCTGTATTTTTTTTTTAAGGAAGAGAGACACAGAGAGAATTTCCTATCCACTAATTCATTACCCAAATGCCTGCAATAGCTGGGGGTAGGCCAGGCTGAAATCAAGATTCAAGAACTCTCTCTAGGTATCCCATATGGGTGCCATCATCTTCTGCCTCCCAGGGTGTGCACCAGCAGGAAGCTGGAACTGGGAGAAGAGCTGTGACTTGAACCCAAGCACGTGGACCCAGGATGCAGGTATCCCAAGCCACGTCCCAACAATTGTGCCAAATGTACACCCCATCATTTTTTGTTTTTCATTAAGGTACAATTCACAACATAAACGTCATCAGTTTAACCATTCTGAAGTATTCTATTTGCCAATGATTAATTTTAACCAAGGAAATAACTTTTGAATAGAATCATACTGACAACTGTGTTGAAAAGAAACTAGAAAGAGACAAGAAGCAAGAAGAACAGTTAACAGATCTGACAGCAAACTAAGAGAGATGGATGTTTGCTGATAGCAGTAGAGCTGGTGATAAGTCGTCATATACTACATATTCTTTGATGGAGGAGCTGACAGGATTTGCTGCTGTGTAGGATTTCTTGCACAGGGCATGAATTTAAGAAAGGAATTAAGGATGACTCAAGGTTTCTGGTCTGAGCAAAGGAAGAACGAAACTTTTGTGGCCTGAAAAGGGAAGGACTACAGGTGACCCAGTTACACAGGAGGGGAAGCAGAGGTTTGATTTGGGGCATCCTAAGTCTGGAATGCCCATAGACACTTAACTAGAGGTATCCAGCATGCCTTTAGGAGACCAGGGGAACATCTGGGCTAGGTGATACAAAGATGGGATAACCAGGGTACAAGCAACTACCAAAGTATAAGCACAGAAATTACTTCCAAGGGCTTGCTGCAATTTAAATTAACATGTGATTTGTATCCCATAATAAACAGTGTTCTTCATTTAACTTAAAATCCTTTATATACATCGAAACAGATTTGTATGAAAGGAAACAGCCTACTAGTCTAACAGTAAGAACAAAAACAAAGTAGTGTTATACTGCCGGCCCTGAACATAGCTCTGAAGGTGTTTATCACTGTCTGATATATTCATATTATCTACGAAAAGCAAAATGAACAACAGTGGGCCAGACAACTGGGAGCACTTGAATCACCACTTGAGATGCCTGCAATGCAAGTGCCTGGTTCAAGTCCTGGCTTTTCCACTTTGATCCAGCTTCTTGTTCATGTGCACCGCAGGAGGCAGCAGGTGATGGCTCAAGTACTCGGGTCCCTGGCACCCATGTGGAAGACTTGGATTAAGTTCTAGGCTCTTGGCTTCCACACTGGCCCGGCACTGGCTGTTCTGGGCATTTAGAGAATGTCTCTCTCTCTCTCTCTCTCCCATTCTTTCAAATAAAATGAAATAAATAACTAAAATTCTTTCTTAAGAAAATGAACAGAGACAGTAACAGGAAGGACTCAAAAGATGCCAATCTTGGGACCAGCATTGTGGTATAGCAGGTAAAAGCCACCGGCAGCAGTGCCGGCATCCCATATGGACATCATTTTGAGTCCTAGCTGCTTCTCTTCTGATTTAGCTCTCTGCTATGGCCTGGGAAAGCAGCAGAAGATGGCCCAAGTCCTTGGGCCCTTATACCCACATGGGAGATTCAGAAGAAGCTCCCTGCTCCTGGCTTTGGATTGGACCAACTCCAGCCACTGTGGCCATTTGGAGAGTGAACCAGCAGATGGAAGATTTTCTCTCTCTCTCTCTCTCTCTCTCAGCCTCTGCCTCTGTAACTCTGCCTTTCAAATAAACAAATAAATCTTAAAATAAAAAAAAAAGATGCCAATCTCAATTCCTTTTATCCTGATAAAGAACAGAATACTTACTGAAGAAGTTCTAACATAAAGACCTCAACAATAGAGAACAGGTGTTACCTGACAATGATGAAATTAAAACACTTTTAACCTTGAATACAATAAAATATTTATAATCAGACATCAGTGGAAAAGGAGAGCTTCCATTAAGGAAAATTTCTATACAATTGCTGTTTATCTGTGTCAAGTAATGTTCCATTTGACCATCACTGATTTTTCCCCCTACCTAACATATTCTAGAGCTGGGCTCATTCTTTTTTTTTGTTTGTGTGTGTGTGTGTGTTTGTTTTTTTGTTTTTATTTTTTGACAGGCAGAGTGGACAGTGAGAGAGAGAGACAGAGAGAAAGGTCTTCCTTTTGCCATTGGTTTTACCCTCCAATGGCTGCTGCAGTCAGCGTGCTGAGGCCGGCACACTGCGCTGATCCGATGGCAGGAGCCAGGTACTTCTCCTGGTCTCCCATGGGGTGCAGGGCCCAAGCACTTGGGCCATCCTCCACTGCAGTTCCCGGGCCATAGCAGAGAGCTGGCCTGGAAGGGGGGCAACCGGGACAGAATCCGGCGCCCCGACCGGGACTAGAACCCGGTGTGCCGGCGCCGCAAGGCGGAGGATTAGCCTAGTGAGCTGGGCTCATTCGTATTAACATCTTTATCAGAAGAGGCCCCACGATGTGATAGCCTCAAGGCTATGTTTTCATTCCATTGTTCCTGCCTACACAAAACAGCTAGGTGCTGCAGCAGTTATTCTGTCAATATCCTTTTCTTTCTCTTTTTACTTTAATTTACCTACTCAGAAAAGAAAGCATACCAACAGTATTTGATTTTCTCATTTTTAATTTACTTGTTAGAAATACAGCTCTCACAAAGCAACAATAAATTCACAAGATGCCTAATAATTACAAGACCACTGGAGATTTGAACATCCCACACTTCAAAAAAAGAAACTCTTCTTGGTTATATAGGCCAATGTCCTTACTCTTGGAAGATGGATGCATACTGAAATATTTAGGGGTTCAACTTACCTTCAGATGGCTTTGAAACAAATGAATTTAGGGGTTAGTGTTACAACAGAGCAGGCTAAGCTGCCACTTGTGACGCCAATATCCTATACTAGAGTGCTAGCTCGGGCCCTGACTTCTCTGCTTCTGATCCAGCTCCCTGCTACTGCATATGGGAAGGCAAGAGAAGATGGTCCAAATGCTTGGAACCCTGCCACCTGTGCTGGATTCCGGGATGGTGTTCCAGGATCCTGGCTTCAGACTGGCCCAGCCCCAGCCACTGTAGCCATTTGGGGAGTGAAAAGCAAGTGGAAGATATTTCTCTCTCTCTGTAACTCTACCTTTCAAATATATAAATAAATCTTTTTAAAAGATGAAAATATGTTACTAAAGAGAAAAATAAAAAGGTAACCATTAATAGATTTAGGTGAAAGGCCTACAGTGCTAGTTGTATTATGCATTTGTCTAATCTTTCAGAAAATATATAAATTTTCAAGATTAAAAAGCTAGAAAAGATAAACACTGTACATCAAGTAAATGCTATATGTAAAACTGGCAGAAAAACTGATTGGATCTATGAGATGGAGAAAGATAATTTTAAAAATAAATTTAAAAAACAGTGGAAAAAACTAAGCAATACTAAGAATCACCCACATGCAAGAGTGGTAGGAAAATGACCAACAAGTTATGAGAAGTATGAAAAAACATAACTTGGCCTCCTTCCCACTGAAGGTCAGGAGGGCGCTCTCTCTTTATGATTAGAGAACAATGTTTCTTATTTCCTGAAATTTTTCTCAAAGTCACCAGGTCACAGGTATTTACTAAACGTAATCTGCCTTTTAAAACATTACTTTTCCTAATTACAGAAGTATAGTAATGTGGCAAAACATAATCTACCTTCACCTCCCCAGAGATTTGGTGCTCAAGCTTTTAAAATTAATGTAGGTGAAAATTTACCTATGACAAAACTTAAACAGTATTGTACATAATGGTCTGAAATGTGCTCTTCTTCCCAAGTGTAAACATTTTCTCACATTTAAAAAAAATAAAAAAAAAACCTCTGTAAAGAACTTGACTAAAGGGCAAATGGTTCTTTGCAGCAAAATGGACACAACTGGAGGACATCATGTTGGGTGAAACCAGCTGGACACAGAAAGACAAATACTGCACGTTCTCCCTAATATGTGGGAGCTAAAGTTAAAAAAAAAAAAAAGAAAAAGAAATGCTTCTGTGTATCAGTATTGCCACAAACATAGTTTTGTGAAACTTGGTTTTATACCTTTGTCAAACCAGTGGTTAAGAATGTTATACAACTATAGTTGGTTTTTTTTTTTTAAGATTTCTTTTCTTTTTTTTTTTTTTTTTTTTATTTGAAAGACAAGAGTTACAGAGAGAGCGAGAGAGAGAGGGGTCTTCCATCCACTGGCTCACTCCCCAGATGGCCGTAACGGCCAGAGCTGAGCTTTACTTCTGGGTCTCCCACATGGTTATAAGGGCCCAAGGACTTGGGCCATCTTCTGCTTTCCCAGGCCACAGCAGAGAGCTGAATCACAGGCAGAGCAGCCTGGACTCGAACCAGCAACCATATGGGATGGTGGCACTGCAAGCTGGTGCTTTAACTCACTGTGCCATAGCACCGGAGCCTATACTACTATAGTTTTAGTATCCATGATTACTTTAAAATTTACTGTATATGGGTGAAATGGTCATTTTTCCATTCAATTATTGTTTGTTTGTTTTTATTTGACAGGTAGAGTTACAGACAGTGAGAGAGAGAGACAGAGAGAAAGGTCTTCCTTCCTTTGGTTCACCCCCCAAATGGCCGCTCAGCCGGCGCTGCGCCGATCGGAAGCCAGGAGCCAGGTGGTTCCTCCTGGTTTCCCATGCGGGTGCAGGGGCCCAAGCACTTGGGCCATCCTCCACTGCCCTCTGGGGCCACAGCAGAGGGCTGGACTGTAAGAGGAGCAACCGGGACTAGAACTCTGTTCCCATATGGGATGCTGGCGCTGCAGGAGGAGGATTAGCAAAATGAGCCACAGCGCCAGCCCCTCAATTACTGTTTTTAGTTATTGTCTATATTCCCACTAAACTAGTGTATTTTTGTTTTATATTTGTTAAATTTCTTATTTGGTGAAGTAGTAAGCCTTTTTACTGTAATATAAATTTAAAATGTTATCTCAAAAACTAAAAAAAGAAATGGAGAATAAAGGTGGATGGGAGGGAGAAAAGGAGAAAGGAAGGAGAGAGGGAGAGGGACAATGGGAATATCATTATGTTCTTAGAATTGTATCTACAAACCATATTGAATCTGTCAAAAACTAATTAAAATTTTTAAAAATTTTCTAGAAGCAGGAAATAAAAGGCAAATAGCTCAAATACTGTAGAAAGAGCCTAAATTACACTATGATAGCAAAATGTGCCAACTCATGTGCAAAGGCAAGATCTAAGAATGACAATTCCACTACACAATAATTTTTTAAAACATACAGTATGTTTCTTTTTTTTTTTTAATTTTTTTTTTTTTTTTTTTTTTTTTTTTTTTTTGACAGGCAGAGTGGACAGTGAGGGAGAGAGACAGAGAGAAAGGTCTTCCTTTGCCGTTGGTTCACCCTCCAATGGCCGCCGCGGCCGGCGCGCTGCGGCCGGCGCACCGCGCTGATCCGATGGCAGGAGCCAGGAGCCAGGTGCTTTTCCTGGTCTCCCATGGGGTGCAGGGCCCAAGCACCTGGGCCATCCTCCTCTGCACTCCCTGGCCACAGCAGAGAGCTGGCCTGGAAGAGGGGCAACCGGGACAGAATCCGGCGCCCCGACGGGGACTAGAACCCGGTGTGCCGGCGCCGCTAGGCGGAGGATTAGCCTAGTGAGCCGCGGCGCCGGCCTTAAAACATACAGTATGTTTCTTAGAGATACAGTAGTGTTGAAGAGCAGGAATTCTAGAGCCAAGCTGACTATACTCAAACCCTTGCTTCTCCCCAATTAGTAACTATCTGACTTTTCTGATCTTGGATAAGTTATCCTCCCTGATCCTACTCCCTCATTTATAAAATTAGAATAACAAGATGTACAGAGATGTTGTGAAGAATGTGTTAATACTTAATAGAAAAAAAAATGCTTCAAAAACAGTGTTCAATATATAAGTACTTTATAAATCCTAGCCATATGACTACTTTCCCTATTCCATGGTTAGATAGCTTCTTACATACCAGAAATCCTTTTAATAGAAGCAAAAGCTTTCTTCCCAACCCTTGAATCTGAAACTTAACAATCTTATTTCTCCACCTAAATTAAATACAAGAATAAGGGGAAAAAACAGGATGAAAATTTAATTAACATTACGAGGAAAACAACAGTCAGAACGTGTCTTATTGATGGCAGGTTAATATCATCCTCTGTGTGAGATAGCAGTATCATACAATAATAGTTTTTCCTGTCTATACCCAAAAAAGTTGCTTCTACAACCTTAAAAATGGGAGAAGAAAATCTACAAAAATATTTTGACATTACAAGACTTCCTATTTACAGAAAAACTCAATTACAATAAATGAGAGGATGTGTAAGAATTAGCTAAGGCTGGCTCAGTTCCATTCCTCAAAAAGATTACTTGTAATCAAGTTGTTTTCAACAGACTTTTCACTTGTATGATTTCAAAATTAGTTTTCCCCCAACATAAAAGTATATTTCCTTCCTACTTGAGTCATCAACTATATCTTAGGCATCAAACTATGTTGACCAGTGCTCCTTATTATCCCGCATACACTGATCTTGAAGGTTCCATACCCCACAATCAAGACTGATCGTGAAGCTCTGAACACCATACAGCAGTGTTCTCCAGTATGAGAACACGTAGGCTTCCAGGAACTCTTAGGTTCCATTTTTCAGCAATCTACCTAAGAACCTTTAATGTACTTTTTTTTTTTTTTGGACAGGTAAAGTTAGACAGTGAGAGAGAGAGACAGAGAGAAAGGTCTTCCTTTGCCGTTGGTTCACCCCCTAAGTGGCTGCTATGGCCAGCAGGTTGCGGCCGGGGCACTGCATCGATTGGAAGCTAGGAGCCGGGTACTTCCTCCTGGTCTCCCATGCAGGTGCAGGGACCCATGCAGGTGCAGGGACCCAAGCACTTGGGCCATCCTGCACTGCCCTCCCGGGCCACAGCAGAGAGCCGGACTGGAAGAGGAGCAACCAGGACAGAATCCGGCGCCCCGACCAGGACTAGAACCCGGGGTGCCGGCACCGCAGGCGGAGGATTAGCCTAGTGAGCCGCGGCACCCGCCTAAGGTACTCTTGGATAAGCTACTTCTACAACATAACTTCAAATTTAACCCAGTTCCTTCACTAGAATCCTGTCAAATCATCTTCTAGAAATAAATATCTACACTATACAGTAACAAATGGAATTTCAAGATAAGAGGGTGTGTCTACAATTAAAAACATTTTGACACACCTAGTTTTTGAAATAAGCTAGTTTCTAAGCTATTTAGCTCAAAAGTACATGTAGCTCTTTTACAAACTGTAAACTAAGTCACAAAGAGTATAAGATATTTAATGTATTAAAATATACTGAATTTATTAAACTTCTACCACATAAAATTTTAAAATCCAAAAATGGAAATGTGTATTCAATTTAGGTTTCTATGCAGTACTGAAACTCTTTTATCCAATTTCAAGTAAGTACAGGCTGTAGTGCAGGGGTTAACGCCCTGGCCTGAAGCACCAGCATCCCAAATGGGTGCTCCTTCGAGACCCGGCTGCTCCAGTTCTGATCCAGCTCTCTGCTATGGCCTGGGAAAGCAGTAGAAGATGGCCCAAGTGCTTGGGCCCCAGCACCCAGGTGGGAGCTCCTGGCCCCTGGCTTCGGATCAACACGGCTACAGCCAATTAGGGAGTGAACCATACATAGGATGAAAGACCTCTCTCTCTCTCTCTCTGACTATCCTCTCTCTGTGTAACTCTTTCAAAAAAATAAATAAATCTTTAAAAAAAAAAAAAAGTACAGGCAATAACCCACATAAGAAATTTGATTTTATTTTTTCCCCCAAGATTTATATATTTATTTGAGAGGCAGAGTTAAAGACAGGGAGAGGGAGAGACAGAGAGAGGTCTTTGATCCGCTGGTTCACTACCCAGCACCATTCCAAAGCCAGAAGCTGGGAGCTTCTTCTAGGTCTCACACGTGGGTGCAGGGGCTTAAGCACTTGGGCCATCTTCCACTGCTTTCCCAGGCCATAGCAGAGAGCTGGATTGCAAATGGAGCAGTGTCCAAAAGGGATGCCAGCACCACAGATAAAAGCTTAACCTACTACACCACAGCACCAGCCCAAAATTTGATTTTCAATCTACTTACAGCACTCTCACATTCACACACCAAAAAAAAAAGGGGGGGGGGGACTCCAGCCACCACCCCAATGTTGCTATACATCTATCCTACACCCTTAGTTTTAGCCAAAGTCCATTCTCGTACTGCATCATTCTTCCTTATCACACCCTAAAACATCTGCCTCTGTCTCCTGGTTGAGAACCATGTAGGGCTTTGCTCTGCACCCAAAGAAAAAAGGCTCCTCCCAACAAAACAGTCTACTGTTCCCAGAGATCCCAAAATCACTAAAAGATTCTTGCTATTATGTGGGTAAAATTGAATTTTCTGTGTTATCAAGAAAATTTAAAATGTTTCTATCAAAATCAAGTTTTTACTTCCTAAAAGCATGAATGACAACGCATCTCCAAAGCTGACAACAAAAGTGTCCTCTCCACTATGTTAGATCAAAACACCTAATACTTGAAACACATTTGGAGTTCTGATAATCTTCTGTACTAACCGGGGGGTCACTTTCTAATTTACCAGAAATATTCCAACTTTAACAAAAACCATTATGACACTCCGTTTCCTAAATGAGGCTATTTCCATAATACAGCTGACAGCCAGTACTACCAAGGCTGCTTCACTAGAATACAACCTGGGTTGAATGTAAATAGCTAAATAACATGTATCCAAAAAGTCAGTCCACTGACCAAGCAATTTATTTAACAATTATGTGGTCTTAAAAACATGTACTTATTATAAATCCTAATGTGAACTAGACACAGTACTGAGTCCTGAAACATCCAGACTAAAAATAAAGTTACTTCCTTCCCACAACTCCCATCTTAGTAAAGATACAGATTAGGGCTGGCACCCTGGAGCGGAAGGATAATCCACTACCCCCGACACCAGCACCCATACCAGCACCAGTTCAAGTCTCTGCAGCTCCACTTCCAATATAGCTCAAGGCTAATGTGCCTGGAAAAGCAGCAGCAGATGGCCCAAATATCTGGGCCCCTACTATCCCCTTGGGAGAACTGCAGAGAGATCCAGACTCCTGGCTTCAGCCTGGCCCATCTCCAGCCATTGCAGCCATTTAGGGAGTGAACTCACAGATGGAAGATTTTTCTCTCTCCCTAACTCTGCCTTTCAAACAAAAAAAGATAATTTTTTTTTACAAAATACTGGTCGGGGCCGGCGCTGTGGGGTAGGGAGTAAAGTCGCTGCCTGCAGTGCAGGCATCCCATATGGACGCTAGTTCAAGACTTGGCTACTCCACTTCTGATCCAGCTCTCTGCTATGGGCTGGGAAAGCAGTAGAAGATGGCCCAAGTGCTTGGGCCTCTGCACCCGTGTGGGAGACCTGGAAGAAGTTCCTGGCTCCAGATCAGCTCAGCTCTGGCTGCTGCAGCCATTTAGGGAGTGAAACAGCAGATGAAGATCTCTCTCTGCCTCTACCTTTACTTCTCTGTAACTCTGCCTTTCAAATAAATAAATCTTAAAAAAATAAAACTAAAAATACTGGTCAGTTACTTAATCATAAAGCAGCTTGAAATAAAAAAAGAGTATCTAAATGATAGAAAAAAATATAAGCAAGAATATAAGATTTAAACTTTACTACTTACAAATACCTCAGAATCTGCTTTGCATACATTTTAACTACACAGTAATTTTTGAAAGTATACACATTGTAATTTTTGAAAGGATCCTGTATAATTACTATGATGTAAGTTCATAACAACCATTTTAAAAGACTAAATTATTAATATTAAAAAGTGATAAAATTCTGTTGGAGAAGGAATTAAGAATTTTCTTAAATTTTGCTTTCCTAATGTGTACAATGATGCTCTAACATTTCAACTGCTAAAAATTTTATTGGGATGGATACTGGGTGTATCAGTTTAAATGCCCGTGTTCCATACGAGAGAACCTGCATTTGGAGAACAGCCCCAGCTCCTGGCTCCAGCTTCCTGCTAGTGTAGACCCTTGAAGATCAATGGTGATGGCTCCAGAGGCTACATTTTTGCCACTTACATGAGAGACCTGAATTGAGTTCCTAGCCTCAGCTCCAACCCGGCAAGAATAAAACCACTGCAGGCATCTTAAATTATTTTTTATAAATAAATTTTATTAATTTGTATTTTGTAACTAAGACTCCAAATGTATAGGCCTAGAAACAACATAATTTAATGCTACTTGTTTAGCACTGTAAAGTCTCTTCAGCACTTTTACAAAGTATTCCATTTAATTCTTAGGAAATGAAAACAAAGCAAATTAATGACCCATCAATTCATAAATATACAATCCTAGCTGTATTCTTTTAAAAGCTAAATCCAAGGTTCAAAGATTCAAATGTTTGTCCATGTTTTTGCATCTTGCCACCATGAATATCAAGCAAAGATAAAGGAAAAAAAGGTTTTTGCTTCACACATCACACACACATTTAGCTAAAGTACAAAAATCCCATTGTTTTCCGGAGTTTGTCTCTGAAATAGAAAGTTCACAATTCGCATATGAGGGTACTTCAAAAAGTTTGTGGAAATGAAGTAAAAGAAGTTTATTCGGTGCAAAAAAAATGTGAAAACTACACATAATCATATAATCAATAGTATCAAGCAAATTGGTGAACCAAAGAACCCAATACCAACTTAAGGAAAGTTACTTTATTTGTTTTTAAAGATTTACTTATGTATTTGAAAGTCAGAGTTACAGAGAGAGAGGAGAGGCAGAAAGAGAGAGAGAGAGGTCTTCCATCCGATGGTTCACTCCCCAATTGGCCGCAACAGCCAGAGCTGGGCCGATCCGAAGCCAGGAGTTTATTCTAGGTCTCCCACATGGGTGCAAGGGCCCAAGCATTTGGGCCATCTTCTACTGCTTTCCTAGGCCACAGCAGAGAGCTGGATCGGAAGTGGAGCAGCCAGGACTAGAACCGGTGCCCATATGGGATGCCAGCACTGCAGGTGGCGGCTTTACCCGCTATGCCACAGTGCCAGCCGTAAAGTTATTTTAGAAAAAAGGGGGCGAGGTGTTTTGCCGGCACTGTGGCATAACGGGTAAAGCCACCACCTGCAATGGCAGCAACCCATATGGGCACCGGTTCGGGTTCTGGCTGCTCCACTTCCCATCCAGCTCTCTGCTATGGCCTGGGAAAGCAGTAGAAGGCAGCCCAAATGGTTGGGCCCCTGCACCTGCGTGGGAGACCCAGCAGAAGCTCCAGGCTTCTGGCTTAGGATCAGCCCAGCTCTGGTCATTTTGGCCATTTGGGTAATGAACCAGCGGATGGAAGACCTCTCTCTCTCTCTATGCCTCTTCCTCTCTTTAACTCTGCCTTTCAAATAAAGTAAATAAATCATAGGGGGGGGGGGGTAGAAAAAACAAACCTTGTTAGTATACTTTTAAATCTAATTTTTCCCCTCATTCCAAATTCACTAAACTTCCTCCACTCACCATCTAGAACAGCACCTTCCAATATTTAATCACAGATTACTGAAAATCCATACAAAGTTTTAACTAGTCCCCAAGAACCAGTATGCAACTAAAACTAAATCCCAGACTCTGACACCTATCCCAACCTATAATCTTCTATCAAGACTCAAACTCTTACACATTTTCAACATCAAAGAATCAGCTCTTCAAAGTTTTATAAAATTACACTCTCCAATGTAATGACCTGAGACCTAGATACAACTGTGCGCCCTCAGTAAATTTTGCTAGTTTCATTCACACTGAACATTTGTCAAGCCTTTCCAGTTTTCTTCCATATAATTTCTACGCTTAATTCTACAACTACTCAAATCCAAGATTCAATCACTCAATTCATCAAGCAGCTCGTGTATCCCTTATTGTATCACAGCCCAACTTAACACGGGTTCCAGTCAACATTTTATAATATTCTACATCATAATAATCATGACCTATTACATAAATAACGACAGTCCTGGTTATCAAGACCCAGTTAGCATTTCTCCTTCATTCCTGCCATGTAGTATCCATTCCAGGCTAGTAAATCTGCAAGCACCTTACTAAACTATAAACCATTCTCTTACTTAAAAAAGCTTCCCAACTGGGGAATGGCCCTCCAGTTTCACAAACCTTAATTTCAGCTGCAAGTACAACACATAACTGAAACTATATTTTTGTATCCATGCTTTGTCTACCTTGACATACTAAATGTTACTTTACTTTTCTTCTCACACAACACCAATCATAAGCACACAATAACCCTGGTGACTGAACAGCAATGATGAGGCTGCATATCTCACACTATTCAGCTGGAACTGCGGCAGCTTCAGAATTGAGTACACCTAGATCAAGGAGAGCCTACATTCCCCAAAACTTCCCAGCACTGTTGTCTCCTACAACCTAGCTGGGTGAGGACTGACCCTACAGCACCAAGGCAAAGCACCACACTGCTGCCCTTGCAGGAATCCAACTGGTAGGATTATTACAGTTTTTCCACTTATCCTTGACACTGCTTCCTTTTTCCTAGGATGAAAATTGACAGCTAGATGGGCTAGAATTACCACTGCTGGATATAGTCAGAACAAGCAGACTTTTTAGAGTTGCTAGGAAGAATCATTAACAATCATGAAATAAATCAATTGTTCCTAAAAAAAATGTTTTTTAATTTAAAAAAAAAAGGAACTCTGGGGTTCTTTACCTAGGCTTGTTACATGGAGTTGCCCATTGAAAAGCAGACCAAATGCAGATCAATTCATACAATTCAGAGTATCTGCACCTATTCTTTCAGGCTTAGGGCTGATTTGAAGTTCCACATTTCTCTATTCACAGCTGTTCCTATTTACAATTTATCTTCCCAGTTAGTGGTCACATAGATCTCTCACCGAAATTTTGGGTTAGTAGCCATGGCCAATGACTGCCCTTGCCCTGCTCTCAATCCTCTCCACACACACAAACTACATTTTTGGTACTCCAAAGGACAGTACTTTAGATTCAGTCATTCTAGTAAACGCATATACTTTCTCAATTATCAAACGAGGCTACAGCCGCCGATCCAAAGCATTCCTGAAAAAAATGTTAATTCAATGCTTTTAAGCATACTCTGACGTCTTTAAGTATACATTTGGGTAAGTCAAAAGCACTCACCTAGAATAAGCTACTTTACGCATGAACAAAAAGAGCAGATCCCAGAGCGGATCCCATTGTTAGCAAAAGTTTTCTAACCATTACATTTTCTAACCATTACAAAGTAATGCAATGAAGTAACAAAAAGAGTTGTCATTGTGGCACAGGATGTTAGGATGTCACTACTGGATGCGGCTAGGAGAGTCCCGCCTCTGTTTCTGACCCAGCTTCTTGCTAATGCACATCCCAGGAGGCAGCAGATAATTACTCAAGTCCTAGTGTCCTTGCCACCCACAGTGGAGACCTGCATGGAGTCCCTGGCTCCTGACTGTGGCCTGGCCCAGCCTTGGCTGTTACAGCCATTTGTAGCATGAACCAGAGGACAGGAACTCCCTCCTCTTTTCTCCCTCTCTGTCACTCTGCCTTTCAAATAAACAAACACATAGGTCTTTGTTGAAAAAAGAAAAAGAAACAGGCTTTGAGATCAAAATGATTTGGGTTTGAAAGTCTAATTCACAGTTTCACAGTGGATAATGGTAGAAAAAATTATCTCTGCAAGCTTCAATTTCTTCAACTGTAAAACATCACCCTTCTCTCATAAATGTTGAGAAATGGGGGATGTGGCACTGTGGCACTGTGGGTAAAGCTGGGGCCTGCAGCACTGGCATCCCATCTGAGGGCCACTTCAAGTCTGGCTGCTCCATTTCCAATCCAGCTCCCTGATAATCCACCTGGGAAAGCAAGGGAATTAGCACAAGTTCTTGGGTCCCTGCCACTTACATGGGAAACCAGGATGGAGTTCAGGCTCCTGGCTTTGACCTGGCCATTGCAGCCATTTGGGGAACGAACCAGCAGACGGAAAATAATGCTCTAACTCTGCCTTTCAAATAAATAAGTCTTTAAAAAAGAAAGGAAGGAAGGAAGAAAAGTGGAATTCCTAACAGTATCAGTCACATAACAAACATCGTAATAATGCTCCTTAAGCCCCTGATCAGATAATATACACCCTTGAAGGTCTCAAACAGGCTATTAAAAGCACACCAGAAAACAGAGAAGTGCCTTCCATGTCCATTCCGCTGAGCTCATAACGGAGAACCCACACATACACATGGCAGATACTGTTACTGTAGGGGATGGTCTGAAAGAGGCCTTAAAGTAACAGTGCTCAAGGATTCGAGTCTTGGCTGCTCCCCTTTCTACCCAGTTCCCTGCTCATGTGCCTGGGAAAGCAGGAAGATGGCCCAAGTGTTTGAGCCCCTGCACCCACACATGGGAGATCCGGATGAAGCTCCTTGGATCCTGGCTTCAGCCCTGTCCAGCCCCGGCCATTGCAGCCATTTGGGGAGTGAACCAGTGGATAGAGATTCTCTCTCTCTGTCTCTAACTCTGTCTTTAATTAAATAAAATAAATCTTTAAAAATATATTCTCACATGCATAAAAATTCCTAGGGCTGTATCTAATCAGAAAAGTTCCAATAATTTTCCAATATGGCTATGAAAAAATAAAGAAAGGCATTTTTATATATAATTCAACCAGGTGAGACATGTGCCAGAAATGGACAGCATTAGGAAAGCTTAAGTTTTATGATTCTGAAGTCTTTCATTCTCCCTCCCCGCCACCCATCCCTGTGTATGTAAAATAGGAAAATACTTATACACAACGATTAACAAATTAGAAAAATGGAAACTAAAAGGTTTCATTAAGTATCTGAAAATGACATTTTTAAAGTTAAATCTGTATTTCTACAACTATTAATGTATACAAATATATTCATTTCTCACATTTGCTAAAACAAATATATATTTAATTTAAATGTACTCTGGTCTACAAATCATCATCATATAAACATCTTACAAACTTAACTATAAATAGCTCAGATTAGCAGATGAAAATGGTATCTATTACAGTATAATATCTTCATGCTACAATCTTGATGTTAATTGTAAAACAAAAAATTCCAAGAACTTTTTAAGAAAGTTATGCTTAACAGAAACGCCAAAAAATCAGCCAGTTTAATGCAATAAATGACTGCAGAGTTCTGGAATTAGTAAATTTCTGTATCAGGATCTTTACCCACAAAGATTATGCATTTAGTTTACTTCAAACATCAGGTTTTTACTACTTTAAATTTTTTAAAAAGGCAAAGATGTATATACTATGACCCTTCAGCAGCTTGATGTATTTGTCTTACTTTTTATTACTTCACAGAGAAGAGTGGCAACACTCATCTATAATCACAAAAAGTGAAAATGGGCAGAAAAGTGATTTACTGGAAGCCACACTTAGAACAAACAGAAATGTTACAAGAAAAGGAACTTACAGAGAAAGCCCCCAGTACATGATCCTTTTTAGAGCTAGACATCCACCGCAGCTCTTCATCTAAAATGTCTATGGAACAACCGAATGCTATAAAGTGCAACAGAAGTCTGCCTACACAGCATACACACAGACTAAGTGAGACTCAGGACAGAAGTATGCTTGGCCCTGCAGTCCTAAGTCAACGCGACGAAGAAAAGAGCAGAAACAATACACTACATGGAACACTCATATACTTTCTCAATTATCAAACGAGGCTACAGCCGACGATCCAAAGCATCCCTGAAAAAAATTTTAATTCAATGCTTTTAAGCATACTTTGATGTCTTTAAGTATACTTCCGGGTAAGTCAAAAACACTCACCTAGAATAAGCCACTTTACACATGAACAAAAAACAGCAGATCCCAGGACACGGTGGAAATAAAAACTGCTGTTTCCAAACCCGAGTCAGCAATAAATTACACGCTTTTAGCCAATTTAACTGTAATTTGTAAGGCGGGGGGCACCGTTCTGACAGTCCACTGACGACGGCTGTTTGTCTATCCCATCTGAGAGTTTAAGAAAACTCTCAAGCTGGCTCGCCCAGGGACCCTCCTTCGACTCTAAGCGACCCAATCCCGCCTTCAGATCACAGAACAAGCCGAAACCGCTCACCCCGCTACCTATCAAAGCCTTTCCCCAGGGCGACAGAATGTTTTCACTCCCCACGAACGCACACCCTCCTGCGAGTCCTCTGCAAACGCGCGGGCGCTCGGTGCGAAACCACCTTCGCACACCAGCGGGAGATGCCCGCTGCCCCTCGGCGGGCGGCCCCTCCGCAGAACCGAGTCGGTCCGGATCGCCTCACCCCGCAAAGAACAATACACGAGCCCGGCTGCAAACATCGCAACTTCCCACGAGTCTGCGCGGCGGTTCTCGGCGGCGGAGAGGACTCCGGAATCCGCCACCGGGCAGCGGCTGGGGGAGGATGCGGGAGGGTGCGCGGTGGACGGCGGCGGCGGCGAAGATCGCCAGCCCGCAGCCGCTGCCCGTGCCCGCCCGGCGGGGCTGGAAGGATGCAGCTCCCGGCCTGGGCGCTGAGAGCTCGCCTGGCCTCCGGATCTCCCCACTTTGCTTTTCCCGGAGGCGACTCCCGCCTCCCGCGCGGCCGGAGCGGTGGGGGGGCGGGGAAGGCCTCGCGGGAGGCTCCGAGTCTCCACGGCCCGCCACGGAAGGGAACGCGGTCGGGGCGCGGGGGGACAATAGGGAGCGGGCAGCGCAGCGCGCCCGAGTGGCGCCGCCGGCCGGCCGGGCTGACTGAGGCGCCCGCGGCAGGCACGGCGCGACTGGGCTCCGCTCGGCCGGGCCGTCGCTCCGCCGCGCGGCCGCTGTGGTCTCGGCGCCCCCGGCGCTCCGGGTCGTGCCTCACCTCCCAGCCCCGCCGCCCAGGAGAGGAGCAGAATTAACACTCTCAGCAACACCATCTTCCGCTGCCGCCGCCTCCTCACGGGTTAATAGCAGCACATCGATCCGGAGGGAGAAGCTGAAGGGGCTTGGTCCGGAGCCTCCACGGGAAGCCGGGACCTCCCCCGGCAGGAGAAACGGCGAAGCACCACCCTCTCGCTCCACTTCAGGGGCCGGCAACGCGCCCAGCTCCTCCAAAACAGGGACCTCCCTCCCCCTCGTTCGTTTCCTTCCTCCCTTCCCCGCTTTCCTTCCCTTGCTCCTTCCCTCTTCTCTGCCCCCTCCCCGGGGCCCCGGGGCTCCGCCTCCTTCCTCGCCACGTGATGCGCGGGCACCCAACCGGCACGCGGGGCCGCGCCCCTACCTCCCGCCCCTCCCCCTCCCCCAGGCGTCCCAGAGACGTGCGCATGCGCGCGGGGGCCGGTTCCCGGGCTGCTAGGACCGCCGCCGCTTCCTGTCCGCCGGCGGAGAGCTGGGATTGGGCTTGGGAGGCGGGGTTTCCTCTGGTCCCGCCCCCGGACGGGAGCGCTCCTGGAGCGGCGGTAGCGCTGCCCTCGGTCTCGCCGCGGTTGAGGACAGTCCACTGGGCTCGACCCGGAGCGCGGAAGAGGGAAGAGGAGCGCTTTCCACTTGGTAACTTCACAAAGAACGGAGCTTTTGGTTCTTCTTTATCTGGTTCTCCTGGTGCACCATAGCTAGCGAGTAAACAAAAGTCCCAACCAGCCGGAATCGTAGCGGCGACTGCCACCAGTGATACATGAATGCAGGGACACTTCGAGCCGGAGGAAGAAACAACACCATGTCCACAGCGCAGTTTTCTGAGCTCTTTACAAATTCGCGTCACAGACTAGGCCCCAGTCATTGTGAAAGCGTGCAGCCTGATGCACACGGACCTAGATCTCCAGCCCAGGAAATGTCCTCTCTCCCACTCTCTCTGTCCCATCTGTGAAGCAAAAACCCTCTCCCCTCGCCTTCACCCCAACTTCTTTGAAGCTCATATTTGGTTTCTCAGTAACTCACTTTGGTTCTTTAAACTCGTGTTTCAATAACTAGAACTTTCCGGTGCCGTTTAATGAGATACCCTGCATCTATTGGGCACCCTGTTTGAAGTCGGCTGAGTTAGGACAATACTGCCGCTATCAATGATAAGTTGGAATTCCTACTTCTATGCTGGGCGTTTTATACAATTTAACATTAACACAAGTCCAGAGTGTTTTTTTTTTAATTTTCAGTTTGAGAAATGAATTATGATTTTGCTCAACATTAATGAGCTCAAAAATACCCTAAGGCACCGTTATTAATAGTATCCATTCATTTATAATGAGATGTATAGAATCATCACAGGATGACAATCTCATGAATGTTGATTTTTTTCCATTTTTCCTTTCTTTAAATATTCAATCTTAGAGGACAGTAACCTGCAGACATTACATTGCATATTACCTGTTCTTTTTACTGTTACCTTGTGGTACTGTCACAAATCAAGTTTTTATTTTCTACTTTTCAGACCAACTTATGGCAGGTTTAGTGTTGCACAGTTTTTTAGAATTAATTCCAGTGATTAGCCACGAAGATACTTTCGAAGTTCAACTAGAAAAAAATCAAAAAACATATTTTGTTTTTGTTTTTTAAAGATTTATTTATTTATTTGAAAGAGTTACACAGAGAGAGGAAAGGCAGAGAGAGAGACAGGTTTTCCATCTGCTGGCAGCAATGGCCAGAGCTGTGCCAATCTGAAGCCAGGAGCCAGGAGCTTCTTTCTGGTCTCCCACGCAGGTGCAGGGCCCAAGGACTTGAGCCATCTTCTACTGCTTTCCCAGGCCATAGCAGAGAGCTGGATTGGAAGTGGAGCAGCCAGGACTCGAACCGGCACCCATACAGGATGCCGGCGCTTTAGGCCAGGGCATTAACCCTCTGCACCACAGCGCCGGCCCCAGCATATTTTGTGTTACCAAAATGATCACAGAAAATTATGCTTCAGATTTCTGGGGTGGGCATTTGGCCCAGTGGCTAACACGCCTCTTGGAATACTTACATCCCATTTTAGAGTGCCTGAGTTCCAGTCCTCACCCAGCTGCTGATTCCAGCTTCCTGCTAATGCACACCACAAGAGGCAGCAGATGATGGCTCTAGATGGGTCCCTGCCACCCATATGGGAGACCCACAGTGAGTTCCCAGGCTCCTGACTCAGCCCTGCTGTTGCAGGCATTTGGGGAGAGAACCAGCAGATGGACAGTCTCTCCCACATACGCACACCTTCCAAATAAATAAGTAAATCATTTTAAAACATGCTATTTCTTTCATTTGTAAATGATAAATTATATTACATACCAGCATCATAGTGAATGATATTCCAGTGTTACAAATATGGGCAACTGTTTTGTTTGAAGTCTTTTTTTTTCTCTCTTAAGATTTATTTATTTGAAAGGCAGAGAGAGAAAGAGGGAGAGAGAGGTCTCCCAACTGCTGGTTCACTCCCTAAAAAGTCACAACAGCCAGGGCTGGGCCAAGGCAAAGCCAGGAGCCAGGAGCCAGGAACTTCATCCTGGTCGTCCACGCGGGTGCAAGGGCCCAAAGACGGGCCATCTCCTGCTGCTTTCCCAGGCACGGTAACAGGGAGCTGGATCAGAAGTGGAGCAGCCAGGACTTGAACCAGCACCCATATGGAATGAATGCTGGCATCACAGGCAGAGGCTTAACCTATGCCACAGTGCCAGCCCATTTGAAATCAGCTTACTTAATTATTGACATTTAGAAATGTATGAGAAACTGATGAAATGTCAGAGTATAAGGTCTGCATATACAGACTTCACAGACTGCCTGGATTTCACTCCCAGCTCTACTATTTTATAAGCAGTGTGACTTTGGCCAAATTATTTCACTTTTCTTACATCAAGACTTCATTTTGTTTTTGTTTTTTTTTAAGATTTTTTTTATTTGAATGGCATCCACTGGTTCACTCCCCAAATGGCCACAACTGCTGGAGCTAGACCAAACTGAAGCCAAGAACCAGGAGCGTCTTCCAGATCTCCCAGGTGGGTGTGGGGCTTAAGCACTTGGGCCATTTTCTACTTCTTTCCCAGGAGCATTAGCATGGAGCTGGATAGGAAGAGGAGCAGCTGGGACTTGAACTAGCATCCATATGGGATGCTGGGATTTCAGGAGGTGACTTAATAACCTGCTATGCCACAGCACTGGCCCAAAGACTTCTCTTAAAATAAAAAAAAAAATGAGAATCATAAAATATTTGTCGTGTGGGGTTGTTTCAATGATTAAATTCAAATTAGTTAATGTGTAACACAATTATACCTGTCTGCCAGATAATAATTGCTATTTGTTAAGTAAAAAATCATTGTCCTTCCATGAACAGTTGAACATCTATTCAAAAGTAGTAATTATTTTAATAGCATTACTTCCTGAGCAACTATACAAAGTTTTGATGCTGCCAGTATAATAAAAGTTATCCTCAAGTTTTAGTGATGAGAAATTCAGCAAGCAAGCAGATAACCATATATACTATATCAGACAAGCAATACTGTAAGAAAATGCTTGCTGCACAGACTTAAGGCCAATCCTGGTAAACACTTCAATATTTACATTTTAAATTTCCAGCTCCTATTAAATTGCCTGCTGGATAACTCATGTTCATGCCAAATCCAGTGGTGTATTTAACAACTTCTCTCTAGCAATGGTACCACCATTTTATAGGAACCTGGGATTAAAACTGGAATCATCTTAGATTCTTCTTCCCATGTCTATCCATAATCAGCCACCAAGTCATGCTGATATTTTTCCTAAATATCTTATTAATGCCTTTATATTATTTTTAAAAGATTTATTTTATTTATTTGAAAGAGTTACAGAGAGAGGTAGAGACAGAGAGAGAGATCTTCCATCCGCTGGTTCACTCCCCAGATGGCCGCAATGACCAGAGCTGGGCTGATCCAAAGCCAGGAGCCGGGAGCCCCTTCTGGGTCTCCCACATAGGTGCAGAGGCCCAAGCACTTGGGCCATCTTCTATTGCTTTCCCAGGCCATAGTAGAGAGCTGGATCGGAAGTGGAGCAGCTGGGACTAGAACCGGCGCCCATATGGAATGCCAGCACTTCAGGCAGGGCTTTAACATGCTGCACCACAGTGCCAGCCCTCCCTTTTTATTAGTTTAATTTTTATCTGAAAGGTAGATTTACAGAGAGAGGCAGATACAGAGAAATCATCTCTCTAATGGTTTACTCCTTAAATGGCCACAACAGCTGGGGCTGGACCAGGCTGAAGCAAGGAGCTTCATCTGAGTTTCCCACGTGGATGCAAGGTCCCACGGATGAGGGCCATTTTCCACTGCTTTCCCAGGCACATTAGCAGGAAACTGTATTGGAAGTGGAGTAGCCAGGACTAGATTTGGTGCCCACATGGGATGCCAGTGCAGCAAGCGAAGGCTTAATTCGTTACACCATGGCACGCGCTCACTTGCTGGTGTCCCCTCTGCTGTCACTCTGATGCATCCAGTTATTTTCACCGACCTAAATTGCTGCGGGATTCTGAACCCCTCTGCCTTACTCCTATCTCCCTGATTTCTGGTCCTGCTACCAAATCTCACTTAATACACTGCAATTTGTAGCCCCTCCATCATTCATTCCTGTTGGGGGCATCAAAGATCAGTTATTTATTGCCATGGTGTGGATATTAGTTCGGATATTCCCAAAAGTACTAAGAGCTTGATCCTTAAATCTTATGTTAATGACACTAGATGGGTGGAAATTGAACCCAGTTTTGGTGTTTAAAGGTGAGGCTTTGAGTAAGTGATTAGATTTGAGTTGGTTCTTAGAGTGGGGCTCCCATGATCAAACCATGGTGGCTTTACAAGAAGAGACATGGATCCACTCGCTCTTCCCATATGATGCTCTGAGCCACCTTGGGACTCTATCAGCAACAATGCCTTCATCAGATACCCAACCAATTGGACAACCCAATCTTCAACCTCCAAAAATGTGAGCCAATATATATCTCTCTTTGCTTCCTAAGTAGCTTGTTTCAGGTGTTTCATTATAGTGTCAAACAACTGCCTGATGTATCAATGCCAGTGGACATCTTCACTCCTTCTATTCCTGAACCTCTCAGATAATTAACAGTCATTTCTCAAAATTCCATCCTCCAGCATTTTCCCAAGACCTTGCTCTCTCCTGGTTTTCCTGCTCACTTTAACTGTGCCTTTATCTACAACTCTTCCCTGGGATTTTTTTTTCCTTCTCTTTACCCATTAGGCATTAATATTTCTTAGAATTTTATCCTTGTTGGCACCATGGCTCACTTGGTTAATCCTTCTCCTGCAGTGCTGGCATCCCATATGGGCGCCAGGTTCTAGTCCTGGTTGCTCCTCTTCCAGTCCAGTCTCTGCTGCGGCCCAGGAGGGCAGTGGAGGATGGCCCAAGTGTTTGGGTTCCTGCACCCGCATGGGAGACCAGGAGGAAGCACCTGGCTCCTGGCTTCAGATCGGTGCAACGCCAGCAGTAGCAGCCATTTGGGGAGTGAAACAATGGAAGGAAGACCTTTCTCTCTATCTGCCTCACTGTCTATAGCTCTACCTGTCAAATAAATAAATTAAAAAAAAAAAAAAGAATTTTATCCTGGCTTTCTTCTCACTTTTTTTTTTTTTTTTTTTTTTGACAGGCAGAGTGGACAGTGAGAGAAAGAGAGAGAGAGAGAAAGGTCTTCCTTTGCCGTTGGTTCACCCTCCAGTGCACCGCGCTGATCCGATGGCAGGAGCCAGGTGCTTCTCCTGGTCTCCCATGGGGTGCAGGGCCCAAGGACTTGGGCCATCCTCAACTGTACTCCCTGGCCACAGCAGAGAGCTGGCCTGGAGGAGGGGCAACCAGGACAGAATCTGGCGCCCCAACCGGGACTAGAACCCGATGTGCCGGCACCGCAAGGCGGAGGATTAGCCTAGTGAGCCGTGGCGCCGGCCTCTTCTCACTCTTCACACATGATTATTTTTATGACCTCAAAAATTCTGTGATTTCTAGATTATATACTCTATGGAAACAAAGGCCCTGGGTCCATCTGATTCTGTATTCTACACAATCCCAGAACATAGTCAGTACTTTTCCTGGACCCAGGTCCCAAGCCTCAGACTTGTGTCCTAGTTGCACCCTTTCGTGGCTATATGACCTTGGCTAAGTTAAGGCACCTGTGCCTGAGTTTCCTAACCTTTACAATGGGTAAAATAGTAGCACCTACTTCAGAGGTTGTTGTGAAGATCAAGTAATTTAAACAATACAAACCATTGAGACCAACACATGGCACAAAATAAGCACTATAGGGGTAGGCCCTGTGGCACAGCAGGTTAAACCGCTGTCTGCAGTGCCTGCATCTCATATGGGGACCAGTTTGTGTCCCTGCCATTGCAATTCCTAGCCAGCTCCCTGCTAGTGGCCTGGGAAAGCAGCAGAGGATGACCCAAGTGCTAGGCCTCCTGCTACCTATATAGGAGACCCAGAAGCAGCTCCTGCCTCCTGGCTTCAGCCTGGCCCAACCCTGGTTGTTGTGACCATTTGAGGAGTTAACCAGCAGATGGAAGATCTTTTGCTCTCTTTCTCTCTGTTTTTTTTCTGCCATTCAAATAAATAAAATAATTTTTTAAAAAAGTCCTGAAATGGGTGGACACTGCAGCGTAGCAGGTAAAGCTGCCTGCAGTGCTGGCATCCCATTATAGGCGCCGATTTGAGTCTCGGCTGTTCCACTTCTGATCCAGCTCTCTGCTATGGCCTGGGATAGCAGTAGAAGATGGTCCAAATCATTGGGCCCCTGTACCCACGTGGGAGACCCGGAGGAAGTTTCAGGCTCCTGGCTTCAGATTAGCACAGTTCGAGCTGTTGCAGCTAACTGGGGAGTGAACCAGCGGGTAGAAGACCTCTCTTTCTCTCCCTCTGCCTCTGCAACTCTGCCTTTCAAATAAATAAATAAATCTTTTTTTAAAAAATCCTGATTCATGATGACTTCCTAAAACAAAAACAACAACGAGCCGGCGCCGTGGCTCAATAGGCTAATCCTCCACCTTGCGGCGCCGGCACACCGGGTTCTAGACCCGGTTGGGGCGCCGGATTCTGTCCCGGTTGCCCCTCTTCCAGGCCAGCTCTCTGCTATGGCCAGGGAGTGCAGTGGAGGATGGCCCAGGTGCTTGGGCCCTGCACCCCATGGGAGACCAGGAAAAGCACCTGGCTCCTGGCTCCTGCCATCAGATCAGCGCGGTGCGCCGGCTGCAGCGGCGGCCATTGGAGGGTGAACCAACGGCAAAAGGAAGACCTTTCTCTCTCAGTCTCTCTCTCTCACTGTCCACTCTGCCTGTCAAAAATAAAAATAAAAAAAATAAAAAAAAATTAATTAAAAAACAAGAAATATATCCTTTTATCCCCAAGATTAAATACAGGGTCTTCATGACCTGATCATTGTCTTCTTTGCCAGTATCATCTTTCACCACACTCTGGATTTTATCTTCTTCTTCTTCTTCTGCTTCTTTTTATTTTTTTATTTGACAGAGTTATAGACAGTGAGAGAGAGACAGAGAAAAAGGTCTTCCTTCCATTGGTTCACTCCCCAAATGACCGCTACGGCCAGAGCTACACCGATCCAAAGCCAGGAGCCAGGTGCTTCCTCCTGGTCACTCAAGTGGGTGCAAGGACCCAATCACTTGGGCCATCCTCCACTGCCCTCCCAGGCCACAGCAGAGACTGGACTGGAAGATGCCCTCCCAGGCCACAGCAGAGACTGGACTGGAAGAGGAAAAACCAGGACTAGAACCGGCACCCATATGGGATGCCATTGCCGCAGGCAAAGGATTAACCAAGTGAGCCACGGCGCCGGCTCTCTTCTTCTTCTTCTTTTTAAGATTATTTATTTGAGAGGCAGAGGCCGAGAGACACAGAGAGGTCTTCCATCTGCTGGTTCACTCCCCAAATGGTTGTAAAGGCCGGAGCTGTGCTGATCTAAAGCCAGGATCCAGGAGTTTCTTCTGAGTCTCCCACATGGGTGTAGGGGCCCAAGGATTTAGGCCATCTTCCACTGATTTCCCAGGCCACACCAGAGAGTTGGATGGAAAGTGGAGCCAGTGCCCATATGGGATGCCGGCACTGCAGGTGGCAGCTTTACCTGCTACACCACAGAGCTACCCCTCTTCTTCTTCTTCTAAGTTATTTATTTATTTATTTATTTATTTATAGGTGGAGGCTTAGCCTACTATGCCACAGTGCTGGCCCCTGATTTTATCTTGTAAAAGTACCAAGGAGAACCATAAAAATAACAGTAGTAGCTGGGAGTTACAAGGAAATGGAAGCTTAAAGAACTCCAATAACTTACGCAAATTCAGAAAGCTGGTGGGTGGCAGAGCCAACACCCCAAGTTAAATCTGTCTCCAGAGCATGTTGGCGCTAATCACTACGGTATGCAGCTGCTCAGCTGCACCTAGCTTCCCAAAGACATACCACTTCCCACTTCAACACCTTTGCACATGTTATTCCCTCCAGAAGGAATGCCTCTCCCATTTAAAATCCTGTATATTCTATGAAGCTAGGCTCAGAGGATGTCTTAAATAATTAAGTCTCTTGTTAGGGTTTTACCTTCTGTGTAAAAGAGGGATCGTAGATGAAAAGCACTTTTTTTTTTTTTTGACAGGCAGAGTGGACAGAGAGAGAGAGAGAGAGAGACAGAGAGAAAGGTCTTCCTTTGCCGTTGGTTCACCCTCCAATGGCCACCGCGGCCGGTGCGCTGCAGCCGGCACACTGCACTAATCCGATGGCAGAAGCCAGGTGCTTCTCCTGGTCTCCCATGGGGTGCAGGGCCCAAGGACTTGGGCCATCCTCCACTGCAGTTCCCTGGCCACAGCAGAGCGCTGGCCTGGAAGAGGGGCAACCGGGACAGAATCCGGCATCCCGACGTGGACTAGAACCCAGTGTGCCGGCACCGCAAGGCGGAGGATTAGCCTAGTGAGCCGCGGCGCCGGCCTGAAAAGCACTTTCAAAATCTGTAATAAAAAGAATAGTGAAATATAGTATCTAAACTTAAAGCAGTAAAAAGGCCTGTAATAAATGTCAGTTTCCTTTAAAATGTAAAGGAGGGGCCAGCACCAAGGCACAGTAGGTTACTCCTCTGCCTGCAGCGTCAGCATCCCATATGGGCACGGGGTCTAGTCCCAGCTGCTGCTCTTCCAATCCAGCTCTCTGCTGTGGCCTGGGAAAGCAGAAGATGGCCCAAGCGTTTGGGCCCCTGCACCCGCATGGGAGACCAGGGAGAAGCTCCTGGCTCCTCGCTTCAGATTGGCGCAGCTCTAGCTGTTGCAGCCATTTGGGGACTGAACCAATGGAAGGAAACTTCTCTCTCTGTCTCTCCCTCTCACTGTCTGTAAATCTACCTCTCAAATAAATAAATAAAATCTTTAAAAAAAAATGTAAAGGAACAGATGTGGTTAAGAATGTGGTTTGGGCTTCTTACCTTCTGAAAAATTTTTACTAATTTCTCCCACCATAACAGCAGGGCTGGGCCCAGAGCTGAAACCAGGAGGCAGGAATTCAATCCAGTTCTCCCATATGGGTGGCAGGCATCCATTCACAGCTGTGTCTCCCAGAGTCCTCATAAGCAGAAAACTGGAGTCAGGAGCCAGAGTGGATTGAACCCAAGCAGTTCCATGTTCCTTCCCCAACTCTTGAAAACAGGTATGTATCACATATTTACGGGTTTAAAAAATAGGGTCTTGGGGACAGGTGTTGTGGTTAAGCTGCCTCTTAGAATAGCAGCATCCTATCTGAGGACCTGGTTCCAATCCCCACTACTCTGTGCTTCCTGCTAATGCACCTGGGAAGAAGCACATAATGGCCCAAATACCTGGGTTCCTGCCACCCACATGGAGCCCCTGGCATCCTGGCTTTAGCCTGGCCTACCCCCTGTTGATGCTGGCATTGGGGAATGAACCTGCAGATGGAAGATATATCTCTCCCCCTCTCTCTCCCTTCCTCTCCTTCTTTCACTCTGCCTTTCAAATAAATGTTAAGAAACTTTTTTTTTTTTTTAATAAAAACAAGGTCTAGGGTGTTTGGCCTAAGGGTTAAGACATCACTGTTCTCTATCAAAGTACCTGGACTTAATGACTGCCCCAGCTCCTGCTCCTAGTTCCACCTCTGGCTGCAGCTTCCCACTGGTGTGAACCTTGCAGATCAAGAGCAGTGACTCCGGTAGCTGGGCCTCTGCCACCCCCATAGGAGACCTGTTTTGAGTTCCTGGTTCCTGGCTTCAATGTGCCCATCCCCAGCCATTGTGGGCTTTGGGGGAATGGACCAGCAGGTGGAAGCTCTTTCAGTCTCTCCCTCTCCGTCTGTAACTCTGACTTTCAAATAAATTAGTAAATAAATAATAAAAAAAACCTCATCTTCCTAACTGTTTTGTTCTTCTCCTTTAAATAAAACTCCTACTCCATCTAATCAAAATGACTCACACCTGGTAACCTCAAAAGCTGCTTAAGCTTTTCTCCTTCCAGGCTTTTTTGTCCCTACTGTTTCTGTTCTGCTTATACAGCATTACCTAGCCTTTAAATAACAGGTCACAACCTGGTAGCTCATAAACCAAATTAGACTTCCAACATATGTAGTATTACTTGTAGTGAAATTGTTTTCCTTAAATATTCATCAGTATTCAGCAGCTGGGAGCTGCCATGGTAAAACAAAGATTGCAGATTTTCCCTGAAAACTGGAAGGTCAGGCAGCCCTGGGTTCCTGCACTATATCAGTCAGCAGGAATCAAGTAGAGACTGCCCTCTTTGCATCCAGTCTCACTCCGGTCTGCATTATCCCCGTCAGTATTTTAGTTTGTGACCCTTGTTTTAAGGACTAGATTAAGTTCTAAACAGTCAAGTGTTTTTTCCTAGCCTCCTCTAGCCCCAGTAATCTTAATCACATTTTAGTCCAAAACACTAATTATATCATTTTTCTGCAATTAGTCTTGTGTTGGAGACAGAGATAGAGCTCTTCATCCAATTATTCACTCCCCAAATGTCCACAACATCTGGGGCTGGGCCAGTTTGAAGCTAGAAGCCAGGAATTCAATCCAGGTGTCCCAAATGAGTGGTAGAGGCCCAACCACTTGAGTCATCACCTGATGCCTCCCATGGTTTGCATTAGCAGAAAGCTCAATCAGAAGCAGAGCCAGGACTGTATACCAACCATTGGAATATAGGATGTGGGCATCCCAAGAAATGTCTTGACTGCTTCACCAAAGGCCAGCCCCCCAAAATATTTATTCTGCTCTTACTATGAGAATTCCCAAATTCCCAAAACAGTATTCCTCAGTGGTGACAGTTACCTTGACAAGCACTTTCTATACATTACTCTTTGCATCAGTGCTATGAAGTGTTGTTACTATATGCCATTTAACAGATGAGGAAACTATCAAACATCAGGCACATCCTAATTATTCTGTTATGGTCCATATCTGCTTCCACTTTGAAGGTCCAGAAGCCTGGTTTTTCTGAGTGCAACCTGAATCCATCAATGGAAAAGGACTAATTCATGGGAGCCAAACCCTCAAGGTACTTAGGTCTTTAAATGCCACCTTATAATGTTGTAAGTTAGACATGCATGTGAGCAAGTCAGTGCACTTTTTTAAAAATCATCAATACCTGAGAAACTAAATCATAATTGAAAATGGCCTCATAAGCAGGGTATCAATGCAGAAGAAATAAGCTGAATAAATTTACTGCCTAGTTCATCCACCTACTGAGCGTACTATGCCAGCATCGAATCTGTCAAAGGAACAGATACCAGGCCGTCCACTGGTTTGGGGCATTATACTACATACCCCCAGGCTTTGAAATCATCTCTGGAAGCCATGAAGGCCACCTCGCCCTTTCTGTTATCACATGTGTTCTTCAGGAATAATGTAATTCATTAGGCCACAATTTTTTCACTTACTCAGACTGGTTGATTCCCAGGCCTTACTTTTACTTCTTTCAGCCCTTGAAACAATTCAGTGGTCAAAGAAAACTATTACAAATAGCTGATCTGATTCATCTTATACTGATTTGGTTATTCAGTTCTCATATTTCTGGGAAGCACTTCATGATAGCCCTTTGGCACTACCTACAAGTGTTTTGTTTTTTTTTTTTTTTTTTTTTTAAGATTGATTGATTGATTTGAAAGAGTTATACAGAAAGAGGAGAGGCAGAGAAGTCTTCTATCCACTAGTTCACTCCCCAGTTGGCTGCAATGGTTGAAGCTGTGCCGATCCAAAGCCAGGAGCCAGGGGCTTCTTCAGGGTCTCTCACAAGCGTGCAGGGGCCCAAGGACCTGGGCCATCTTCTGCTTTCCCAGGCCACAGCAGAGAGCTGGATTGGAAGTGGGGCAGCCGGACTCAAACCAGCGTCCATGTGGGATGCTTGCACTGCAGGTGGTGGCTTGACCCGCTATGCCACAGCGCTGGCCCCTGGGTGTTGTATTTTTATTTTGCTTGTACTTACCTATGTTTTACTTTCCTTACTAGATTGTAATCAGTTTCATGGCAGTAACAATATATTTGAAGAGCTCTTTATAGGATATAAATTCTCTGCTGTAAGTTCCCAATTTAGTCACAAAACCACATAGCAAAATCATTCAAGCTAATGCTTTCCCCTTGCCTGTTTTGTTTTGTTCTTTTACAAAAGATGAAAACTGAAGAGAAGTATATTGATCCACCTGAGTTAATAACATTAGTCAATGGCAGGAGTAGGTCCTATGGTCTCCGGTCATCACTCTTTCTATTTCTTTAGGCTGCCTCCATGGGACCATGCTTAATATTCTTTTCTCAGGGCCAATGTCATGGCATAACAGGTTAGGCAGCTGCCTGTGATGCTGACATCCCATATGGGTGCTGGTTCAATTCCAGCTGCTCCACTTCTAATGTAGCTTCCTGCTAATGTGCTGAAAAGTGCAGAAGATGGCCCAAGACCTTATGCCCCTGCACCCACTTGGGAGACCCAGTTGAAGTTCCTGGCTCCTGGCTACAGCCTGGCTCAGCCTAGCTGTTGTGGCCGTTTGGAGAGTGAAGCAGCTGTTGGAAGAGCTATCTCTCCCTCTCCCTCTCCCTCTGTAACTCTGCCTTTCAAATAAATAAATTTAAAAAAATTTAAAAATCCCAATCCAGAAAAATTTGTTAAAAATTTCTCTTCTCTATCCCAAAGCATTGTAAATTATTCAGTAAATAATTATGGAGGTAGGGGGCCAGCACCGTTGCACAGTAGGTTAATCCTCTGCCTGCAACACCCGCATCCCATATGGGCACCAGTTCTAGTCCCGGCTGCCCCTCTTCAATTCCAGCTCTCTGCTGTAGCCCGGGAAGGCAGTGGAGGATGGCCCAAGTGCTTGGGCCCCTGCATCCGCGTGAGAGACCAGGGAGAAGCACCTGACTCCTGGCTTCGGATTGGCTCAGCTCTGGCCATTGTGGCCATTTGGGGAATGAACCAGCAGAGGGAAGACCTTTGTCTCTGTCTCTCCCTCTCACTGTCTGTAACTCTACCTCTCAAATAAATAAATAAAATATTTTAAAAAATAATTATGGAGGTAGATTATTGTTATTCTGAGTCAAATGAGTCAGAATTCTTCCTATATGTATATTCACAATGCACAGCAGTTATATATATAGTTACCTGATACCATTCTAAATCAGTGTTTCTTAATGGTGTGGCCAGAGGAACACCTGCGTTAGAGTTAATTGAGATGCTTATCAAAACTGCAGATTCTAGGGCAGGAATTTTGGCTCAACAGGTTAAGCCACCACTTTGGATCATGCACATTCCATGTCTGACTGCCTAGGATCTAGTCCTACCTCTGCTTTTGATCTAGCTTCCAGCTAATACACCTGGAAGACTGAGGATGATGGCTCAAGCACTTGGCTGCTACTACTCATGTGGCAGACCCAGATGGAGGTCCTGACTCCTGGTTTCAGTTCAACCAAGCCTCAGCCTTTGTGGACATTTGGATAGAGAACCAGAGCATGGAAGATCAATACCTTTCCCTCTCTCTCTCTCTCTCTCTCCCTCTCTCCTTCTGTCACTCTGCCTTTCAAATAAATTAAAAAAAAATTTTTTTTAATTAAAAAAAAAAAAAAAAAACAATCCTCCCCCCCCCCCCATATTCCTGGGCTTTTCTCCAATTCTGTTGAACCAGAATTCCTAGGACAGAGTCCAGAACATGCATTTTAACAGGCTTCCCAAATGAGAATGATATTGAAGTTTGACAATTGTTCTAAACAAATATGAGCCGGCGCTGCGGCTCAATAGGCTAATCCTCCACCTAGCGGCGCTGGCACACCGGGTTCTAGTCCCAGTTGGGGCGCTGGATTCTTTCCTGGTTGCCCCTCTTCCAGGCCAGCTCTCTGCTGTGGCCCGGGAGTGCAGTGGAGGATGGCCCAAGTGCTTGGGCCCTGCACCCCATGCGAGATCAGGAGAAGCACCTGGCTCCTGCCTTTGGATCAGCGCGGTGCGCCAGCCATGGCAGCCATTAGAGGGTGAACCAACGGCAAAAAGGAAGACCTTTCTCTCTGTCTCTCTCTCACTATCCACTCTGTCAAAAAAAATAAAAATAAAAAATTTAAACAAATATGAAGGACATAGTGAAAATAAAGAGACCAGGTTTCTTGTAGAGCCAGTGTCAACATATAAGAATAATATAATAGGGCCCCACAGCATAGCACAGCAGGGTAAATTGCTGCCTATGACACTAGCATCCTATATGAGCGTCAGTTCAAGTGCCAGCTGCTCCATTTCCAATCCAGTTTCCTGCTAATGTGCCTAGGATAGCAGCACACAATGGTTCAAGTAGTTGGGTCCCTTCCAGACACATGGGAGACTTGGATGGAATTCCAGGCTCCTGACTTTGGCCTGGTCCAGTTCCAGCCATTTCAGCCATCTGGGGAGTGAACCAGAAAATGAAAGATCTCTCTTTCTGTCTCTCCCTTGTTCTTTGTAACTCTACTTTTCAAATAAATAAACATTTAACAAAAAAACCACAATAGAAATATATTTCCTTAATCCTAAAATACCCTCAACGGTAAAATACACCATTATTAAGGAGTATCGTTCTAATTTTTCTTTTTTTCTCTTAAATATTTATTTATTTGAAAGGCACCGTTTACAGAGAGAAGGAGAGAGAGAGAGATCTTCCATGCACTGGTTCACTCCCCAAATGGCCGCAACAGCCAGAGCTGGGCCAGGCCGAAGCCAGGTGGCATAAGCTTCTTCTGAGTTTCCCACTTGGGTGCAGGGGCCCAAGCACTTGGACCATCCTCCACTGCTTTCCCAGCCATTAGCAGGGAGCTGGATGGGAAGTGGAGCAGCTGGGCATTGAATCAGCACCTATATGGGATGCAGGAGTTGCAGGCAGTAGATTTACCCAATATGCCACAACGCTGGCCCTTCTAATTTTTCTAAAATGAATATGCTTGAATTTTGTATTAAGAAAGTGAAATTAATTATTTATTTACATTAAACATTTTAACCTTAAAAATAGCAATTATTGACTATGAGGAAAATAAGACAAAACTACTTGAAGGTTTTAAGAGACTTACATTAACAGGGAAAAATAAGGTAAAGACAACAAAAATACATTTTGAGATCATGATAATATGTTAGACATAGCTTTGAAAGTAGATCTATCTATGTACATAGCACGTACACATATATACATTCACACTTCAAAGGAAAATATGTTTTAAAAAAATGGCCAAGAGACTAACTTTGGAACATTGTGGAGCTCTGGGAAAATAATGAAAACTGGGGCCAGCGTGGTGGCATAGTTAGTAAAGCCACCGCTTGAGGTGCCGGCATCCCATACGAGCACCGGTTTGAGACCCAGCTGCTCCACTTCCAATCCAGCTCTCTGCTATGGCCTGGGAAAGCAGTGGAAGATGGCCCAAGTCCTTGGGCCCTGCACCCACGTGGGAGACCCAGAAGAAGCTCCTGGATCCTGGCTTCTGATCGGCACAGCTCCACAGTTGCAGCCAATTAGGGAATGAACCAGCAGATGGAAGACCTCTCTTTCTGCCTCTCCTTTTCTGTGTAACGCTGACTTTCAAATAAATAAATAAATCTTTAAAAAATAATAATGAAAACTAGCATTGTCTATAGAAAGTGAATTTTGAATTTTCACTGTCTCTTCCTAAGGTTTAGTTGCCATGGGGATTGATAGGGGTCATTTCCCCTAGTGCTAGAGTAGTAACTCAACTTTTCTTGGGAATCAAAATGACCTGGAGGTCTTGTTAAAAGCCACTTGTCTTGTAAAACACAGTAGCTGAGTCTACTCCCAGTCTGGAACAGTGCTAGAGAATTTTCCTTTCTGACAAGTTCTCAGGTGGTGATGATTCTGCTAACACAAAACCCACAACTTCTTTTTAATTTTTTGACAGGCAGAATGGACAGTGAGAGAGAGAGACAGAGAGAAAGGTCTTCCTTTTCTGTTGGTTCACCCCACAATGGCCGCTGCTGCCGGCACGCTGCGGCCAGCGTACCACACTGATCCAAAGCCAGGAGCCAGGTGCTTCTCCTGGTCTCTCGTGTGGGTGCAGGGCCCAAGCACTTGGGCCATCCTCCACTGCACTCCCGGGCCACAGCAGAGAGCTGGCCTGGAAGAGGGGCAACCGGGACAGAATCCGGCGCCCCAACCGGGACTAGAACCTGGTGTGCCGGTGCTGCAGGTGGAGGATTAGCCAAGTGAGCCGCGGTGCCGGCCACAAAACCCACATTTTCAAAAGCAACTGTACTAGAGTTGACAGATAGCTGGCAACCCAGTGTGCTGGCACGGCAAGAGTATTTTTTGAGGAGAGAAGTCCTAAGGGAAAAAAAGAGGTTGGCATAATATACTTGTCCCAGGAACAGAATATTGGCTTGAGTCTAGGGGCTCTGAGTGATTTAAGGTGATACAATGTATTTCTGAAATTTATTCCTACCCAGACCACACTGATCCCTCTTTTTAAGAAGACTGTTAACATATAACTAAAGCTGAGAACTGTTTCATCAACACTGAGCATATTAGGGCTACAATGAAAAAGAAATGTTTCCCTCCGTTTACCATCACCTGTCTTTCCACCAGCAGGACAGATGAGCATCTGGTAAAGCAGCATGCAGTGGAAGCATCACCTGGTGGAGCATCATAGGATTGGACTGGATTCGGAACAGGTGTGCAACTCCTCATGGGGGCTCTCAGAAATAATTGAGTTGGGGATGTACTTTGCAGGAGGCTGGAGTTTCTGCAAGCAGTTGAAGGCCAGAGCCAGCGCAATTTGACTTCTACAGAAACCATTCATTTTAACTCAGGATTTCCTCACAGACCTCCCATAGAAAGCTAAAAGAGGGCTAAAAAGTATCCGTGTTCTATGCCTGTGAAATCTTCTGCTCAGAGCTAATTTTGATGCAGCTAACAATAAACAACTGCCAATATAAAATTATTTTTTATTTTTATTTATTTATTTTTATCTAAAAGTAGAGCAACAAATAAAGACAGAGATTTCCCATCTGCTGGTTCACTCCTGCAAATACCCACAACAGCCAGGGTTGAGCCAGGCCGAAGCCAGGAGCCGAGAACTCCAGGAGTTCCATCTGAGTCCCCCACCTGGGTGGCAGAGGCCCCACCACTTGAGCCATCACCTGCTGCTTCCCAGGGTACACGTTACTAAGAAGATGGAATTGTAGTTACTTAATTGCCATGCTAAATGCCTGCCCTAATTAATTTTTAATAGCACCATAAACATAACAAAAGCAAAACATCTGAATTATAGCTGTTACAGGGTTATGGAAGATAAGCGGAGGAAGAAACCATTTGCTGGACAACAATTAGAATGCTGCTACACTCTGGGAAGGAGAGAAGGACTTGTGGGTGGCCGCAGAGGGAATGAATAAAGGAAGTGGATGTGTGAGATCAGCAAGAATTGGTAGATGAGATAATCATCAATAAACTATGGTGAAAATCAAAGATGGCACCAAATTTTCTGTCGTGGTAGCTACAAAACTTATGATATATCTGAAAAAAAAAACTAAAGAACTTTAAAAAAAATCACTTTGATGGTTACAGATACATTTATTGGACATTTAAGCCTGAAGTAATAATTAACATATGAGTTTAAGCCGGCGCCGCGGCTCAGTAGGCTAATCCTCCACCTTGCGGCGCCAGCAAACCAAGTTCTAGACCCGGTCGGGGCGCCGGATTCTGTCCCGGTTGCCCCTCTTCCAGGCCAGCTCTCTGCTGTGGCCCGGGAGTGCAGTGGAGGATGGCCCAAGTGCTTGGGCCCTGCACCCCATGGGAGACCAGGAAAAGCACCTGGCTCCTGCCATCAGATCAGCACAGAGCGCCGGCCACAGCGCGCCGGCCGCGGCGGCCATTGGAGGGTGAACCAACGGCAAAAGGAAGACATTTCTCTCTGTCTCTCTCTCTCACTGTCCACTCTTCCTGTCAAAAAAATAAATTAAAAAAAATATGAGTTTAATTAAGAGAATATAGCTTGATTCTTCCTTATCTCACACTAACTTTTCCTTTTCTAAATTTTCGTAACATTTTTGCTATATCACGTGTTTGGTTTTAAGTGACTTTTATTCTTAATGATCATTTCATGTAAATATATCTTTTTTAAATACTTGTTTATTTGAAATGTTGAGTGATGGGTGAAGGGAAGTAGGGGAGAGAGAGAGATCTTATATCTTCTGGTTCACTTGCTAAATGGATGCAAAGGCTGGAGCTAGTAAAGTCTGAAGCCAGGAGCCTGGAACTCCATCTGAGTTTCCTGGGTGGATGGTAGCGGCCCAAATACTTAAGCTATCTTCTGTTGCTTTATAAGCCACATTAGCAGTAAGCTGAATTGGAAATGGAACAGCCAGCACTCAAACCAGTGCTCCTACATGTGATGCCAACATTGCAGTTGGCAGCTTAGCTTACTGTGCCACAATGCAGGTGCCTACATGTGAATATATCTTATTTCCCAAAAAGAATATGTACTATAAAAGAGAATGTTTTACATGCACATCTCTCATATTCGACTTTCTACCACCATCAGTAACTATATGCTAAATCAATATACTTTTCTGGAGCATACACAGGACTTCAAAAAGTTCATGTAACAACAGAGTTTAAAAATATGTTTGTTTTGGTGCAAAACATTTCTGTAAGGATATTTTATTTTTTTAATTCTTATTAAATGTTTTGTATTTTTTTTAGATTTATTTATTTATTTGAAAGTCAGAGTTACAGAGAAGGAGAGGCAGAGAGAGAGAAAGGTCTTCTATCTGCTGTTTCACTCCCCAAATGGTCACAATGGCCAGGGCTTGACCAGGCCAAAGCCAGGAGCCAGGAGCTTCTTCTGGGTCTCCCACATGGGTACAGGGTCTCAAATACTTGGCCCATCTTCTGCTGCTTTCCCAGGCACATTAGCAGGGAGCTGGACCACAAGTGCTACAGCCGGGACTTGAACTGGCACTCATAAGGGATGCCAGAATTACAGGTGGCGGCTGAACACATTGCTGCACAATGCCATCCCCCAAACTGTGTGTGTGTGTTTAAATATTTATTGATTAATTTAAGAGGCAGGGTTACACAGAGAGAGAAGGAGTTGCAGAGAGAGAAAGAGGTCTTTCCTCCATTGGTTCATTCCTTAATCGGCTGCAACAGCCAGACCTGCGACGATCTGAAGCCAGAAGCCAGGAGCTTCTTCTGGGTTTCCCACACAGGTGCAGGGGCCCAAAGATGGGCCATCTTCCACTGCTTTCCCAGGCCATAAGAGAGAGCTGGATCAGAAGTGGAGCAGCTGGGATTTGAACCGGTGCCCATATGGGATGCTGATACTGCAGGCAGCTGCTTTACCCGCTACGCCACAGCACCAGCTCCCAAACTGTGTTTTAAACACTATGCAGCATCCCTTATGAGTGGTGAAGTCCTAGCTGCTCTGCTTCTGATCAGCTCCCTGCTAATGTGCCTGGGAAAGCAGCAGAAGATGGCTCAAGAGCTTGAGCTCCTGCCACACTCTGAGAGACCTGAATGGAGTTCAAAGATCCTGGCTGTGACCTGGCCAGCTGGGGCGAATGAGGCCATTTGGGGAGTGATCCAGCAGAGAGTGGAGCTCTTTGTCTCTCCCTCTCTAACTCTGCCTTTCAAATAAATAAATAATTAATTAATTAAAAATGAGAGAAGGGAGGGAGGGAAGGAGGTAGGGGCGGGAGGGAGGATGGAAGGAAGGAAGAAAACACAGCTTGGGTTGCTTACACCCCTATTGAGTTCTCACCCAGCTCCCCTCCATTCCAGTTTCCTGCTAATGCACACTCTGGGAGGCTGCAGTGGTGGCTCAAGTATTTAGGTCCCTCCCACCATATGGGAAAGCCAGATCTCTCTTTCAAATAAAATGAAAATAAATAGAGGCCAACATTGTGGTATGAGTTAAGCCATGGCTTGTGACGCTGGCATCCCATATTGGAGAGCTAGTTCCAGTCCCAGCTGCTCTGCTTCCTGCTAATGTACCTGGGAAAGCAGCAAATGATGGTCCAAATACTTGCTTGTTGTCCTGGTTGCTCTACTTCTGATCCAGCTCCCTGCTAATAGCCTGGGAAAGCAATGGAAGATGGCCCAGGTGTTTGGGTCCCTGCTACCCATGTGGGAGACCTGGAAGAAGCTCCTGGCTCTTGGCTTCTGCCCATTGTGGCCACTTAGGAAGTGAACCAGAAAGTGGCATATCTCTCTCTCTATGTATGTCTCTCCCTCTGTATAACTCTTTCAAATAAAACTTTTTTAAAAAAGGAAAATAAATAAAATATGAGGATAAATAGCAAAAGGACAGTTATGAGTTGAAAGGGAGAGCTACAGAACAGGAATCAGCTTTGTTTTTCTGTTAACTATTTAACTTTTAAGACTATTACATATGTAACTTAGAAAACTAAATTTTAAATTTTCATTAATAATTTTTTAAGATTTTTATTTGAAAGTCAGAGTTATACAGAGAGAGGAGAAGCGCAGAGAGAGAGAGAGAGAGAGAAAGAGAGAGGTCTTCCATCCACCAGTTAACTCCTCAGTTGGCTGCAACGGCCGGAGCTGTGCCCATCCGAAGCCAAGAGCCAGGAGCTTCTTCCAGGTCTCCCACGCAAGTACAGGGGTCCAAGAATTTGGGCCATCTTCTGCTTTCCCAGGCCAGAGCAGAGAGCTGGATCGGAAGTGGAGCAGCCGGGACTTGAACCAGCGCCACCTGCTATGCCACAGCACCGGCCCCTTATTAAGAATCTCTTAACTTAAAAAGGATTTACCTTACCTCACAGCTTGGCTAAAAATACATACAAACAACATAAGGATGAGACATTTATTGTTTATTATTTGCTGGTATCATCCGTTGATGATACCCCCTACCTCTCTTATAAAAATAACTACACACATTTCACCAACTTAATTACACATTTTCACTGCTGTGTATCTTATATAATTCTTGACAACATATGAAAAGAAAAATTCATTCTGTTTCTTTCTGTTATAGATTATCAAATTATTCTTGTTAGCATCTAAAACATATGCCAATAAAAACTACCAGAGCAAGTGGAGGTCTATCCAAGTAGGAGTTTTAAAAAACCGGTGAGAAGTCATTATTTGAGAAGCACGTTCCATGACTTTCTCTTCCACTGTGATTCAATATGCATGATTCATTCAGTCATTCAATTTGTTCATGTAACACAACTTCCCAGATCTTTTTACATTTAAGGCATCATACTAACTTCTGAATTTTCTAAAACCTGTAGTATTCTCATTTGTATTTCATTCCCTTAAATACCGTACAGCAGCTCTATCCAGGAGCATATACACTCCCCTGCCTGTGGCATATGTCTAAATCTGTTAATATCTCCAATTATACTTTAGGGAAAGACTCGAGCTTAACAAGATTTATTATCTGTGGATTGACAGACAGAAGAAAGGCACACAAAAATCCTAAATTCAACATTCTGCAGGAGCTTTCCACTATCTCTTCCAATTTTCCTGTTTTCCAACAGTTGGATAAATATCATAATATTATAGCAGTGTTGAAAGGGAGAAGGGGCTCCATCTTATATTCTCAGGAAAACATATTTACCAAGCAACCATTAGAAATATAGCAATAGAAGAAAAAAAAAAACTACCAGACAGTAAGCCCCATGAAGATGTGAAATTTCTGTAACTCATCTTGGCATCCACAGTGCTACAGTATCTAACAACTTGGTTGACACAGAAATGTATTAAATGAGTGAATGAATTGCTACTTTGTAATTCTGTATAAAGATCAGTCATTAATTTTTGTGTCCCCGGAACATAAAAATGTTCAAACATTTTTTAATAGAAAATATAAGACCCACATCCACTTTATTCCCAATAAAACTTCCAGCCTCTTCTGCCTGTCCTCTTTGAAAACTGCTTGGTTTAAGAGAAGTCAATCTTAATTAGAAAAAGGTCACATTTTCAGGACCAGGCGCTTCCCACTCCATACAAAGTGAAGCCAAGTTAACAAAACCGCAAAGACTTGAAGACTTGGCTAATTCAAACACAGGCTGATTTATTTTATTATTATTGGCCTAAACTACCCAATGTGTTTTTTTTTTTTTTTTTTTTTTTTGCTGCGCAAGCTAACATCCACAACCGCACTGACGCCTCCTGTAGGGCGAACATCTCACCAGTAGCTGGTGGGGAGCACAGCGCTTCTCAGCCCAAATCGAGGGAGGCTAGAATTTATGCAGTGCAGTAATCCAAACATTTCGAGCAGATCACCGCCTGCCTGTAAGAGCTGCATCCCGTAAGAAGCGACTTCAATTTTCCGTATTACAAGCTGGAGAAACCAGGCTCCTGAGGCTGTCAGGGAAATGCTATCATCACCTCCACCCTCCCATTTCCAAGCTCAAAGCTATTCCGCGGACCGCACGGCCCAAAGCTCAGCGGTCCGCCGCCCGCGGTGCCTGCCTTTAAAGAAGCCGCGCGCGGTCTGGCTGCCCCACAGTTCAACTTCCGGCCACACGGAGAGAGGATGTTTTCCTACTGGAGCCGGGGCCGCGGGGGCGCGCCCCTCTGGCCACGCCCCCGGTCCACGCCCGCCACGCCCGGCCTGCGGGTGCGCGGGAGGGGCGGGGCCGCGTGGGTCGCTGCTTCGTGGTTCGCCTTCGCCCAGCGGAGAGCAGTCACGCGGAGGCACGCCCCGGGCGGGCGCAGGACGCGGCGGCGCGCGCGCGCGCGCGCTCCCTGTGCCCTCCTGGGTGACGTGCCGGGCCGAGGCCGCGCTAGGGCGCTGTAGCTGCCAGTGCCGCTGTCATGGCGTCGGAGGCGCTGGCTGAGGAGAACCGGCCGCGGTCTCTATAGAGCGAGGGGCGGGCGGCCGGGGATGGAGAGCGGCCCCGAGAGCCTGCAGTCGCTAGAACACGGGGTGGCGGCTGGGCCAGCGCCAGGGACGGGTTCTCCGCCGGTGGGACGACAGGAGACCGAGCTCGCCGCTGGGGATGGTCCTGGAGTATGGGCGGCGGAGAGCGGCGGCGGCGGGAATGGGCAGGGGGCGGCGGCCGCCGGGCGGAGCCTCCCGGACCCGGCTCCCTCGGGCTCGCCTCAAGTTCCCGAACCCTGCAGCTCCGTCCCGGGCTTGGACTTGAAGGAGAGCTCTTTGGAGAGCCCTGCTGCCGCGAAGGCGCCTATGGGAGGGCAGCACAAGGTGACCGTCTCCCCGGAGCCCGCGGAGGCCGGAGCGGGCCGTGGGTTGGGTCCGGCCGGAGACACTGGCGCCCGCACGGATCCCGTCGGCACCTGCCAGGCAGAGCTGGCGGCTGCCTGCGCCGAGGAGCCCAGCGGTGCCGGCGGCCTCAGCAGCAGTTGCAGCGACCCGAGCCCTCCTGGGGAATCGCCGAGCCTGGGCTCCCTGGAGTCGTTCTCTAACCTGCACTCTTTCCCCAGTAGCTCCGAGTTCAATAGTGAAGAGGGAGCAGAGAACAGGGTCCCAGAGGAGGAGGAGGGCGCGGCAGTGTTGTCCGGGGCTGCCCCTCTGTGCAGAGAGGAAGAGGAGGAGGAGGAGAACGCTCAGGTGTTGGCGGCTTCCAAGGAGCGCTTTCCGGGACAATCTGTGTATCACATCAAGTGGATCCAGTGGAAGGAAGAGAACACACCCATCATCACGCAGAATGAGAATGGACCCTGCCCATTGCTGGCTATCCTCAATGTTTTGCTTCTGGCTTGGAAGGTACATTCTGCAGCTTTCTACTTCCTATGGCTCGTGGGGAGGGGGATAACGGGAGCTGCGGCAGGTCCGCTGATGGCTTCCTCCTTTTCTTTCTTCAGTCATCCGTCGTCCTCTTTTTAGCTTACCTGAAATTCGTTGCAAGATTCCCTTGCTGAAAGCTAATTCTCATATACCTGCATATGTCAGAATAAATTGCTTCTAACCACATTCAGTTGTGGATGGGATACTGCACTTACCAACAAGTAGGAGTTAGAGCATCCTAAGTTTATTTTATTTTTTATAATTTCATTTCAGAATAGTTTCAAATTTACAAAACAGAAATTTTAGAGTTCTACAAAGGTTTCCCATATATTCCACATCCAGCTTCCCCTGTTATTAACATAGTAGTGTATTTGTCACCATCTATAAGCCACACCCAATTTTCCCTAATTTTAACACAAACTTCCATCTTATCCCTCATAGCCTCTAGTAATCAACATTCTGTGTTCATTTTCAGGTTGGTTTTTTTTTTTCTCCCACACATGAGAGCAAGCATGTGGTATTTGTCTTTCTGTGTCTGACTTAAATGTGATACTTCCTTAGTTCCATCCATTTTGCTGCAAATGACAAGAATTCATTCTTTTTAATGGCTTAATAGTATTCCATTGCACATATATAACGTCTTTTCTTTATCCATTCACCTGATGATGGACATTTTGGTTGATTCCATGTTTTGACTATTGCTGCAATAAACATGGTGGAGCAGGTATCTCTCTGATACTATGATTTCATGTTTTTGGATTCATATACAGTAGTGGGATTGCTGGGCTGTATGACAGGTATATTTGTAGTTTAAGAAATTCCTGTACTGTTTTCTATAATGGCTGTACTAATTTGTGTTCATAATAATTCCCTTCCTCTCATTTTCAGTACTTACTACTTTTTGTCATTTTGATAATTGCCATTCTAACAGGGGTGAGGTGCTTTCTTATTGTTGTTTTGATTGCCTTTTGATAATGACTAGTGATAGTGAGCATTTTTTCATTTATCTGGCCGTTTGTATTTCTTCTTTTGAAAACTATCTGTTCAGGTTCTTTGGACAGTTCTTAACTGGATTGGTTATTTTTTGGTTGTTTCCCGTGTTTTTCCTTCTTACTGACTTTACCACATATGCAAAAGAAGGAAAAATTTCTGAAAATGAACTTCAGATACAACCATCAATCCATGGTGTAATGCAGTAAGTTTTGATGGTGATGTTTAGTCTGTTTTCCAACTATTGCATGCCCTATTAAGGTGTAGATACTTAAGAGAATGGTGATGGAGCAGATGTGGCCCTTTAGACAAATTTTATTTAAAGAAAAGCATTCATCAGGGGGTTAAATACTTTAACTTCTTGTTTTCAAAGCTGATGTTTTTCATTTCATGCCTGATTTTTCTTTGCCTCATTTCTTTGGCTCTACTCATATTGTTTGGTGTTACTTCCAGTAACTATGCATCAGAATGTGTGAAGGGAGCTAATTAAAACTGTTAACAACTAAAATAAGAAAAAATATTATTGAGGGTGAAGGAGCAATAAAGGGAAGGACTCTCAAAAGTAAGCATGTTGAGGACTCAGGGAGTTACCTGTAAATGAAATCTCTCATTTAAGCCTGCAATTTTAGTTGCTAAAAAGGTGCATATCACAGCTCCTGTTTTATTTTCAAATTAATAATTATGTCTATAGATACAATGTTCCCTAGGAAAAAATATCATGCATTATTCTGACCAGTTAAGAAGAAAATCAGGTAAAGGAAATAGTATTTATTACATTCCTTAATTTTCTGTTTACCAGCAAGGGCTGATACAGAAGAAATAAGATTAGAAACCTTTGCACACAAACGTTTTAAGTGAAGACAGTCCCTCTTAAAGAGCGTTCAATCTCTTTGGGGCTCAGTACTGATTTCCTTGAAACTCTTAAAAAACAATAAATACTAGGCTATATGAAAAAATTGGAAATGCATTAGATGCACAAAGCAAAGTGGGAAATTTTCCTTTGGTCTGGCTTGGTTCCAGAAAGCATGGAATCTGTACATCTTGAATCAAACTTTTAAGGAAGAGAATTTAAAATAACAAGGAAGTGGAATTCCTGGGAGACAGAAGTGTGTAAACAAGAAGAATGAAAATAGAATGGACATGTTCTGTGTGTGTTTCTTAGATGTCAGTTTATATTGGAGAATAATAGAAAATAAGATTGAAAAGATGATGAAGAGCCATTTGACAGGGGTCCTTGTTGAGGGAGTTTCACTTGGTCCTATGGGCCAGAGTCCCCAATCTTTTTTGTAGGAAAGAATAACTATTAGTTTCCTTTAGACTTTCCTTTCTTAATTTCCATATTGTACCACAGAAGTTAAGAAAAAAAAAAAGTATGGTGATCTCAAGTATCTGGGGATAGATGAGCTTTGAACTGACTCTTTGGAAGACAAATTCAAGTAAATGATCAGATATCTGGGTTTCCACTAAGTGAGGTACCAGAATGCAAAGATGTGTATGGTAGCTCACTAGTCAGAAGGCAGACATACAATAATTACAGTGTAGTATGAGAAGCTCTAATGTGCTATAGAAGTATGTAGAAAGGTAGTGGGGGGTCAGATGTGTCAAGGGAAGGCTTGGTAGAAGAGATAACTTCCAAGCTGAGTCTGAACACCTTCTGGGCAAAAGGAATAGGCTTTTCAAAGAAGCTGAAGCAGAAAATGGTTTGTTACCTTTGGGACCTCCAACCTTGGTTGAAGTGTAGTGAAGGAGGGGAAGGGCATTGTAAGAGCAGGAAATAAAATTGATAGGTTGAGTCAGATGGGGAATAAGGAGGCTTGCTAATGAATTTGAAGGTTGTTTTGAAAATCTGTTGTTTTCATCTTTTTCCACCTCCAGGCTATTGGTGCATACAAAACTCAGTAGTCATTAATGATTGACAAGGAGGGCTGATAACAGAAGCAAGGTAGAGCAGTATCCTCAAAGTGAGCTAGGGGCTCTAGAGGTCAAACTATCTTCATAATATTAAGATTTTTGTTGTTGTTGCCTTTTTCACACTCATTCTCTCACAAGTGTCAGAGAAGTTCTCTGGGCTGCATGCTGTGTGATGAACATTAATAAAATGTGTGCCTGTGTATTCTTGTGTTATAAAATTTTCTTTAAGTTCCAATACTGTAAAAAAAAACAAAAACAGTAGTTATAACCCACATAGATAAAAGTTCTTTGGGGTCCTCAATACTTTTTAAGACTCTAAAAGAATCAGAAGACAAAAATTTTTAAGAAATTTGAGAGTAGGGGAAAATAGTAAATAGGGTATGAAAGTAGCTTCTGATTTCAGAGGACCAATTACTAAGCTGTTTAGACTTAGCTAATAACAGAACTATTATAAGTTGTTGGATAGGTGAATGACATAATGAAAATGCTCTTTTACTTTGAGACTTGGCTAGAGGTAAGATTGTAGTGAGTAAGAGCAGATGGTTAGCCTAGCAGTTAAAATCCCCACATCCGTGGGTGCTGGTTATGATATAGAGGATGAATAGCTGTTTTCAATGCTGGAATAACATATCAGAGTGCTGGTTTTAGTCTGAGCTGTTCAGCTTCTGATCTGCTGTCTGCTGATGCACCTGGGAAACCAATGGAGAATAGCCCAAATGCTTGGGTCTCTGCCACCCATTTGGGAGACCAGGTTAGGGTTCTTGGCACATGGATTCAGTCTGGTCCAGACCTGGCTGTTGCGGCCATTTGTGGGGTATGCCAATAGATGAATGATCTCTCTCTCCTCTCTCATTCTCCTTCCTGCCCCCCAATACTGCCCTGCCATTCAAGTAAATACATCTTTTAAATAAATAAATAAAATGCCCACATCCCATTATCAGAGTACCTGGGTTCTATACCAAACTCTAACTCCTGACTCCAGCTTCCTTCTAATGCAGACCCTGGGAGGCAGTGGTAATGGCTCAAGTCATTGGGTTCTTGTCATTCCTGTGGGAGACCTGGATTTCTTCCCCAGACTCAGGCATTATGGACATTTGAGACAAGAGAGCTTTGTCTTGCTGTGTCTCTGCCTCTCTAAAAAAGAAAAAGAAAGAAAAGAAAAAAGATTGTGGTGAGTATAACAGGAATAATTGCTGAGGATAGCTCTTTGGGGTAGGGAATTTTTTTTTTTTTTTTTTAAGATTTATTTATTTATTTGAGAGGCAGAGAGAGCGAGCGAGCGAGAGAGGTCTTCCGTCCGCTGGTTCACTCCCCAAATGGCTGCAATGACAGGAGCTGGGTTGATTGAAAGCCAGAAGCCAGGAGCTTCTTCTGGGTCTCCCACCTGGGTGCAGGGGCCCAAGGACTTGGGCCATCCTCTGCTGCTTTCCCAGGCCACAGCAGAGAGCTGGATTGGAAGTGGAGCAGCTGGGACTCAAACCGGCACCCATCTGGGATGCTGGCACTGCAGGCAGCAGCTTTACCTGCTATGCCACAGGGCCAGCCCCAGGGAATTTTTCGTCTTCCCTTCCATGCCTCTCCTCCCTCTCCCTCCTTTTTTCAAAGATTCAATTTAAAAATTTAAAAATTTTCATTTTATTTAAAAGAGAGATGGAGAGGGATTGTGCATCTGCTGGTTCACTCCTCAGGTCTGGGCCAGGCTAGAATTTGGATGTCAATCGCAGGCACTCTGATTTAGTATGTGGCTGCCCAAGTGCTTACTTAACTACCATGACAAATTTCTGATTCTATTTCTCTTTCTTTGATAAGGATAAAGTAGCAATCCCATTATTGAGTTCATCACTAGCTGTGAATAATAAATGGAAATCACATAATTTTTTCAAATCTAGATAATAGAGATTGATGGGGTTTTTCAAGAGTGGGGAAACAGTCAGGGGCCAGCATTGTGGCGTAGTGGGTCAAGCCATCACCTGCACCACCAACGTCCCATATGGGCACCTGTTTATGTCCTGCGTCCCATATGGGCACCTGTTTATGTCCTGGCTCCATTTCCAATCCAGCTCCCTGCTGGGTTACCTCTCTGGGAAAAGCAGCTGAAGGTGGCCCAAGTGTTGGGCACCAGACACCCATGTGGGAGACCTGGAAGAAGCTCCTGGCTTCAGCCTGGCTCTGCCCTGGCCATTGTGGCTACTTAGGAAGTGAACCAGCAGATGGAAGATTGATTGATCTCTGTTTTTGTCTCTCTCCCTCTCTCTAACTCTGACTTGCAAATAAATACATCTTTCTAAGGGGGGGGGGGCAGGGAATGGGAAGGGAATCATTTTAGATGGAAAAGTTGATGTTAGAGTTTGGTTATGTTAAGTTAGAAATTCGGTATGCCCTGAGAAACACACAGTGTATCTCAGGAAAGGAATAAAAAGTTGTTGATTGTTTTCCATCCTAATGTATATGAGGAATTATAAAATACCAGCAGAAACATCTTCTCTATTGTGCCTCTAATTCCCCCACTCCTTCCTTTATTCCATTCTCCAGTAGACAAAGAGAACACAGAGGAAAAAAGTTTAAAAGGGAGGGTGGTGAGAGAATGTAGAAGAAACCAGGATAGGCGTTAATGCAGAATGAGAATTAGAAATAGGAAAATGTCAAGATAATAATCAAGGAGAGAGAATATTTTTTAAAAAAAAGTGTTAGTTACTAGCATTCTAGTGCATCAGCTTCAAGAAGCTGTTGGAGTAGAGATTTTGCCAAAAAGACAAGGTTGCTGAAAAGTCAGGATAATATGGAATCCTCAGAATAAATGATAAAGTTCAAAGGAAACTGCAGTCTCACTTTCTGAAGTGCTAAGAAGAAATGGGACAAGGATTATATAGAGAAGTTCATGTTAAGATGGTGAGGTAGATAGAAATTGAGAACTTACATTTTCCATTTTGGCAGAATGATTGAATTCATCAGTAATTAAAAAGGTTGTTAAACATTGAGGAGGGTAGATTTTATAAGAAAAGTTCATTACATTTTAAAGAAATTGTGATCTCAGTGGAGTTTATGTCTAGGAATTTGAGACACAAACAGAAAGATTGCTAGTTAATAACAATGGATAAGTTATGCCTTAAAACTTTTAGTATATAAATTTTCTTTTGCTTTTGGTTTTTCTCCAGTGGTTTCCTTATACCAGGCATGTTAGCATTGAGCTGGATCCGTAGTGGAGCAGCTGGGACACTAACTGGTGTCCTGCCCATATGGGATGCCCATATCACTTAACCCTCTGTGCCACAACTCTGGCCCCTAAGTGGCATCTTAACTGCTACACCAAATGCATGCCCCAAGATTCCTTATATTAAGCTGGTTTCTGTAAATATCAAACCTAGAAACTGCAAAATAAGGATTTATATATTTGATTCTGTAAAACATAAAGAGATTTAAGGTTAAAAAATAAAAGAACAGAGGCCAAGTGTTTGGTATAGTGGTTAAGAAGCTTAAGAGGGCTGGCACTGTGATATACTGGGTTAAGCTGCCTTATGTGATACTGGCATCCCATATGGACTCTGGTTCAAGTCCCAGCTGCTCCACTTCTGATTCAGCTCTCTGCTGATGTGCCTGGGAAAGCAGCAACAGATGACCCAAGTGCTTGGACCCCTGCCACCCACATGGGAGACCTGGAAGAAGCACCTGGCTCCTGGCTCCAGCTTGGCCCCATCCCAGCTGTTGCAGCCATTTTGGGAGTGAACTAACAGATGGACAATCTCTCTCTCTGTCTCCTCTCTGTGTAACTCTGAGTTTCAAATAAATTAATTCAAGAAGAAGCAGCAGCCGGTTAAGATGTGCGTGTCCCATATTGGAGTACCTGGATTCAATACTTGGCTCTGGCTAGTGACTCCAGCTTCCTCCTAATATAGACCCGGGGAGGCAGCAATAATGGCTCAGGTAAAACTGAGTTCCTGCCACTCACATGGGAGACCAGGATTGAGTTTCTACTCCCCTGTCATAACCTACCCTGTTGGGGGCATTTTGGGAGTGAACTAACAGATGGGAGCTTTGTCCCTCCACCTGTGTGTCTTTCTATTTCTCAAGTAAACTAAATTAATTAAAATTATTTTTAAAAACAACAAAAAGACACTGCCTACACACACAGAAACCCATCATAAATGAAATCAAAGCAAACACTATAAGCTGTGGGAAATAATTGCCAGGATATAAGAGATAAGGTCATTTTTTTTTTTTTTAAGATTTGTCTATTTTTTTGAAAGAATTACAGAGGGAGAGAAGAGACAGAGGGGGAGAGAGATCTTCTATCTGCTGTTTCACTCCCCAAGTGGCTATAACAACTATGGCTGGGTCATGCTGAATCCAGGAGCCAGGAGCTTCTTTCAGGTCTCCTGTGTGGTTGCAGAGGCCCAAGAACTTGGGCCATCTTCTGCTTTCTCAGACCACTAGCAGGGAGCTGGATTGGAAAAGGAGCAGCCAGGACACGACCCGGCACCCATATGGGATGCTGGCGCCTCAGATGGCAGCTTAACCCACTATGCCACAGCGCTGGCCCCAAGAGCTAATGTCATTGTCGTCTTTTTTTTCTTCTTCCTCTTCTTCTTCTTCTTTTTTTTTTTTTTTTTAGATTTTTGTATTTTTATTTATTTGAGGGAAAGCCCTGCTAATGTCTTAAATTACAAAGAGCCCTGATAAATTAGAATGCAGAAGATGATGAACACAATGGCAAAATGACCAAAAGGCTATTAACAGAAAATTCAGACTTCAAATGGACATTTCTTCGGTCTCATTATCATCTGCAAAGGAAGCATCCTGAAGGTGATCCTCTTGCCAGTAGAGTTTTTGCTCTGGTTCTCCTGCCCACCTTGGTGATGTCTTGTCTTCTCTTCTCTTCTCTTCTCTTCTCTCTTCTCTCTTCTCTTCTCTTCTCTTTTTTTTGTATCATTTTCATAGATAACTCTTTTTTTTTTTAAGATTTATTTTATTTATTTGAAAGACAGAGTTACAGAGAGAGGTAGAGACAGAGAGAGAGGTCTTCCATCCGCTGGTTCACTCCCCAGTTGGCCACAATGGCTGGAGCTGCGCTGATCCGAAGCCAGGAGCCAGGAGCTTCTTCCGGGTCTCCCATGTGAGCACAGGGGCTCAAGAACTTGGGCCATCTTTTTTTTTTTTTAATATTGATTTATTTATTTGAAAGAGTTACACAGAAAGAGAAGGAGAGGCAGAGAGAGAAAGAGCGAGAAAGAGGTCTTCCATCTGCTGGTTTACACCCCAATTGGCCGGAACGGCCGGAGCTGCACCGATTCGAAGCCAGGAGCTTCTTCTGTGACTCCCACGTGGGTGCAGCGGCCCAAGGACTTGGGCCGTCTTCTACCGCTTTCCCAGGCCACAGCAGAGAGCTGGATCAGAAGAGGATAGCCGGGACTAGCACCAGTACCCATATGGGATGCCGGCGCTTCAGGCCAGGGTGTTAACCCGCTGCGCCTCAGCGTCAGCCCCCAGATACCTCTTCTTGCTTTGGACTAGGCTTTCATTTTTTCTGTGACTTATTGGAACATTGCAGTTACAAATTTTCTCATGTTGTTTTTTCCTAAAGTAAGTCCAAAAATTTTGAGGCTTTCTAAATGTTTTTATTACTTATAATAAAGAAAAAAACAGATGGTGAGCCAAAGGTTCCATCTTAGCCTCCGCCCACTCTGTTTTTAAATATAGATCCTGTAAGAAGAGATTAAAAACCTTCACAGGTCGGTGAGGTTTTGTTTACACATATGATTTAACTAACATTTTAGTGAGTTTCATTACCAGTGCCTCCCAAGAATTAGAACTGGTGTTGTAACTCTGGATTTGAAAGATGGCGTAGATGAAGGCTGATGTTAGTATGAGTAGTGTCAGTGTGTAGTTTCCCTCCGATCAGTGCTATCACTGATAGGATGTGTTTTTTCTTCTCTTTGAGTTCTTTCAGTGAAAAACCTTCCCACTTCCAATCTTATCTGTTGAGTCCTAGGTGAAGGACATCTGGGCAGAGAAGGTACTAGGAATCATAGAGCTTTGAATGATAAGAGTAAGTACTCAATTATTTTTGTGTCCAGATACTATGATAAGTGTTTTGCATGCATTATTATGTCTTTTCTTTTTTAATTTCCTCAATTACACTGTGAAATCCTGGTGTAGATATTGTTTCTTGGGGCCAGCGCTGTGGCATAGTGGGTAAAGCTGCCACCTACAGTGTTGGCATCGCATATGGGTGCCAGATCAAGTCCAAGCTGCTCCACTTCCAATCTAGCTCTCTGCTATGGCCTGGGAAAGCAGTAGAAGATGGCCCAAGTCCTTGGGCCCCTGCCCCTGCGTAGAGACCTGGAATAAGCTTCTGGCTCCTGGTTTCGAATTTGCACAGCTCTGGCTGTCGTGGTCAACTGGGGTGTGAACCATCGGATGGAAGACACCTCTCTCTCTCTTTGCCTCTGCTCTCTGTAACTCTGCCTTTCAAATAAATAAATAGATCTTTTTTAAAAAAGATATTGTTCCTATTTTACAGGTACAGAAGTTGAGTAGTGTGAAATTTTTATTTTATTTTTTTAATTTGAAAGAGTTATTGAGAGAGGGAGAGACAGAGAGAGAGAGATCTTCTATCAGCTGGTTCACTTCCCAAAAGGCAGCAATAGCCAAGGTTGGGGCAGGTTGAAGCCAGGAGCCAGGAGCTTCCTCTGGGTCTCCTCCGTGGGTGGAGGGGCCCAAGTACACTATGGCTATCTTCTGCTGTTTTACCAGGCACATTAGCAGGCAGCTGATCAGAAGTGGAACATCTGGGACTCAAATGGCTTGCCATATGGGATGCTGGTATCTTACCCACTATGCCACTCATGCTGGCTTGTAGCATAAAATTAAAAAAACTTATCCAAGTTAAGATTGTCTCTCACTCCATAACCAGAGCTTTCAGTTGGGATAGTTGATCAGGATTATAAAGTTCAAGATACTAGTAAGCCTAGTGTACAATAGAACAGAGGCAAAGCATGTGGGAGACCTAATGATAAAGTCAGAGAAGCGGAAATAGACTTCAGGATTCCCTGGATCAAACCTGGTAACTTTATACAGACTTTCTGTTTTCAGATCCTGTGTGTATTCCCAGGACTTGTGACATTGTTGACATTTCTAAATTTCTAATCTCAAAGCCTTTCTTGGGTACTGTGATGAATAAACCTGCCTTTTTCATCATAGTTTATTAAGTATGTTCTTAGATTTTCTTGATAATTAGTATCTTCTTTCTCTCCTGCCACTGTCCTAGTTCCGGCCTTCTTTATCTCTCACCGGGATCACCACAGTAGCCTTCTAACTGGTCTCTTGTCTTAGTCTGTCCGTCCTTCCTTCCTTCCTTCCTTCCTTCCTTCCTTCCCTCCTTCCTTCCTTCCTTCCTTCCTTCCTTCCTTCTTTCCTTCTTTCCTTCTTTCCTTCTTTCCTTCTTTCCTTCTTCCTTCTTCTTCTTTCTTCTTTCTTCTTTTTGACAGGCAGAGTTAGACAGTGAGAGAGAGACACAGAGGGAAAGGTCTTCCTTCCATTGGTTACCCCCCAAATGGCTGCTATGGCCGGCCCACAGCGCCAATCCGAAGCCAGGAGCCAGGTGCTTCCTCCAGGTCTCTCATGTAGGTGCAGGGCCCAAGTACTTGGGCCATCCTTCACTGCCTTCCCGGGCCACAGCAGAGAGCTGGACTGGAAGAGGAGCAACCGGGACAGAATTTGGCGCCCCAACCTGGATTAGAATCCAGGGTGACAGCGCCGCAGGCGGAGGTTAGCCATTAGTCAAGTTAGCCAAGTGAACTTTTTTTGGTCAGGCAGAGTTAGAGAGACAGAGAGAAAGGTTTCCTTTCCGTTGGTTCACCCTCCAATGGCCACTACGGCCAGCGTGCTGTGGCTGGCACACCGTGCCAATCCGAAGCCAGGAGCCAGGTGCTTCTCCTGGTCTCCCATGCGGGTGCGGGAGCCCAAGCACTTGGGCCATCCTCCACTGCACTCCCGGGCCACAGCAGAGAGCTGGACTGGAAGAGGAGGAACTGGGAAAGAATCCGGCGCCCCAACCAGGACTAGAACCCAGGGTGCTGGTGCTGCAGGCGGAGGATTAGCCTAGTGAGCCGTGGCACCGGCCTGCATGTATCTTTCTAGAGTGGACAGTGAGAGAGAGAGACAGAGAGAAAGGTCTTCCTTTGCCGTTGGTTCACCCTCCATTGGCCGCCGCGGCTGGCGCGCTGCGGCCGGCGCACCGCGCTGATCCGATGGCAGGAGCCAGGAGCCAGGTGCTTTTCCTGGTCTCCCATGGGGTGCAGGGCCCAAGCACCTGGGCCATCCTCCACTGCACTCCCTGGCCACAGCAGAGAGCTGGCCTGGAAGAGGGGCAACCGGGACAGAATCCGGCGCCCCGACCGGGACTAGAACCCGGTGTGCCGGCGCCGCTAGGCGGAGGATTAGCCTAGTGAGCCGCGGCGCCGGCCGTTTTTTTTTTTTTTTTGATAATAAATTTTTATTTTTAATTTCATTTTCCACAGACTTTTTTTTTTTTTTTTTGACAGGCAGAGTGGACAGTGAGAGAGAGAAACAGAGAAAGGTCTTCCTTTGCCGTTGGTTCACCCTCCAATGGCCGCCGTGGCCGGCGCGCTGCGGCCGGCGCACCGTGCTGATCCGATGGCAGGAGCCAGGTACTTCTCCTGGTCTCCCATGGGGTGCAGGGCCCAAGCACTTGGGCCATCCTCTACTGCACTCCCGGGCCACAGCAGAGAGCTGGCCTGGAAGAGGGGCAACCGCAACAGAATCCGGCACCCCGACCGGGACTAGAACCCGGTGTGCCGGTGCCGCAAGGCAGAGGATTAGCCTAGTGAGCCACGGCGCCAGCCCGCATGTATCTTTCAAGCAGTTATTTTACAAGATCCAATTTTTCTTTGGGTAGATTTTTCATCATGGTCAGCTTATTGAACTTCTTAAATACAAATACTTGAGATGTGCATTTGGGCTAGCTGTCTCACACCTGGATTCCATACCCAGCTTTGGTTCCTGACTGCAGCTTCCTGCTAATGCAGGTCTTGGGAGGCAGCAGGTGATGACTCAAGTGATTGGGTTCCTGCCACCCTTGTGATAGACCTGGATTGAGTTCTCAGCTCCTGTCTTTGACTTTGGAAAGTGAACTGTTGGATGGGAGTTTTCTCTCTGTCTCTCTGCCTCTCATTATCTCCTAGTGAAATGTGAACTGAAGATGTCTTCTTCGAGTAAATCTTACTAGTAAATCTCACTGTAGCAACATTCTTCATTGCTGTAAAACACTTTCAAGTAAATACATCTGCAGTTTCTGATGGTTTTAAATAGGTCACAGTGTAACACTGAGGATGGAGTCCAGTCACATTAAAAACTGATAGTGAAAATGCTTAAAATTAGCCTTTCCAAGTTGGAGGTTATCTCATCAAATTTTCCTATCTTTACATTCTGATGGTAAGTAGAAAGCCACGTAGATTTATTTAAAAATCTGAATTTTAGTATATAAGTATAGTAATTACTTTTTGTAATAAGCAATTATAAGAAATTAGAATATAAATCATGGCATATTCTAGCTTGTAATAACGTGTGTTATTATTTACTGGAACCAGAATTAGAGAGATGTTGGAAGTGTCCTTAAGTTACTGAATCCTTATTTTGAAAAAGAAGAGGAAAGCTACATTTCTTCTTTTGGTTTCTATTAACAATACTTGTAATATCTTGAAGAGGACAATTATAATTTCAGTTTTAAAAATCATAAATTCTCTGTATTTATGGTGAATGTGTTAATGCTAGCTACACATACACACACATACTGCATGTTCAAAATTAGTGAAATTTAAGCTAAAAAGAAATTTTGTTACTTAGTTGATCCATTTTACTATAAGTAATACATAAGTAGACTGCAGTACAGGAATCAAATAATTCATGTACAAATTTAAAATGTTATTTTCTGAGTTCCAACTCAAATTCCTGTGTGATTATCAAACGTAAACATCACAGTTCCAAAGTAGACATTTTCTTCTACAAACTCATTTTTGTCAAATTTCCATTCTTATTGATTGTATGGCTTCCAATTTTATGAATATCCTGAGCTTTAGAGTTAACTTTGATTATTCTTTCCTCATCAGGTCAACTCAAAGTTCTGTCAATTCTTGATTTAAAATATTTTTCAGATGATGTTTTACATAAGAGTTCATAAATGGAAGTGTTTTTGCTGTTTTTAGAGGTCTAAATGCTGGCATAGTAGAAAGGATTTGGTGTCAGATCTCAATTTGCATCACAGCTCTGCTACTTTTTTTTTTTTTTTTTAATTTATTTGAAAGTCAGAGTTACAGAGAGAGGAGAGGCAGAGAGAGAGAGAGAGAGAGAGAGAGAGAGAGAGAGAGGTCTTCCATCCTATGGTTGACTCCACAACTGGCTGCAACGTCCAGAGCTGCACCGATCCAAAGCCAGGAGCCAGGGGCTTCCTCCTGGTCTCCCATGAGGGTGCAGGGGCCCAAGGACTTGGGCCATCTTCTACTGCTTTCCCAGGCCACAGCAGAGAGCTGGATCGGAAGTGAAGCAGCCAGGTCTCGAACCAGCGCCAATATAGGATGCCAGCACTAGGGTGTTAACCCCCTGCGCCACAGCACCAGCCCCACAGCTCTGCTACTTTGAACAAATTAACTTTTTTTTTTTTTAATTTGACAGAGTTAGACAGTGAGAGAGAGACAGAAAGAGGTCTTCCCTCTGTTGGTTCACCCCCAAGATGGCCGCCACAGCCGGAGCTACGCCGATCCGAAGCAAGGAGCCAGGTGCTTCCTCCTGGTCTCCCATGCGGGTACAGGGGCCCAAGCACTTAGGCCATCCTCTACTGCCTTCCCGGGCCACAGCAGAGAGCTGGACTGGAAGAGGAGCAAATGGGACTAGATCCCGGCACCCATATGGTATGCCAGCGCCGCAGGCAGAGGATTAATCAAGTGGAGCCACGGCGCCGGCCCCGAGCAAATTAATTTTTTAAAAATGTTTTATTTATTTGAAAGGCAGAGTAACATAGAGAGACAGAGATCTCCCATTCTCTTAGCCTACAATAGCTTAGACTGGGTCAGGTCAAAGTCGGGCCAGGACCTCAATCCTGGTCTACCACATTGGTGGCAAGATTGCATCACTTGTTGCTTCCCAGGGTGGACATCAACTGGAAGCTAGAACAAAAACCAACCAAGGGTCCCACTTGGGTGCAGGGATCCAAGCACTTGGGCCATTTTCTACTGTTTTCCCCGGCCATAGTAGAGAGCTGGATTGGAAGAGGAGCAGCAGGTCTTGAACCGGCACCCATATGGGATGCCGGCATTGGTGGCAAGATTGCATCACTTGTTGCTTCCCAGGGTGGACATCAACTGGAAGCTAGAACAAAAACCAACCAAGGGTCCCACTTGGGTGCAGGGATCCAAGCACTTGGGCCATCTTCTACTGTTTTCCCCGGCCATAGTAGAGAGCTGGATTGGAAGAGGAGCAGCAGGTCTTGAACCGGCACCCATATGGGATGCCGGCACTGCAGGTGGCGGCTTTACCCATTATGCCACAGTGCCACCCCCAATTTCAATATTCTTGTACTTATAAAAATAACTTAGGAAATCTAGCTAGTATAATAAAATCTTATTTATAGGGGCTGGCGCTGTGGCATAGCGGCTTAATCCGCCACCTGCAGTGCTGGCATCCCTTAGGTTTGCCGGTTCAAGACCTGCTGCTCCACTTCTAATCTAGCTCTCCGCTATGGCCTGGGAAAGCAGTAGAAGATAGCCTAAGTCCTTGGTCCCCTACACTGAGTATGCATGTAAATGTTATTTTAAAAAATATTTGTGTATAAAGGTTGTCATTTCTTGTTTTACATGTTTGGAGGAAGACATGGTAGGCATTTGCTATTTGGAGATTTTGATATTAAATCCTGAAATCATCTGTATGTAACTATCTAGGATTAAAGAATGTATATCCCAAATATATATCTTTTTTTTGGACAGGCAGAGTGGACAATGAGAGAAAGAGAGAGAGAGAGAGAGAGAGAGAACCAAATATATATCTTAATGCTTCTTAGTGCCTTGGTTTCTTATTTTGACTTTATTAACCAAAGGAGAGGATGAGCTACTTGTTTATGAAAGTTGCTAGTGAATACGTTTCTGCAGTGAAGCCTTCTCAATTCAGAGAATGTATAAGCCTTAATTTATTTTTTAGAGATTTATTTAATTACTTGAAAGGCAAAGTGGCAGAGAGAAATACAGAGAGAGAGAGAGAGAGAGAGAGAAGGCGCGAGAGAGCAAGCGAGCAAGAGAGCAAGCTTCTGTTGGTTCATACTCCAAATGGGTGCAACAGCCAAAACTGAGCCGTGATAAAGCCAGGATCCTGGAATTCCATCTAGGTCCCCCACGTGAGTGCCAGGGATCTAGTACTTGGGCCATAATCCATTGCCTTCCTAGGTGTATTAGCAGGAAAGCTAGATTGGAAGCAGAGGAGTTGGGACTGGAACCAAAAGAAGCCAAAGACAATACATAAATTACATAAATAAACAAGCTACGATGTTCCAAAAATATTTTATCAATGAATTTGTTTTAAAATATGCCCTAAATGGAAATTCTGTACATTCTCCTCAATGTTTCTTTAAATCTAAAACTGCTTAAAAACTATTAAAATTAAAAAAGTCACAGAGACAAAAATAATTTAGAATGAGGAGGTAACCAAAACATTTCTGACATCTCTTGGTTCAAACTGAGTGATAAGTCTACTAGATGACCACATCGTAAGTACCAACTGTGATATATGTTGTCAGAAAAGCTCAAACTTTAATTTTATAGGAATCTTTTTTTTTTTTTAAAGATGTATGTATTTATTTGAAAGGCAGAGTTACAGAGAGAGGGAGAGACGGAGATCTTCCATCCACTGGTCACTCCCCAAATTACTATAATGGCTAGGGCTGGACCAGGTTGAAGCCAAGAGCCAGGAATTGCATTTGGGTCTTCCACCTGGATGGCAAGGACCCAAGCACTTGGGTGGTCATCTGCTTTCCCAGGCACATTAGCAGGAATGCTGCATCAGAAGTGGAGCATCTAGGACTTGAACTGGCAGTCGTGAGGTACTGCTGTCTCAGTTGTGCTGCACCACAACTCTGGCCTCTGTAGGGGTCTTTTTAAAATTTGTATTTTACTCCTTGATTAAAACAAAAAAAAAAAACTGTGGTACGTCATTACCACATTTGATAATGTAAACATCTAGAGCACCTTTTTCAATGCTTGGGAAAATTGTTGGAAAAATTGCTGACTTAGAAGACTTCCTTGGTTGAACATAAAATGGTTCCTGAAGAATTTTAATTGTGTGGCTATTCCCTATTATTGATATTGTAATTACTTTGCGTTTCTATCCTGTATATTTTTTTACTGTTCTGTGAGTATTCCACAGTGTATGCTTGTGAATGTCAGTTAAAGTATTTAAAGTCATTGACTGTCATATTTAAATATTAAATAGTTAAAATATTTAAAAGTATTGAATTTTAATGGATTTTCTGGGACTTTTCGCTTAAATATAATTATGATATATGTAGTTACTTTTAACCTTTTTATTGTGAAATATAACCTATACAGAAAGCTATATAAACCAGATATATGCATTTTAACAAGTTATTATAAGGCAAACATTGGTGGAACTTCCATTACAGGTTAAGAAACTCAGTATTGCCAGTGCCCCAGAAGTCCATTCTATGCCTCTGTCCATTTATAAAGCTTTCTCTTAACCCTAGGGATAACTATAATCCTGACTTTTATAGTATCTATTTTCTTACTTTTCTTTATGATTTTATCATCTAAGTGTGGAGCCCTGCCTGCTTTTAAACCTTATAAATATAATCAGGTAAATTTTTTAGTTTATGACTCATACTTTAGTACTGTGTTCATTTTAGCCATTCAACAATAAAAATGACCAGATTAGACAGAGTAATGTGATATTGCACTGTGTTCAAGCCTGTCTGTGAAGCTGCCCCATGGGTGTCCTGTTACATGTTTGGTGCCTAATAATTATGGTGGGTGGTGAAAGACACAGTATTTGACTTTGAACAGTTTTCTCAATGTCTCTATAAAATCTTATATCACCTGTTCAATTCTTTGGTGATAGGATTGGCTTTCTTATATTTTATCCAGATTAGTTACCAAGATTACAATAAGTGTGAATTTTAAAGTATACATATAGTAGATACAAATATACACTTAAATACTGTGTTTCTGATTGTAGGAAACACTTCAGTGATCTAAAACATTTGATTTTATAGAAATAATACTTTGTTTTTCAGGTGAAACTTCCACCGATGATGGAAATCATAACTGCTGAGCAGCTGATGGAATATTTAGGTTAGTGTTGAAAAGTGGATGACTTTATATCTCTTTCAAAATAAAACAAAACTTTCTTCTTTTAATAATATTTATTTGTTTATTCATTTGAGAGACAGAGACACAGGGAGACAGATAGATAGCTCCCACACATAGGTTCACTCCCCAAATGACTGCAACAGTGGGCTGGGCTGGGGCTGAAATTAGGAGCTGGAAGCAAAAATCCACTTCTACTCCATGGGTGGCAGGGACCGAACTACCTGAATCATCACTGCTGCCTCCTAGGGTCTACCTTAGAAGAAAGCTAGAATCAGGAGCCAGGGCCAAGAATTGAACACAGGTACTACAATGTGGGACACAGGCATCCTAACCTGTGGCTTCACTGCTGGATCAAATGCCTACCTGAAAACCAAATTTTCAAAGCTGATATATTACTCAGTTTCATCTTTCTGAAATGCTATTATATAATTTATTTACAATTTTAAATCAGTTTAAACATTTTTATGAGTGTGTTATTGTTCTTGGATATTATAGTATCCTTTCTGACAGGCATTAAAATTCTCTTTTATAAATAAAGAGACTAGGTGACCTCTAGAAAATAAGAGACATTAATTCTAATAAATTGTAGAATGGGAGATGATACAGAAACTCTGACATTGCATGAAGAAGGTATTAAGAAAATATGAGGTGGGCCGGCACCGTGGCTCAATAGGCTAATCCTCCACCTTGCGGCACCGGCACACCGGGTTCTAGTCCCGGTCGGGGCGCCGGATTCTGTCCTGGTTGCCCCTCTTCCAGGCCAGCTCTCTGCTATGGCCAGGGAGTGCAGTGGAGGATGGCCCAGGTGCTTGGGCCCTGCACCCCATGGGAGACCAGGAAAAGCACCTGGCTCCTGGCTCCTGCCATCGGATCAGCGTGGTGCGCCGGCTGCAGCGGCGGCCATTGGAGGGTGAACCAGCGGCAAGGGAAGACCTTTCTCTCTCTGTCTCTCTCTCACTGTCCACTCTGCCTGTCAAAAAAAAAAAAAGAAAAAAAAAAAGAAAATATGAGGTATGGGCACTGGTTCGCTACCCTGCTGATCCACTTCCAATCCAGCTCTCTGCTATGGCTTGAGAAAGCAATAGAAGATGCCCAAATCCTTGGGCCCCTGCACTCGTGTGGGAAACCCAGAAGAAGCTCCTGGCTCCTGGCTTCGGATCGGCACAGCTCCGACTGTTATTGCCAACTGGAGAGTGAACCAGTGGTTGGAAGACCTCTCTCTCTCTTTCTCTCTCTCTCCCTCTCTCTCTCTGCCTCTCCTTCTCTCTGTGTAACTCTGACTTTAAAATAAATAAATAAATCGTTGAAAAAAAATATGAGGTAGACTTAAAGACAAAGGAGATAATTTAGGGCAGTGCTATCCAAAGTTTGATTCATGGCTCCATGAAATAATATCAATTTGCAGTGAGATAAGAGCTTGTACCAGGATGTAAAATATTTATATTAGTATGGATAGTGTTTAGTTCACTTGAAATTTTTTTATATCAAAGTTTTCTTGATAAAGGAAGCAGTGTATTGAAGTGCACTTTTTCCCAAGCTTATTTCACAGCTGACCAGTAATAGTTTGTGGATCAGTTGTGTTGAGATGAACTTGATTAGAAAGCAGGCAGCTGTACATCATGGTATGGTATTTTAGAGTTTGGCAAGTAAGAACTTACTCATTCTAAATATATTATTATACTGTTACCAAATAGGAACATTTAATCCATAAACTTACTTTTTAAAAAAATATATTTATTTCATTTATTTGTAAGGCAGAATAACAGAAGATTCTTACAGTAACTGCCATGTAAAAATTGTACATATTTATGGGTACCATATAATATATATATATATTTTTTTGGACAGGCATAGTGGACAGTGAGAGAGAGAGAGAGAAAGGTCTTCCTTTTTTTTTCTGTTGGTTTACCCTCCAGTGGCCGCTGCGGCCAGCGTGCTGCGGCCGGTGCATAATGCTGATCCGAAGCCAGGAGCCAGGTGCTTCTCCTGGTCTCCTATGCGGGTGCAACCAGGACAGAATCCCGCGCCCTGATCGGGTCTAGAACCCGGTGTGCCGGCTCCGCAGGCAGAGGATTAGCCTATTGAGCCGCGGCACTGGTGTGTTTTTTTTTTTTTGCCAGGCAGATTTAGACAGTGAGAGAGAGAGACAGAGAGAGAGGTTTTCCTTCCGTTGGTTCACCCTCTAAATGGCCGCCACAGCTGGCTTGCAGTACCGATCCAAAGCCAGGAGCCAGGCGCTTCCTCCTGGCCTCCCATGTAGGTGCAGGGCCCAAGCACTTGGGCCATCCTGTGCTGCCTTCCCAGGCCACAGCAGAGAGCTGGACTGGAAGAGGAGCAACCGGGACAGAATCCCGCGCCCCAACTGGGAATAGAACCCGGGGTGCTGCCGCCGCAGTAACTGCCACATAAAAATTGTACATATTTATGGGTACCATATAATATTTCTATACATGTACAAAGCATGTAATGTTCAAATGAGGCCAAACGTATCTGTCTCTTCAAATATTTGTTTCTTTGTAGTAAAAACATTTAAAAATCCTTTTAGCTTTTCAAGTATATATATTTTTAAAGATTTATTTCTTTATTAGAGAGGCAAAGTTACAGAGTGAGAGAGAGACTGTGATTCTTTTAACTTTTTAAATTTATTTATTTATTCATTGATTCATTCATTCAACAGCCAGACAGGGAGACAGACATATACACACAGAGCTCCCACCTACTGGTTCACTCCCCAGATACCCTCAACAGATAGAGGGTTGAAGGTTGGAGCTGGACACTCAGTCTGTGTCTCCCATGTTAGTGGCAAGAACCCAACTACTTGAGCCACCACTACTGCCTCTAAGGGCTGCAAGAAACTGGAATCAGGAGCTGAAACTGGGCAATGAACTCAATCACACCATTGCAAGGGGACATGTGTCCTAACTTGTGTATCAAGTACTAGGCCAAACGCCCACTCTTCTTGGTGATTTCTGAACTTAGTTGTTTCTATTATAGTTTAGGAAGAAGGCTGAAATATACCTTGTTCTTTTAAGGAGCAGCCAGTATGACTGCCCAGGAGTGTGAAGAGGAGCGGTAGTAGGAGATGAGATCAGAGTTAATGGAGTGGGCCCTGTACTTTGTTATAGAGACTTTGACTTTTGATATGATTAAGCTGTGGATTTGAGAAGCAAACAGTTTGCCTAGGAGTTAGGATGCTCACATCCTGCAATGTCCTGCTCGATCTCCTGACTCTAACTTCCTGCTAATGCAGATTACAGGAGGTAGTAGTAATGGCAAGTGATTGGGTTTCTGCCACACACATGGGAAACCTGGATTGTGCCCTTGGTTCATGGCTTAATCCTGGCCTAGCTCCAGCTGTTTCAGCTCTTTGGAGAGTGAGCCTGTGAATGGGAGCTCTCTTTGTTTCTGTCTCTGACTCTCTGCCTGCCTCTTGAATAAAAATAAATTTTAAACAAATCTTAAGGGGATTTTGAATAGAGGACCAACATGAACACGACTTCTGGCTGTTGAGTTGAAAATAGACTTTACAGGGGCTAAAGATGAAGCAAGGAGTATAAAGATGATAGTGGCTTCAAACAAGATAGGAGAAGTGGAGGTGAAAGAAGTGCTCAGGTTCCAGGTCGGAGTTGACAGAATTTGCTCATCAGTTGGATATGGAGTAAGAGTAGAGTCAAGAGTTACTCTCTGGGTTTCAGCTTGAACAACTGGAAGGACGCTGCTAACATCATTGAAATAGGGGGAAAAATGGAAGGAGCAGATTTAGGGTGGACTATCATGATTTTTGATTTTGAGGTGTTTATTTGATATCTACATGGCAGTGTCAGGATGGAAATTGGGTATATAAATCTAGAGTTCAGAGGAGAGGTCCAAACTAGAGCTGCACAATATACCTTTCTGTGATATTAGAAATTTTCTGTATCTGTGCTGTCCTATTTGGTAGCCACTAGCCACATGTAACCCTTGAGCTCTTAAGATGTAACTGGTGTGACGGAGGAATTTAAATTTAAATAGCCATATGTTGCTCCTGGCTGCTAGACAGGACATGTTAGTACTGAACACATTTTTGGTTTTTGTTTTTTTGTTTGTTTGTTTGTTTTTGACAGGCAGAGTGGACAGTGAGAGAGAGAGAGAGCGACAGAGAGAAAGGTCTTCCTTTACTGTTGGTTCACCCTCCAATGGCCGCTGCGGCCGGCGCACTGCGGCCGGTGTACCGGGCTGATCCCTAGCCAGAAGACAGGTGCTTCTCCTGGTTTCCCATGTGGGTGTAGGGCCCAAGCACTTGGACCATCCTCCACTGCACTCCCGGGCCATAGCAGAGAGCTAGACTGGAAGAGGAGCAACCAGGACAGAATCTGGCACCCCGACCGGGACTAGAACCCGGTGTGCCAGTGCCGCAGGCAGAGGATTAGCCTAGTGAGCCGTGGCATCGGCTACATTTTTTTTTTTAAGGTTTTATTTATTTATTTGAGAGTCAGAGTTACAGAGAAAGAGGGAGAATGAGAGTGAGAGAGATCTACCATCTGCTGGTTCACTCCCCAAATGGCTGTAACAGGGCTGGGCCAGGATCTTCTTTTGGTCTTCCACATGATGGCAGGGGTCCAAGAAGTTGAACCATTTGTCACTGGTTACCCAGACACATTAACAGGGAGCTGGATTAGAAGGGGAGCAGCTGGGACTCAAACTGGCATCCTTTGTGGATGCTGGCATCACAGCTGGCAGCTTTACCCTCTACTCCACTACACCAGCCCAATGCTGAACACATTTACAGACACGATACACATATGGTACATAGACTAGGTGATACCACAAAGGGAATGAATGGATCGAGAAGGAAAAGATGAGTATCCTGAGTCCAGGACCTGACCGTGATTAGAAGAGGGAGAGAAAATAACAGGCATGCTCAGCCAATAGAAGAGAAGCAGGAGACCCAGATTTCCTAGAATACAAATGAAAAAGTGTTTCAAGGAAGAGTTAGAGTTAGCTGAACCAAATGCTCCTCATAGGTCAAGTGAGATGAAGCCTGAAGATTGAACAATGATTTCTCCATTAGGAGTACATTTGATAACCTTAACAAATGCATGGCATGACCTACAAAAAAGGGAAATCCTTATACATAGCCAATTCATATAAAACAAGGCAACCACCTTGAAAAATAGTTTTGCATTTTCTTAAGAAGGTGTACATAGGGCTGGTATTTTGGTGTAACAGGTAAAGCCACCATCCGTGATGCTAGAATCCCATATGGATGCTGGTTTGAGACCTGGCTGCTCCACTTCTGCTCCAGCTCCCTGCTAATGTGCCTGGGAAAGCAGCAGCAGATGACCCAATAGCTTAGGCCTTTGCAACCACGTGGGAGACTCAGAAGAAGCTCCTGTTTTTGTTTTTTTTTGTTGTTTTTTTTTGTTTTTTTTTTTTTTTTAATATCCTAAAGAATTACATTTTAAGGAGGCTGATTTTTAAAAAAAATTTTTTTTGACAGATTTAGACAGAGAGACAGACAGAGAAAGCTCTTCATTCCGTTGGTTCACCCCCAAATGGCTGCTACGGTTGGTGTGCTGCACCGATGCGAAGCTGGGAGCCAGGTGCTTCCTCCTGGTCTCCCATGTGGGTGCAGGGCCCAAGCACTTGGGCCATCCTCCACTGCTTTCCCCGGCCACAGCAGAGAGCTGGACTGGAAGAGAAGCAACTGGGACAGGACTGGCACCCCAACCGGGTCTAGAACTCGGGGTGCTGGCGCCACATGTGGAGGATTAGCCTAGTCAACCACAGCGCCGGCCAAAGCTCCTGGCTTTGACTTGGCCCAGCCTCGGCTGTTGTGACCACTTTGGGAGTAAATCAACAGATGGAAGATCTCTCTGTCTCTTTTCTCTCTGTGTAACTCTGACTTTTAAATAAATAAATAAACCTAAAAAAAAAAAGAAATTAAAATTAACCATATGACCCTGAAATTTCAGTGAGATATTTACCTAAGAGAAGTCAAAATATATGTCCATATAAAAACTTATATAGGTGTGTTAGCAGTATTATTCATAATAGGCAAAAAGTGGAAACAACTCAGATGTGTGTCATCAAGTGAGCAGTAAACAAATGTGATATATTAGAGAATATTATTGAGGGCTGGCGCCGTAGCTTACTAGGCTAATCCTCCACCTTGCGGCACCGACACACCGGGTTCTAGTCCCGGTCCGGGCGCCGGATTCTGTCCCGGTTGCCCCTCTTCCAGGCCAGCTCTCTGCTGTGGCCAGGGAGTGCAGTGGAGGATGACCCAAGTACTTGGGCCCTGCACCCCATGGGAGACCAGGATTAAGTACCTGGCTCCTGCCATCGGATCAGCGCGCTGCGCCATCCGCAGCATGCCGGCCACAGCGACCACTGGAGGGTGAACCAACGGCAAAGGAAGACCTTTCTCTTTGTCTCTCTCTCTCACTGTCCACTCTGCCTGTCAAAAAATAAAAAAAAAATTTAAAAAAAAGAATATTATTGAACCATAAAAAACAATGAAGTAATAATACATACTATAACTTAAGTGAACCTTGAAAATATGCTAAGTTGAAGAAGCCAGATCATGAAAGATTCTATGTTACACAATTCTATTTATATGAAGTGTCCAGAATACACAAATTTATAGAGATAGAAAGTCAATTGGTGGTTGCTTAGGGCTGGAGATTGACTGTTTAGCATTCTCTAAGGAAGCATAAAAATATTCTAAAATTAAATCATGATAGCTTTATAATCCATGAATATAAGACACATTGAATTTTACAGTTTAGATGGATGGTTTATATGTGAGTTCTATCTCAATAAGGCCATATAATAAAAAGAGAAAATGAATTGAAAAAAGTACTCTAGATTTTTTTTATTTTAATTTTTTTATTCAAAAGGTAGACATACAGAGGGAGTAATTGAGACAGAGAAATCTTCCATCTGCTAATTGACTCCCCAGATATCTACAACAGCCAAAGCTGGGTCAGGTAGAGGCCAGGAGTCCAGAGCTCAATCTAAGCTGCCCATTAAGATGGTAGGTATCCAAGTATTAAAGCCATCGTTTGCTGCCTCCCTGGGTGCCCACTAGCAGGAAGCTGGATTTGAAGCAGAGGCAGTATTCAGACCCAGGAATTCTGATATGACATGCAGATGTCACAAGCAGTAGCTTAACCTGCGGTGCCACATTGCCCATTCCCAGTAAAAGTACTTTAGACCAGTGAAAGTCTGTCAATACTAACAGAAGAGATAAGAGAGAAAAGAATGATTTCAGAGTAGATGCAGGTAGGTGGGTTATTGTGGTTGTAGCTTATAAAAGACCTCTGAGTGCTTCTATTTTTTTCAGTGATGTAGGAAATTAGGTCATCGGTTGGTGGTGAGAATGGAAGAGGAGTTGTTGAAGATATGTGGGAACATATAAAATAATTGTCTAGAAGAGTGGGAGAATAATGGATTGGGAAGATGTAGTATGGTTCTCTAATATTACCTTTGAGCTTAGTCAGACCACACAGCGTGGTGCTATGAATTCTCCAGTCACATTTAGCTATGTATGTCTAGAGTCCAGGCCTGAATATGGGAGAGTAATATTTAATCAGAGTTGAGTTTTTTTGCCTGGTGAATATGTTGAAGGACCTAGAGTATTAAAGGTGTGTATGGAGAATTATAATGATGGGTCATAGAATTTAAGCTGCATATGGAGTAAATGAGGATATAAATATGTTAAAGGAAACTTTGATGGGAATAATGGATTATAAGTGCTGATTCTTCATAGAGGTAAAAAACTTTTGGAGGCTGGTAATGACAAAGCTATATTACCATGGAGGATGAGTTTTTGACATAATGTAGAATTATAATATTTTTGTTGGATAAGAAAGAGGTCGAGAAACAGAGGTGAGGGTATTGGAAGAGCATGTCAGTGAATATTGAAATTACCAAAAATAAGACAAGATTTGTATTGGAGAGAGATAGTGAGCTAGGAATAATGGATATTGAACTGAAAGTCAGGTAACTGCAACAGGGTGGGTAGATGGGTAGTATCTGATGGCACAAATTTTTTTAATGATTTATTTATCTTATTTGAAAGGCAGAGTTAGAGAGCGAGGGAGAGACAGAGACTGAGAGATCTTCCATCCACTGGCACCCTCCCCAAATGGCCACAATGGCTGTGGCTGAGCCAATCTGAAGCCAGGAGCCAGGAGCTTTTTCCAGGTCTCTCATGTGGGTGCAGGGGCCCAAGCACTTGGGTCATCTTCCACTGCTTTCCCAGGCCAGTAGCAGTGAGCTGGATCAGAAGTGGAGCAGCTGGGGCTTGAAGTCACAGGAAGAGGCTTACTCTACTACACCCCAACCCTGGCCCTTGGTGGTACAAATTTTGAAACTGAAGAGTTTTAGAGAAAAGAGAGAGAAATGGCAGTAAAGAATGAGTAGATACCTATTCTACCTGCAGGTTCCCTGGTAAAGAAATATGAGGGAGAAAAAAGCTGTCACTTGAAAGGGCTGCAGAGACATCAAGGTGGAACTAAATTTTATTTAAATAAGTGAAGAGAACATTCAGAGAAGTTGGATATCTAGGAGATTTTTCTGGTGGCAGACCATGAGTTCAAGGACACAGAAAAAAATTTCAAAGATTTTATTTATTTGAGAGGTAGAGTGACAGTGAAAGGGAGAGACAGAGAGTAAGGTCTTCCCTCCTGTGGTCCACCCACCAGATGGCTGCAACAGCCGGAGCTGTGCCAATCTGAAGCCAGAAGCCACGTGCCCCTTCCTTGTCTCCCATGTGGGTGCAGGGGCCCAAGCACTTGGGCCATCGTCCATTGCACTCCCAGGCCACAGCAGAGAGCTGGATTGGAAGGGAAGCAGCCGGGACTAGAACCGGTGGCCATATGGGATGCCAGTGCTGCAGGCGGAGGATTACCCAAGTGAGCCATGGAAATTTAAGATAAGAGTTTAGGATTTATCAAAATCCCAGTTATGCAGAAATGGTGCCTAAAATCTAAATAAATTGATGAGACCATCAGACAGAAAGAGGGGGCAGATAAGAGTATTCAGGATTGTTCCCTGGAGTTTTCCAGCATGCAGAGATTGAAGAGAATTCCATTATTGCTTCCCCAGGGAGCCTTTGTGGACATTTCTGTCCTAATTGCTCACTTCAAGACACTTTAAAAAAAAAAAAGATTTATTTATTTATTTGAAAGTCAGAGGTACACTGAGAGAGGAAAGGCAGAGAGAGAGGGGTCTTCCGTCTGATGGTTCACTCCCCAGATGGCTGCAATGGCCAGAGCTGTGCCAGTCTGAAGCCAGGAGCTTCTTCTGGGTCTCCCACGCGGGTTCAGGGGCCCAAGGACTTGGGCCATCTTCTACTGTTTCTCAGGCCATACAGAGAGCTGGATCGGAAGAGGAGCAGCCAGGACCAGTACCGGTGCCCATAAGGAATGCCAGCGCTTCAGGCCAGGGTGTCAACCCACTGCACCATAGCGCCAGCCCCTAAGACACTTTTTTAAAAATAAATTTTAAAAATTTAGTTATTTACTTGAAAGGCAGTTTCAGAGAGATAGAGAGGTCTCCCATCTGCTGGCTCACTCCCTAAATGGCTGCAACAGCCATGGGTGGGCCCTGCTAAAGCCAGGAGTCTGGAACTCCATCTGTGTCTCCCATGTGGTGGCCCAAGCACTTGGGCTATCTTCCACTGCTTTCCCAGGCACATTAGCAAGGAGCTGGATTGGAATGGAGCAGCCAGGACTTGAACTGGTGCTCATATGGATGCTAGGTGGTGGTTTAACCAACTGTGCCACAGACTAGCCTGTTCAAGGCGCTTTAATACCACAGATATAATGTATTTTGATCATATACTATGGCCCTGTTAGGCCATAATGCATTATAGTATGTCAGGCCCCCAACCCTATCCCTCTTAGCCCATTTCCTATCTCAAGAATCATTTTTTATCTCCTTCGGTGCAACATCACCCTTGCTAACATGTATAAAAAAAAATAGAAGCAAGGGGAAAAGTGGGCAATAAGAAAGGGGAAAAGCTAGTAGAGGGTGGTATAATGAGGCTACGAACAGGAGGAGAGTATGAAAAGGAAAAAGAAGGTGTGCTGAATACTGGAGAATATTCTCCTTATGATACAGCAACATGGAGGATATTGTGACCACAAAACAGTGGCAGTGCAGTGGTGAGATGGAAATAGAGTGGTGAGTGGAAGAGCAGCTGAAAGATCAAGTGTAGATAACTTTGGAGAAGTTTGGCTGCAAATGGGTATGAAAAATAGATGACTAGGAAAAAACTTAAAGGAGTATATCTGACTTGAGCTGGCGCCGTGGCTCAACAGGTTAATCCTCCGCCTAGCGGCACCAGCACACCGGGTTCTAGTCCCGGTCGGGGTGCTGGATTCTGTCCCAGCCCTCTGCTATGGCCCGGGAGTGCAGTGGAGGATGGCCCAAGTGCTTGGGCCCTGTACCCCATGGGAGACCAGGAGAAGCACCTGGCTCCTGCCTTCAGATCAGCGTGGTGCACCGGCCGCATCATGCCAGCCGCGCCGCACTGGCCGCAGCGGCCATTGGAGGGTGAACCAACGGCAAAAGGAAGACCTTTCTCTCTCTCTCTCTCTCTCTCTCTCTCTCATTGTCCACTCTGTCTTTCAAAAAAAAAAAAAAGGAGTATATCTGACTTGTATTAAGTATAGGTAGAACCTATGCCCTTATTATTGAAAATTGGGGATTGGGTAGAAACTTGTAAGCTCAAGGTAGAGGTGGAAATATGTAAGCTGTATTTGAAGGAACAGTGAATGAGTCCAATTTGATTGTGGTCAATACATGTTATATAGGTATAGGAATAGAGTTTGGGTTAAGTAGGCTATGGCTGCACAGAATTAAGAGCCAAGTGTAAGTGTATGGATTTACTATAGTAGGATGCTGAATCTATTTTAGTTTCTTAAATTGGGGTAATAACATGTTAAATGTAGTTTTTAAGATGATATCTGGTTGAAAGCAGTTAGCAAATATGTGTTGATTCAACAGACATTTGAGTGCCCAAGTGAAGAGGAACATGTATTTCTGAACAGTTTCCTATCCAGATCTTCCATATCCATCTACTTTCTGCCCTACTCTTTTTATTCTGACATTGTGAGCCTAAATCACCTAGACCTACACTGTCCAGTATAGAAGTCACTAGGCACTTTTGGCTATTACTTGAAATGTGACAGTATGAATTGGGATGTTCTATAAATGTAAACTATACACTGAATTCCAAAGATGTAGTTAAAAAAGATTAATAGTTTAGCAATATTTATTGTATGTTGAAATGATTTTTTATATATTGGGTTTAGTAAAATATAGCGTTAAAATTAATTTTACCTATCCCTTTTTCCTTTTTTTTTTTTTGTAATGTGGCTCCTAGAAAGTTTGTAACCACATATAGGCATGCTTTTGTGGCTTGATTATATTTCTGTTGGATAGTGTTAACCTAAACTGTGCTGAAATTCCATAGCTTCTGCTTCATTTTGGCTGTGTTGTATGTGCCACTACAGATTTGTACCATTTACCTTACTGCCTCCCTGCTGGTTATTACCATAACTCTAATTGCCCTTGTCTGAATGCCTTCAGAAACAGAATGAACTCATGCTGTTAATTCCTGTAGATGAAGAATATGATTGTGATAGCAGAGAATTCATGAGTGGAGCCATAGCATGGAAGTACTAATGGTACAAAATTTACATTTGGCACAGATGGGATGGTGCTGTGGCGTAGTAAATTAAGCTGTTACCTGTAACGCTAGCATCCCATATAAGCATTTGTTCGAGTCCCAGCTGCCCCAGTTCTGACCCAGCTCCCTGCTAGTGCACTTAGGAAAGTAGCAGAAGATGACCCAAGTATTTGGGCCCCTGATAACCACACAGGAGGCCAGGATGGAGTTCTGGGCTCCTGTCTTCAACCTGGCCCAGCTATAGCTATTGCAGCCATTTGGTGAGTGAACCAGAGGATGGAAGACCTCTCTGATGTCTCCCTCTCTCTCTAATTCTGCTTTCAAATAAATAAATAAATCTTTTAAAAAAGAAAATATTGGCACAGAAATAAAGCATCACAAAATTGTAATCTCTCTTCATTTTAGAAGTGAGGAAACAGATGACTTCAGAGAGGTTAAATAATGTGCTATCTCCATCTGGGCACCTTCCTATGTAATTTAAAGAATGTTGAAAAGCTCATATGCTTAAAAGTATATCCTTCTTCCCCCTTCACTGCCCAGAAGAGTTTTTTACATATTATTATTATTTTTTTATTTTATTTTTTTTTATTTTTGACAGGCAGAGTGGACAGTGAGAGAGAGAGAGAGACAGAGAGAAAGGTCTTCCTTGTGCCATTGGTTCACCCTCCAATGGCCGGCGCGGTCGGCGCGCTGCTGCCGGCGTATGGCGCTGATCCAAAGGCAGGAGCCAGGTGCTTCTCCTGGTCTCCCATGCAGGTGCAGGGCCCAAGGACTCGGGCCATCCTCCACTGCACTTCCGGGCCATCCTCCACTGCCCTCCCTGGCCATAGCAGAGAGCTGGCCTGGAAGAGGGGCAACCGGGACAGAATCCGGCGCCCTGACCGGGACTAGAACCCGGTGTGCTGGCGCCGCAAGGCAGAGGATTAGCCTATTGAGCTTATTACATATTAAATACTACTTTAAAAATTTTTTTTATTATTACAACTACTAATGCTTTTCTTTTTATTATCAATTTATTATTTACTGTGTGTATACTGTGGGCAAGTTATTTAGTGATATCAACAATGCAGTCAATGTGCTGCATAAGCATGTATATCATGAAAACATCAGCAAGAAATACTTCACATCTTGGCATATTAAATTTCTCCAACTCTTACCTAGCAAAGCCCTAAGGGAGCAAGACATCAGATAGAGAATTTTGCTAGGGAAAAAGAAAAATTGGCAAAGAAATAACTAGATCTGGGGTAGCCAGAAAAGTCTGTGAGTCCTGAGTGAGAGATCTTAGCTAGTAGAAGAAACATTAAAGTAATATGATCCTAATGGGAGGTAGGGGAGAAGTTTATAAGAGTGGTATGGACAGAGATTCTTGTTTTAAGATTTATTTATTTTATTTGAAAGAGTTGCAGAGAAAGAGGAAAGAGAAGGGGGAGAGAGAGAGAAAGAGAAATTTATCTTCCATCTGTTGGTTTAATTCCCAAATGGCTGCAATGGCTGGGGCTGGGCCAGGCCTAAACCAGGATCCTGGAATGCCATCCGGGTCTCCCATAGATGGCAAAGGATCAAGCACTTGGGCCATCTGCTGCTGCTTTCCAGGCACATTAGCAGGGAGCTGAATCAGAAGAGGAGCTACCAGAACAGGAAGCAACACTCATGAAATACCAGCATCACTTAATCCACTGCCCCACAGTACCAGCCCCAACTCAAAGATTCTAAAGACCGCTCGGCCAGAAGTAAATTTTATTCAGGATCAATCCTGTCAGAACAAATTGTTTAATTTTCTGAGCTAGTTGATTTTTCTCCTATTGAGATTATTTCAGTTCTGTGGAGGAACCAGAGATATATCTGAGCAGTAGGATCATTAAGAGAAACAATTAATTGCTTTCCTAACACCTGGCTGAGGTACCTCCATGGACTGGGATTTTGACTGACAAAGTTTAGAGGAGAAGGAGTAAGTGAGATACAGTTTGAAAATATCTGTTACTAGAATATAAAAATGGGGCCAAACATGAACATAGCTTCTTGGAGGACTTGGCATGTAGAAATGAACATGACAAGCTGAGACACTTACAAAGTGTTAGGAGATGTAATCAGTAAGGTGGGGAAGAGGTACAGACAGAAGGCAGGAAATGGTATGAGTATTAAGTAACAAAGCCCAACACAAACTGAAACTGTAACTTCAAACATCCAAAAATTTTATGTTGGTGATGTTAACATAGTATAATAAGGAAGGTAGTTGTTGGGATAGTGATGTTGTCTGACCTTTTAAAAAATAATTAACTTTTGAAAATAAATATGCCATAAAAGAGGTCAATATTGAAGTATTTAATTTTGTCTAGACTTGATTGTGTCTCTTTCCGAAATGTTTGTGTGGGATAAGCTAACTACTATGAAACCTTCTCTTCCATTTTTTTTGTATGATGTAGCTATCAGGTTTTTTGTTTCTTGATTTCTTTTTGTTTGGAATATTATGTTACTATCAAGGTCTTGGATTCTTTCTTTGAAATTCTTTCCCCTCTCTGTGTGTTGATATTTCATAACCTGATTTACACAAACTATCATTCTCTGAACCTCCAAGTTAGCCTATATTACAGGTGTTCTTTTCCTAAATTATTGATTTCATCCTTCACTCCTCTGCTTAAAAAAATAAGTGTAAATATCTCATTGATCTTTTACAACTGGCCCATTTTTCCGCACCTCATTAGGGTTTTTTATAATCTAGTCAAGTTTACTCATTGGGCCATACTTCCTAACACTTTGTAATATAAATCTTATGTATAAATTTTCTTATAATCTGTCCATATGACATGATCTTTCTTAGATTTCTTTCTCTATCACTCATTTTCCCTCAGATAAATTTTTCCTCCAATTGCCTTTCCATGTCCTGCCCATTTCTCTGAATCCAGTTTAGATCTACCCCTCCAAAAGATATTTCTAAGCTCTACAGAGTGTATCATGTCTCTTTGTAGAATCACTTGGTACTTAAGGCATTTATTACATTTCACATGTGTTATACCTTACCATTATTATTTTCTCTGTTTCTTTTATGTTCATCGCCCAACCGAATATTGATAAGAGCATCATTTATGTCCTAATACTGTTTTAACCCATTGCTAAACACCGAGTAGATTCTCAAGGGGCCAGTGTTGTGGCATAGTGGGTAAAGCTGTTGCCTGCAATGCCAGCATCCCATATGGATGCCAGTTCAAGTTGCGGCTGCTCCATTTCCAATCCAGTTCCCTGATAATGGCCTGGGAAAAAGCAGTGGAAGATGGTCCAAGTGTTTGGGACCCTGCTATCCATGTAGATGAAGCTCCTGGCCCCTGGCTTCAGCGTGGCTCAGTCCTAGCCATTGCAGCCATCTGGGAAGTGAACCAGCAGACAGAGGTTTCTCTCTCTCTGTCTCTCCCCCTCTCTCTGTAACTCTGACTTCAAATAAATAAATAAATCTTTTTTATAAAAAAGATGCTTTTTGATTGAAAGTCTTGTTTAATTACAGTTACAAAGATTAGATAAGCTAAACAAAATAGCTCTCTTTAATATTTTATTTATTAATTTTTTATTTTATATCAAAGAGAATCAGAGATTTCCTCCATCTGCTAGTTTACTCCCCAAATGCCCGCAACAACCTGGGCTGGGTCAGGCTGAAGTCAGGAGCCAGGAACTCCTACTTGGTATAAGCAGGCCAAATACTTGGGCTATCATCCACTGTCTCCCCGGTAGTGTTAGCAGGAAACCGGATCAAAAGTAGAGTAACCAGGATTCCAACTGATACTTGGATATAACACTGGTATCAGTGTTGCAAGTGGTGGCTTAATTTGCTTTGTTAAAACACCAGCCCCCATGGGAATTCTTTTCTATCAAAGTTCGATATCTAATAGAATACTTGATGGAGTCTTTCAAACTATTTTTTGAAATAGAAAATCAGGCCCAACATTGTGGCACAGTAGATTGGCATCCCATGTCAGAGTCTCAGCTACTCTGCTTTGGATTCAGCTCCCTGTTAATGAGCCTGGGAAAGCAGAAGATGGCCCAAGTACTTGGGTCCTTGCCACCCACGTGGGAGACCCAGATGAAGTTCTGGGCTCCTGGCTTTGGCCTTCCCATCCCAAGCCATTGCAGTCATTTAGGAGGAGTGAACCAGTAAATGGAAGACCTCTCTCTCTTTCCTTCTCTCTGTTGTGCAACTCTGCCTTTCAAATAAATAAATAAGTTATTTATTTGAAAGGCAGAGATACGAGGGAGGAGAGAGAGATTTATAAATACAAAAATAATTTTGTTTACCTTCAGAGTTGCAAATATTTAGAAACCGATAACATCCATTGTTGATGAGGTAATGGGAAAACAGTTATATTGTTGATATTGATAAGACGTGGCACAACTTTGGGGAATTTTGTATGTAGTATCATGGAAAAGTACTCAAACAGATTATATAATGGAAGATAAAAGAAATTTTCAAAGCATTATAAAGTATATATATTGAAAAATATGTGAGGATAGCAAACACTGACTTTCTTTGGTAGAATTGGGAGAATCAACTTTATCTGTCACCTGCTGCAGTGTTTAATAATTGATCATTAAAACCTATTACTTTTGTAATTAGAAAAAGTAATATTTCAAAAAGGCATTTCACAATTTCTTTTTACAGGAGATTACATGCTTGATGCAAAGCCAAAAGAAATTTCAGAAATTCAACGTTTAAATTATGAACAGGTAATAAACACAGTTTTTGCTATGTTAAAATATAATTTTTGTAATGAATATATGCTTTTATCTCTATTAATGATAAGCCAACTTTTCCTATAAGTGACCAATAAATATTTTAGACTTTTCAAGCTATAAACGGTCAGTATCTATTGCATATTCTTTGTTTTCTTTCTTTTCAACCCTTTAAAAATATAGAAAGCATTCTAAGCTCAAAGCTAGATTTGGCCTACAGGCCATACTTTGCAGATCCTTGTGTTTTTATGAATATATACGCTAAATAGAATGATATATCGATATATTTATACAGATCCATATAAAATGATAGCCTGGCATTTTTCTTGAAAAATTTAGTGTCAACTGCTTTTGTCATTGATTCATATTTTCTCATTTTATTTATATTTTATAATTAAGTTATGTTTAGCAGAAAATTGACAAAAGATTTCCAGGATATGCCATTAGGACAAATTCTTCTGTTTTGTCATCGTGTCAGTATGCCTTCATTTCTTGGCATATTCTTTAGATACCCTGTTCTTAATATAGGAGAGTTGATAAGGATCAAAAGTTTTGGAGCTGGAAGGAAGGAAGCAGAACTTCATTTTCTTCAATGTTCTTCCCTTATTAGCAATAGAAGGCAAGAAAGAATTACTTTCTTACACGGGGAGGAGGTATCAACCAGGGATGAAATAGACATCATTGATACCTTCATATTTACTTTCAGAGCAAGTACTGAACATGCTTAACATAGTTTCACTAGTATAAAATTCACAAAAATGAAATAAAACTCATTCTGATAGAAAATTTCTTTTTCTTTTTTTTAAAGATTGATTTATTTATTTGAAAGACAGTTACAGACAGATAGGGAGAGACAGAGCAATTGATCTTCATCCATTGGTTCACTGCCCAAATAGTTACAATAGCCAGGGCTGGGCCAGGCTGAAGCCAGAAGCCAGAGGCTTCTTTTGGGTCTTCCATGTGCTATGCACTTAGTGATGTGTTTAACCAATTATGCCACAGTTCTGTCCCCAGAAAATTTCTTGAATTTGAATGCTCAGATAATCCATTCCTAATAAAATTGTAGGATAGGAAATCTGTAGCTAAAGCCAAATGTTTCTGGTAGATCATTTAAATATTATTGAGGAAATAGGTAGCTTAAGGCAGTGGTTTCCAAACATCTTTAGAAATAGAAACTTCTTTTCAAATGAAATCTCATGCCAACCTCCAATATATAAAACCAGCAAAGGATATTTTATAAGTATAAAATAATAAGCTTCAGTTTATATCATTTATTTTTCAAATTTATATAATTTCTTACTGAAATCCATGAAGCTATTTTGATTAATACTAAAACTTAAAGTTAGAAATTACTAATGCTAGTTTAAGCCTCATATTAACTTTGGAATACATAGAATTCTAAGAAAATCCTGTGTAACAAGTGTTTGCAGATGTTGTCAGTATTTTGTTTCCTTTAAGTCCATCTTGCAGTCTTAGGATGACTTCATTACATTGATTTAGATGCTTGAAAAATGATTGGAAGTAATGTTCTGCTTCATAATTGAGACAAATTATATCTAATGTTTGAATTTCTTCTACACATAGCAGGCAATAAAAGTACACTGCATTTAACACAAGCACTAAAACTATAAGGTATGATTATTTATTTACATTACCTTTAATTTTCTCTTTTTTTTTAAACATTTATTTATTTATTTGAAAGAGTTACACAGAGAGAGAAGGAGAGGCAGAGAGAGGCAGAGGTTTTCCATCTGTTGGTTCACTCCCCAATTGGACGCATTGGCCGGAGCTGCACCCATCCAAAGCCAGGAGCCAAGAGCTTCTTCTGAGTCTCTCACACAGGTGCAGGGACCCAAGGACTTGGGCCATCTTCTACTGCTTTTCCAGGCCATAGCAGAGAGCTGGGTCAGAAGTAGAGCAACCAGTAGAGCAGCGAACCAGCTCCCATATAGGATGCTGGCACTGCAGGTGGCGGTTTTACCCACTATGCCACAGCACCAGCCCCTTTAATTTTGTCTTTAAAGATTTATTTATTGAGGGCCGGCGCCGTGGCTCACTTAGCTAATCCTCCACCTGTGGCACCGGCACCCCGGGTTCTAGACCAGGTCGGGGCGCTGGATTCTGTCCCTGTTGCTCCTCTTCCAGTCCAGCTCTCTGCTGTGGCCCGGGAGTATAGTGGAGGATGGCCCAAGTGCTTGGGTCCTGCACCCGCATGGGAGACCAGGAGAAGCACCTGCTCCTGGCTTCAGATCAGTGCGGTGTGCTGGCCGCAGCCCGCTGGCCGCAGCGGTCATTGGGGAGTGAACCAACAGAAAAGGAAGACCTCTCTCTCTGTCTCTCTCTCACTGTCCACTCTGCCTGTCAGAAAAAAAAAAAAAAAAAAAAAGATTTATTTATTGAAAGGCCAAGAGAAAGGGAGAGACACCACTGCACCACAATGTCGGCTCCCCTTTATTTTGTTTTTTAAAGATTTGTTTGTTTACTTGAAAAGCAGAGTCACAGAGATGAAAAGACAGCTATTAAATCCTTTAAAATAGTGGCTAAATTCTTAGAACTCTTCCCAAAGATGTTTTTAACCATAGTGAAATATTTTAAGTATAAAATACATTTTAAAATGAAACATTTTCAGTCATTTAAAAATGTGCTATGAACACACACGCACACCTTATGCTTTTCTGTTAGATTATAGCATGAAGTAAAACTGGAAAAATGCAAGTACATTCTACATTACAACTTATAGTAAAGAAGTTTTAGTTAGCAAGATTGTAGCTCTGTATTGAATCTTTCTAAAATTTAGCTTATGTAAAATTATCCAAAAAAGGAATGTTATTTCATTTTCATATTAATTTCCCTGTAGAAAATTAAATTGGGGCCGGCGCTGTAGTGCAGTGGGTTAACACCCTGACCTGAAGCGCCGGCATCACATATGGGCGCTGGTTTGAGACCTGGCTGCTCCACTTCCGATGTATCTCTCTGCTGTGGCCTGGGAAAGCAGTAGATTGCCCAAGTCCTTGAGTCCCTGCACCCACGTGGGAGACCCAGAAGAAGCTCTTGGCTCCTGGCTTCGGTTCGGTGCAACTCCAGCCATTGTGGCCAATTGGGGAGTGAACCAGCGGATGGAAGACCTCTCTTTCTCTGCCTCTCCTTTCTCTCTCTGACTCTGACTTTCAAATAAATAAATCTTAAACAATTAACACTCTTATTTTTTAAAAAATTAAATTAATGCTACCTTAAGCTCTGTCACAACAGCTTGGTACACACTAGCATCAAAATTAAAGGTAATGAGACCGGTGTTATGGCATACTTGGTAAAGCTGCCACCTGCAGCACCATATGCTGGGGTGCTTCACTTCTCATCCAGCTCCCTGCCAATGCCCCTGGAAAGCAGGAGAGGATGGCCCAAGTACTTGGAACCCTGCACCCATGTGGGAGACCCAGAAGAAGCCCCTAACTCCTGGCTTTGGGCCAGCACAGCTACAGTCATTGTGGCCATTTGGGGAGTGAACCAGCAGATGGAAGACCTCTCTTTTTCTAACTCTACCTTTCAAATAAGTAAAAATAAATCCTCAAAAAAAAAAAAAAAAAAAAAGAGGGGCCTTCATTGTGGATCTTCCATCCGCTGGTTTACTCCCTAGATGGCCACAAAGGCTATGGCTAGTCCAGGCCAAAGCCAGGAGCTTCTTCCTGGTCTCCCACGTGGGTGCAGGGGTTCAAAGACGTGGGCCATCTTCGCCTGCTTTCCCAGGCCATAGCAGAGAGCTGGATCAGAAGTTAAGCAGCCAGGACTCGAACTGGTGCCCATATGGGATGCCAACACTGCTGGTGGTGGCTTTACCCACTATGCCACAGCACTGGTGCCAAAATAACCATTTTAGCCCTTTGTAAATCAGTGTTAATCATTATGTATATTATCAAATGGTATTAATTGTTATTTTGATACTAAGTAATCTGTAATAATGTAGTGC